>NC_089504.1:66028650-66344150 GCF_036850995.1 Saccopteryx leptura | reverse complement strand
CATTAAATTACACTTTCTGAGTTATGCTTTTTAGAATTCATAAAAAAGAGGGGTTAAAAAAATTTTTAAATGACAAAAAAGTTATCTTTTTATATATATAGATACATTCTTGGTAAGATTTAGTAAATTTGGCAGGTCCCAGCATGAATATATTAAGTTTTTTCATTCTTGTGTTTATGAGAAACATGAGCCTGACGTGTCCTAGCGATTTCTTCAATGTTTGAGCATATATTTGAAAGGCAACCTCTCATTTCCTCAACAATATATTAAAGAATTCCTCTCTTTATACTCTTAATTGTGTTGAGGGTATAAAATCCTAATTCACATAAATAGGATGTTGAAAATTGTAGTAAAATGTTCAAAGTTTTTTTAGATATTGCCACATATTCTTCTTTTAGAGAAATCCAAAAGGCTTCAAGAGACAATTTCTTATATTTAATCATCAATCCAAGATCAGTGGATATAGCTGCCAGTTCTTCTTCTATTATTGTTAAACCAAAATCACTTGAAGCTTCCATGAATGGGTTTCTAATCCAATCGTATTGTTCAGTGTTAAGTGATGGAAAATGCTATAAATTAAATTCTGCCCGTTAGCTTTCAAGTTCTATTTTATTTACACTTAACTTTTGCTCACTTACAAAATTAGATTCTTCTTTTTGAGAAATCTGTTCATTTTATTTGGGTGTATTTATCTAACAATTATATATATAATGAAACATGTAGCCTGTATTGTTAATAATAAATATAATGATGATGTGTTAGCAAAAAGAGTGGTATTTCCATAATGAAATGGTATAATAGAGTAACTATATTTATTTTTATATCTAGGCACAGCTAGTAATTCCAGGTCCCGAGTGGGAACGGTGTGGAACTAAGAAAATACAGGGTTGGAAGGGCCCTGTAATTGCTGCTGGCAAGAACAAAACCCACCCAAAAACCACATCTTGCTTTATTTATAGGGCAAAATGGGTCATTAGCAAATCAATGAGATCTTTGATTATGTTTCCAAGGCAACCCAAGAATTTTACCAAGTGCAGAAAACCCCCACCATACATAACACCTTAACTTTACACCAAACAAAGGATAGAAAAAACTTGTCTCCAGTCTTTCCCGGGAACATGAGGGGTAGTGTAAACAATCCAGCACCACAGCCTAACAGCCTTTTGCAACCTAATCAGGCAAGTGAGGTGGGGGGTTGGGCAGACTGTCAGTTTATAGCCAATTCCCCACACCTCTGTCCCCCAAAAATCTAAACTCCCAAAACCCTGTTGGTTTTTTGGTCCCCAACAAGCGCATATTTCTCTGGAATACCATAGGGCACACCTGGAAATCTTCTAGGGTGCACCAGTGCATCCTGGGGCACATTTTGAGGACCACTGGCTTAGAGTGTCAAAATTGATGAGTAGATTAATATGATTAGCTATACTCATGTGTGACTTCCCAAAATAACTATGTATGCAAAACTGTGATTGAGATTGAAATTCCCCCAAGCATGTAACCCTGACATAACATATGTGCTGAACTGTGATTATGAGTGGAATTTCCCCAAGTGTGTACCCCTATGTTAAGATGAGTGGCCAAATATATATATAAGTAACTGGGGTAAAGATCCAGTCTGTCTCCTGAGACTCCAATGCAGACTCTACATCACCCACCACGACCATTTGGCAACTGCAGCGAAGCACTCTGCCTCTTCAAGCAAGTTCGTTTGGGGCCCCACCGAAACGAGAACCTAGACTTAGCCAGCGACTCATCTTAACCGTGAGTGAATTATTTAGCTTGCTTTGAGTATCTTTGCTTATTCGATTGACTCCTAATTGCTTTCATTTTACATTATGAACTACCTAACAAACCCACCTAGAACTTAATTATAACCAATTAAATAGTTTACCATGACACTAGGTTTGCCCAATCTTTTGTCAAATATTCTTTATTCATCTCTTGCTTAGCAAAAATTCAACTGCTACTGGTTTTCCAAGGAGGTCACCTGACTTCTAAATCCTGAGTTCTCCTGTTTGGAAATGAGTTTTCCCAAAGACTGTTCCTATTGAGACTGCAGAAGACAGCCTGCTTTCCCACCCCACCCCACCTCCTACAGGAGGCATAACTGTTATAAAGTACCGTTCCGCCAGGTTTACATAGAGACACCAAGTCCAAATAAACTTTTGAGGGGTTTTATTAAAGGAGGAGATTTATGAATAAGCCAGCTGCATATGACAAACATGGGGTATAGCTGACCCAATCGTGCAGTGTCCAGTATAGCTCCGAGGCTAGTTATATATACTTGATTACATACAGGGTGGGAGCAAAGGAAGGAGGAGGCGAGTTGTGACACAATCATTAACAAGCTTATAACATTTGTCTATAGGATTTATAAAAAACATTCTTACATATTAAAACTTATAAGGTAACACAATAGCAAAGGATGTTGTTTTACATATCAAAAGACATTCCTAAATCTTTTAGTGTCCATCTGCCATTCCTTTGTCTAGAGCAGGGGTAGTCAACCTTTTTATACCTACCGCCCACTTTTGTATCTCTGTTAGTAAAATTTTCTAACCACCCACCGGTTCCATAGTAATGGTGATTTATAAAGTAGGGAAGTAATTTTACTTTATAAAATTTATAAAGCAGAGTTACAGCAAGTTAAAGCATATAATAATAATTACTTACGAAGTACTATATGTCAAAGTGTCGCTAAGTTTGGCAGAATAAATCTTTATAAAACAACTTACTATAGTTAAATCTATCTTTTTATTTATACTTTAGTTGCTCCGCTACCATCCACCATGAAAGCTGGAACGCCCACTAGTGGGCGGTAGGGACCAGGTTGACTACCACTGGTCTAGAGGTACATACATCAATCACCGGTTTTCAAGATGGGAGGGAGGGCTTACATGATGTCAGAGGATAAGCATTTGTAAATCGCCCATTAAGGAGAAAGAAAGAGGAAAGAAAAAAGCCACTTAAATCTTTCTTCCCTCTCCCACACCTGGCTAGCTGTTTACCTTCTTCCTCACAGGTGTGGGGAAGGTAGAGGGTCCAAGTCTCCTTCCTCCCTTCACTCTCCACAGTAAGGAGGAGGCAAGACACCTAACTCTTCCTTTTATTTTTTAAATTAATATTAATATTAATTTTTGCAATTCTTCGGTACCTTACCACATAATGTCTGGTGAAGCCACTTTTTCACAAGGCCTCTTAGCTGCTAGGTCTATTCCTTCAAGTCAAGTGGAAAAAGATTAGCTGCTGGTTCCGTGATAGAAGGCAAGGAACCCTGTATTTTCCTTATCCTAGTTTCCTGTTATTTAACAGTAAAATAAAATAACCCATTAACTCAGAAAATAGATATTTATTGAGTGCCTTCCTTGTGCCCTGAATTGTCCAGATGCTGCTGATAGTTTTATACAAGGTAGATATGGCTCTGCCAGCATGATGTGCCTCAGTGATGCCACTGAAAAGGCAAGGGCCCTCACTGCTGATAAAACCACTTCTGTTGACCTAATTTTATAGCTATATAGGGGGCTTTGGGTTATGACGGTCTTTACATACGACATTTTGAGTTTATGATGCTCATTTCCATAAAAACTTAAAAAAATTGAGGTGTGAATGTTTTGGCTTATGCCATTAGCATCGTACTTACAAACTATGTAGGCAAATTAGGAGTCGGCATTCCCCAGTACACCTACACTTACCTACGCCAATCTGGACTGTAAAGAGCACAAGTGTTCCATTTGTGTTGCTTTGTTTGGTGATTCTTTGGCCCTTACCATGGCTCCTAAACAAAAGTTCAAGTCTTCAGATGGCCGTGCTTTGAAGAAGAGGAAAGCCATCACAATGGATGTCACAAAGCTACAGGCATCACATGGAGAGGAGCTGTCTGCTGGGGATTTCAATCAGCTGGAGAAGCAGCTGATTGAAAAGGAACAGATAGAAACCACAGAACCTGAAAGATTTACTACCAAGGGTGTGGCAGGTTTTTCTATGGTAGAGGATGGGTTGGCAAAATTGCAGGCTGAGGACCCCGGCAATGGCAGATTCAGTAGGGTCTCCAGAACTGTTGTGGATGCCTTGCAATGCGATAGGCAGATTTTGGAAGAGAAGAAGTCGTCAATCTTCCAGACTAGCCTGGAACAATTCCTTAAGAAGGTAGAGAGGCCTGCAACACATCCTGTACCCTCTACATCCGCTGCTTCTCGAGGTGAAACACCTGTAGTACAGGTAGAATCATCTCCAGCGTCTCCTGCATGTTCCTTAGACAATCCTGATTCAGCTGACCCAGTGTCTCCAGCACCTTCTGCAGGTTCTCCTGCCTCTCCAGCTTCCTCCTCCCAATAGGTCACTTTCTCCCACCTTGCAATGCCCCTTCCAGTGTGCAAGCCAACTACAGGAATAAAGGTCATTTTTTTGTCATTTTTTTTGTTACTACAATACAATATAGTTATGTCCTTTCCTTTTTCTGTGGCTTAGTTGTGTTTTTATGGTCTAGATTATGATTTTACAACTGTGTTAGGATAGGTAAATGACTTCATCTAGAGTGTGTTTCAACTTACACCAAAATTTGGGTTACATCACTGTCGTAGGAATACGACTGTGTCATAACCCAAGGAACCACTGTACTTAAGACGGTTAATTATCAACAGCTGTATTGTTTAGTCCTCTTGATCTCTTGTAATTTTCATGTTGAGTAATCCTTTGTCAGCACCATTTTTTCTACAAAAATGTATTTTGATCAAAGCCATATTATGTTTGATGCTATTTCAGCTTCATTTTTCTGTTTTACACCTAAACTTAGCATTTAAGCTAATGAATGATATACAAGCTCAAACTGAGGAACATTCTATAAAATAACTGGCCTGTATTCTGCAAAAATGTTAACATCATGAAAGACTAAAAAAGACTGGAGAAGAATTTCAAATCAAAGGAACTTAAAAGATACAACAACTACTAAATGCAATATGTGATTCTGGATAGATAGATAGATAGATAGATAGATGCTATAATGGACGCTATTAGGACAATTAAAGAAATTGGAATATAGACAGCAGAGTAGATAAAATTAGAGTATGGACTAAAAAGTACTTTATCAATGTTAAATTTCCTAAATTTAATAAATGTCCTATAGTTATGTGAGGCAATATTGTTTTTCTTAAGAAATATACACTAAAGTGTTTAGGGGAAAGAAATAATAATGTGTGCAACCCAGCCTCAAATGGTTCAGAAAGTATAAACAATAAATGTGTGTGTGTGTGTGCCTGCACACCACTAAGAGAGGGAAGGAGGAAGAGAGTCAAGGCAAATGCAGAAAAATGTCAAAAGTGGTAAATCTAGCCCTGGCTGGTTAGCTCAGAGGTAGAGCGTCGGCCCAGTGTGTGAAAGTCTCTGGTTCAATTCCCTGTCAGGGCACACAGGAGAAGCGCCCATCTGCTTCTCCACCCCTCCCCCTCTCCTTTCTCTCTTTCTCTTCCCCTTCCGCAGCCAAGGCTCCATGGGAGCAAAGTTAGCCCCGGCCCTGAAGATGGCTCCATGGCCTCCGCCTCAGGCACTAGAATGGCTCTGGTTGCAACAGAGCAACGCCCCAGATGGGCAGAGCATCGCCCCCTGGTGGGCATGCCGGGTAGATCCCGGTGGGGCGCATGTGGCAGTCTGTCTTACTACCTCCCTGCTTCTAACTTAGGAAAAAAAAACAAAAATACAAATGAAAAAAAAAAAAGGCAAATCTATGTAAAGGATATATATATGTGGGCGTTCTTTATTCTAGTCTTGCAACTTTTCTGTATATTAATTAAAAATAAAAACAGGAAAAACTACCTAATGATATGTATCAATTCACACTCAAAGTATCTTTACTAGAAGGCAATTTGGCTATATGTATAAAATCCTTAAAAACATGCATTGCCTGCCTTACCTGTGGTGGCTCAGTGGATAAAGCATCTACCTAGAATGCTGAGCTCTCTGGTTTGAAACCCTTGGTTTGCCCAGTCACAGCACATAGGACAAGCAACCAATGAACAACTAAAGTAAAAAAACTATAACTTGATACTTCTTGCCACACCCCACCCCTCTTCTCTCTCTGTAAAATCAGTAAGTAAAATCTTATTTTAAAATATGCATTGCCTTTACACCAGCAATTCTACTTTAGGTAATTTTTGCAAGAATCAATTGGAGGTGAGAGTCAGTTATGTGTATGAGACCTTGTCCTACCCTTATTTTGATAGCTAAAATATTGAAACATTAAATGTTCATGGTACTGTTCTGACAAAATAAATTACAGGATTTAATCCTCCATTAAAAAGCTCACTGTAGTGAGCCCTGGCCGTTTGGCTCAGTGGTAGAGCGTCAGCCTGGTGTGCAGAAGTCCCGGGTTCGATTCCCGGTCAGGGCACACAGGACAGGAGCCCATCTGCTTCTCCACCCCTCCCCCTCTCCTTCCTCTCTGTCTCTCTCTTCCGCTCCCGCAGCTGAGGCTCCATTGGAGCAAAGATGGCCCCGGCGCTGGGGAGGGCTCTATGGCCTTTGCCTCAGGCGCTAGAGTGGCTCTGGTCGCAACAGAGCAATGCCCCAGATGGGCAGAGCATCGCCCCCTTGGTGGGTGTGCCGGGTGGATCCCGGTCGGGTGCATGCGGGAGTCTGTCTGACTGCCTCCCCGTTTCCAGCTTCAGAAAAATACAAAAAAAAAAAAAAAAAAAAAGCTCACTGTAGTGAATAATATTGTCATAGAAAGCACTGGCTAATATATTACTTTGTTCATGAAAAAGTACCAAAACAATATCCATAAGATGTTTAAAATTTTATTTAAAATGTGCACATATTTACAAAATTAACTGATTTATATGTTGGCATTACAGAGATTTGTTTTGTTTTAAATTTGTGCTTTTCTTTTTTAACAGCAAAAATTAGCCATTCATATATTTTTTAAGATTTTATTTATTGATTTTACACAGAAAGGAGGGGGGTAGAGTAAGAAGTATCAACTCATAGTTGCTTCACTTTAGTTGTTCATTGATTGCTAGTCTTATGTGCCTTGACCAGGTAAATCCAGGGTTTCAAATCGACAATCTCAGCATTCCAGGTAGATGCTTTACCCACTGCACCAAGGCTAGCCATTCATAGTTACTATAATTTTTGAAATATTAAAACTGCCATCTTATTTTATGTTTACTATTTTTTTAATTAAATTTTATTGTGCTTTTCTTTATTTTTCCCAAAAGCTATGACTTCCACACATATTTCTTTGGTAATAAGGAAAAAATTAAATCCCCACAATACTCCATAATGTGGGAGCTTATATGGTGGTTTCATACTCTACAGAATTAAAAATGTAGGGTTGTGTTTAGAAAAAAATATTAACACTATTGTTTATTTCATATAGTAATAGATGTTCAACTCAGAATTCTATATATAGTGAGAATATCCTTCAGGAAAAGAGATAAAATAAAGACATGCTCAGATAAAAGGAAACTAAGAGGGTTTGTTGCAAATAAACAAACAAACCAAAGCCTGCTATAAAAAATTGTGAAAGGAGCCTGACCTTTGGTGGCACAGTGGATAAAGTGTCGACCTGGAATGCTGAGGTTGTTGGTTCGAAATCCCGGGCTTGCATGGTCAAGGCACATATGAGAAGCAACTACTATGACTTGATGCTTCTCTGCTCCTTCCCCCTTAATCTCTCTCTCTCTCTCTCCCCTCCCCGACTCTTTCAAATCAATAAATAAAATTCTCTAAAAAAGTTGTAAAAAGAAGTTCAAATATAAGGGAGATAATGTTTGATGCTTGAAAGCAAAAATTTTGACCTTGTCTTATTGAGGTTCCATGTATGTAGAAATACTATATAAGACAATTATACCCTAAAAGATGAAAGGTAAAGGCACCTAAATAGCAGTCCATTTGCAATGATAAAATATTGATTCTAACCAAACTGTGAAAAGTTAAGTATGTACATCAAAATCTCTGGCATAACTACTACATAAAACTGTAAATGCAATCAAATGGAATAACAAAAAATGTTCTCATTTTCCAAAAGATAGTAAGAAAGGGATAAGAGAGGAATAAAAAAAATATATAGGAAATAAACACATAAGTGATAATAAAATGATAGGGAATTGAAATTTAAATGTCAATAATCATATGACTGTAAATGCTTGTACATACCAACTAAAGGATAGAGTTTGTCAGTCAATTAAAAAATGTAACCCAACTATAGGCTGTCTACTAGAAACTTACATCAATTATAATGATATAGGTACACTGAAATGTAAAGGGTAGAGGAAAAAGTAAATACTATTTTTATTTTTATTTATTTTTTATTTTTTTTCATTTTTTCTGAAGCTGGAAACGGGGAGAGACAGTCAGACAGACTCCCGCATGCGCCCGACCGGTATCCACCCGGCACGCCCACCAGGGGCGACGCTCTGCCCACCAGGGGGCGATGCTCTGCCCATCCTGGGCGTCGCCATATTGCGACCAGAGCCACTCTAGCGCCTGAGGAAGAGGCCACAGAGCCATCCCCAGCGCCCGGGCCATCTTTGCTCCAATGGAGCCTTGGCTGCGGGAGGGGAAGAGAGAGACAGAGAGGAAAGCGCGGCGGAGGGGTGGAGAAGCAAATGGGCGCTTCTCCTGTGTGCCCTGGCCGGGAATCGAACCCGGGTCCTCCGCACGCTAGGCCGACGCTCTACCGCTGAGCCAACCGGCCAGGGCTAAATACTATTTTTTAAAAAAGCTGAAGTTGGCCTGACCTGTGGTGGCGCAGTGGATAAAGCGTCGACCTGGAAATGCTGAGGTTGCCGGTTTGAAACCCTGGGCTTGCCTGGTCAAGGCACATATGGGAGTTGATGCTTCCAGCTCCTCCCCACCTTCTCTCTCTCTCTCTCTTCCTTTATCTCTCCTCTCTAAAATGAATAGATAAAATAAAACTAAAAAAAAAATAAAATAAAAAAAAAATAAAAAAAAAGCTGAAGCAGTTAATTTAATGTCAACAGTAGACTTCCAAGCAAAGAAAATTACCAGGAATAAAGTGGGTATATGAGTTATATATTACTGTGCAATGCATTAAAATAACCTACATTTCGACAGGGATAGATAGGGACAGACAGATAGGAATGGAGAGAGATGAGAAGCATCAATCATCAGTTTTTCATTGCGACACCTTAGTTGTTCATTGATTGCTTTCTCATATGTGCCTTGACCATGGGCCTTCAGCAGACCGAGTAACCCCTTGCTCAGGCCAGCGACCTTGGGTCCAAGCTGGTGAGCTTTGCTCAAACCAGATGAGCCCGTGCTCAAGCTGGCGACCTCGGGGTCTCGAACCTGGGTCCTCCGCATCCCAGTCTGACACTCTATCCACTGCACCACCACCTGGTCAGGCAAAACAACCTATATTTCTTATCTCACAGTTTCTGAGAGATAATCTCAGCATGGCTTAGCTAGGCTCTGTGCTTCAGGGTCTCTCACAAGGCTAGATTCAAAGGTCATCCAGGACTGTGATCTTATATCCGAAGACTTAATTGTAAAAGGATTTACTTCCAAGCTCACTCATGCTATTGGCAGGATTCATTTGTTTCCAGGCTGTTAGGTTAAGAGCCTCAGTTCTGCACTGGCTGCTTGCCAGAGGGCACCCTCAGTTCTCAGCCATATGGGCCTTTCCATAGGGTTGCTCACAATATGGTATTATCAGAGTAAGCACACAAGAACTAAAATAGTGCCAGCAAGAATAAAGTCACAATATTTTATAAACATTGATAAACCTCTAGCAAAAAAAAGACTAAGTTACCAATGTCAGAAATGAAACATAGTGGAGGTTTATACACTATTTCCAACATTTTAAAAAGTGTAATAGGGCCCTGGCTGGTGGTTCATTGGATAGAGCATCAGCCGAACATACAGACGTCCAGTTAAGATTCCAGGTCAGGGCACATAGGAGAAGCAACCATCTGCTTCTCTCCCCTCCTTCCTGCCCCCTCTCTGCCTCTTCCCCTCTCGCAGCCAGTGGCTCGATTGGTTTGAGCATCAGCCTAGCTCGGTTGGTCCTGGTCCGAGTGTTAGTCTCAGGAATTGAGGATAGCCTGGCTGATTCAAGCATCAGACTTCGTCAGAGGTTGCCAGGAGGATCCCGGTTGGGGTGCATGTGGGAGTCTGTCTCACTATTTCCCTCCTCTCATTTAAAAATAATAAAAATAAAAAATAATTTTTAAAAAGTGTAATAGGCCTTATGGACTAGATGAAAGAACATGAGCTTTGAGGTTGACAGACGGGTGAAAATCCTGGTGCTTTTACTATGTGTAATATAAAACAAATTACTTAACCTTTGAGATCTCAATTTTGTTACCTGTAAAATGTAGATTATGATTTTTTTTTCCTTTTTTAATTTTTTTTAACAGAGACAGAAAGTCAGAGAGAGGGATAGATAGGGACAGACAGACAGGAACAGAGAGAGATAAGAAGCATCAATCATTAGTTTTTCGTTGCGACACTTTAGTTGTTCATTGATTGCTTTCTCATATGTGCCTTGACCGTGGAGCTACAGCAGACCGAGTAACCTCCTGCTTGAGCCAGCGACCTTGGGTCCAAGCTGGTGAGCCTTGCTCAAACCAGATGAGCCCACGCTCAAGCTGGCGACCTCTGGGTCTCGAACCTGGGTCCTCCACATCCCAGTCTGATGGTTTATCCACTGCGCCACAGCCTGGTCAGGCTCCCTTCTTTTTTTAAGTGAGAGGAGGGGAGATAGACAGATTCCTGCATGCTCCCTGACCAGGATCCATCTGGTAACCCCCATCTAGGGCCAATGCTCTGCCCATCTGGTTCCATACTCGCAACAGAGCTATTTTTTAGCGCCTGAGGCAGAGGCTCCAGGGAGCCAGCCATCCTCAGTGCCCAGGGCAATGCACTCGAACCAGTCAAGCCTTGGCTGCAGGGAGAGAGAGAGAGAGAGAAGGGGAAGAGAGAGGGGTAGAGAAGCAGATGGGCACTTCTCCTGTGTACCTTGATTGGGAATTGAACCTGGGACATTCACAGGCCCAACCGACACTCTACCATTGAGCCAACCAGCCAGGGCTTTTAAATTTTTTTCTTGAGTTTATTGGGATGACATTTGTTGGGGTTGTAATATTTTAACTTAAAGACAAAGATGAGGTTTAAATGAGATTAGGTATATAAAGAGACTGGCATATAGACTGTGCCTAACAAATGATATATTTCTACTAACCCTATCCAATTAGGAATGGTTTTACCAATAATAAAGATAAACAAGGGGGATATGGTTTTTTTTAAATAACAATTGTATAAATTCATTATGAGATAGGTTTTTTTGAGATCATTCTTATATTTAAAGGTTTCCAATCCACCTTAGCATGCTGATCAAAAGCTCTTTTTTTCACATCAATATATTATAACTAGCTAGTTAGCATCTCTATCTATCCAGATTAAAATCAAATAGGAAACCAAATTCAATGTTACTTTTGATCATTTTTGTTTGATAATTTAAAATTTCAAACCTAGTTTCCTTGCGGGAAACACAAACCCTAGTGGTAACCATAAATATTAATGTGTCCAATAATATGTTTGTAATTTCACAAAGCCCACATTAGATGACAGATTTCAGACAGAATTTTCTAGGGACAGACAGGAAGGGAGAGAGATGAGAAGCATCAATTCTTCGTTTTGGCACCTTAGTTGTTCATTGGTTGCTTTCTCATATGTGCTTTGACTGGGGGGGGGGGGCTAGAGCAGAGAGAGTGACCCCTTGCTTGAGCCAGTGACCTTGGGTCCAAGCTGGTGAGCTGTGCTCAAACCAGATGAGCTCACGCTGAGCCCGCACTCAAGCTGACGACCTCGGGGTCTCCAACCTGGATCCTCCGCATCCCAGGCCGACACTCTATCCACTGCGCACCACCCGGTCAGGCCGATTTCCTTTTTTGTGGGTAATAGTTGAGATATTTGGGGACTTTGTTGCTAGGTAGCCAAATTAGAAGAAGCAAGTACCTGTGAGGGTTTCTGTGGAAAGAAAAGGAGCAGACATATTTCAATCACTAACACCAAAATACCTAGATCTATTTATGCAATATTTTTTACTTTCTTTATAAAAAAGCTATGTGTTCTCACTTCTGGGAGCACCCAATGCCCTTCTTCTCACTCAAACTCTTCTCCTAAGCTCTAAGAACAGTGGTGTGATTCAGCCAGTTCGCACCAGTTAGGTAGAACCAATACCTAATGCTTTGGCGAGTTAGGTGAACTAGTTGTTAAAATGGCACCTGTAATCAGGGTTCTCTCTAAGGTGGGCGCCTGGGCAGCTGCCCAATGTGGAAATCACAAATTTACATTCCTTACTCTTTTTTAACGTTCATCTGTGCAATAGCATAATCTAAGAGCCCGTAGTAATGCTCATTCTGTCCATAGGTAAAGGAATGGGATCCTACTCCTACAATGAAAAGATGGTTAAGGATAAATTACGCAGCCAGTGATGCTCAGATAAAAGCAAAGAAAAACTGCAAGTGAGCACGCCAATCAAGAAGCAGTATGGAAATACCTTAAAGAACAGTTTCTTGTCAGGTATTAATATTTTTTCATTAATATTTTAAAACTCTTATAATCTAATCTTGCATGCTTTTATTATTATTATTTAGTATTAAATGCATGAAATAATAAACTACCTTTCAGTATCTTTTTTTATTCTTAAAACAGTCATTAGGGCAGAGAACCAGTTGTTAAATTATTTGAATCCCACCACTAACAGTCTCCACAAGACTGAGCAATGGACAGTGGCAGCTCGTCCCTGGCTAACTCCCTGAACCTGTCCCTGTCCCCAAGACCCCCTTTTCTCTGGCTTTCTAGTGAGCCAACACAGCCTTGCCTGGGCTCGTTTCTGTCCTGTACCATTTCTAGAGAGCCAGAGCAGCCCCGCCTAGGCTCTCCCCTGTTGCTTCTTCTATCCTAAGCCCTTTCTTGTTTCCCTTTACCAACTTTAATAAACATAGCCTCAAAATCAAAACAAAAAACAAAGGCTATTTACTATATTTACCACTACAATTTGTGGGAGAGGAGTACATGAAAGGGAGATATGAGTTGGCAACCTTTCTGAATCATTTTGATTATTTAAACACATTTTTCATGTGAAAGGATAGGGGATAGTGAAGCAGACCCCCACATACACTGGGACCAGAATCTACCTGGCAACCTCATCTTGGTCCAGTGCTCCAGTACTGAGCTATTTTTAGCACTTGAGGCAGGTGCACTCCAACTGAGCTATCCTCAGTGCTTGGGGCCTTGCTTGAACTAATCAAGCCACTGGCTGAGGGAGGGGAAGAGGGAGAGAAGGTGGAGAGGGAGGTGGAGAGAAGCATATGGTCATTTCCCCTGTGTCCCTGACCAGGAATCAAACCCAGGATATCCATATACGCTGGGCTAACACTCGATCCCCACTGATCCACCAGCCAGAACCTCAATACATTTTTTAATGCAATAATCTTTTTCTTTTATCTTTATTTTCCTCTCTCCTCGAGGACACTGTAGTCTTACAGGGAAAATATGACAACTACAGAAATACCTTAGTACAGGTAAAAAATGATATAGGCCCAGGAGGTGAAGTTTTATTGGAAAGAATTATCTCAATCTAGGATGAGTAGTGAAAAAGAAAAAAGTGACATATATTGAGGATTTACTATATGACAGATATTGAGCTAGATCAAACATACCAAACATACCAAATTTCAGACCCCCAAAGAGAAAAGAGAAGGTATTCAGCATAAACCACATTGGTTATATTAACAGTTTAGGTGCAGTATCAAGGAATCTGGAATCTCTGATAGTAAAATGCTAAAGAAAAGTCTGCATTAAAAAAAATGTCTTCATGCCTGACTAGGCGGTGGCGCAGTGGATAGAGCGTCGGACTGGGATGCAGAGGACCCAGGTTCGAGACCCTGAGGTCACCAGCTTGAGCATGGGCTCATCTGGTTTGAGCAAAAGCTTACCAGCTTGGACCAACGGTTGCTGGCTCGAGCAAGGGGTTACTCGGTCTGCTGAAGGCCCGTGGTCAAGGCACATATGAGAAAGCAATCAATGAACTAAGGCAGGGGTCCCCAAACTATAGCCCACAGGCTGCATGCAGCCCCCTGAGGCCATTTATTCGGCCCCCGCCGCACTTTCGAAAGGGGCACCTCTTTCATTGCTGGTCACTGAGAGGAGCACATTGACCATCTCATTAGCCAAAAGCAGGCCCATAGTTCCCATTGAAATACTGGTCAGTTTGTTGATTTAAATTTACTTGTTCTTTATTTTAAATATTGTATTTGTTCCTGTTTTGTTTTTTTACTTTAAAATAAGATATGGGCAGTATGCATAGGGATTTGTTCATAGTTTTTTTATAGTCCAGCTCTCCACTGGTCTGAGGAACAGTGAACTGGCCCCCTGTGTAAAAAGTTTGGGGACCCCTGAACTAAGGTGTCGCAACAAAAAACTGATGATTGATGCTTCTCATCTCTCTCCGTTCCTGTCTGTCTGTCCCTATCTATCCCTCTCTCTATCCCTGTAAAAAAAAAAAAAAATGTCTTCACTACTTGACTGTGTAATTAGCAGTTTGGGCACATGTACCCGGCTTTCTTAGTCTCAGGCGCTGGGATCACTCGAGTTTCTTTTTAGGCCCAGTCCTGACTTGTAGATGGATTGCTATGCCCCGTGCAACAGGGTATCCAGGTGGCGATGGTCCTCACCTGGGAAGCTCAGGTCAAATCAGCTTGTTGATTCTATTGATGTTTATCCTCCAAGAGTCCTTTTCTACAGGCATCCACATGGGTCATAAATATAGAACATGGGGATTTTTTTGTTTTGTTTTTTTTGTATTTTTGTATTTTTCTGAAGCTGGAAACGGGGAGAGACAGTCAGACAGACTCCCGCATGCGCCCAACCGGGATCCACCCGGCACGCCCACCAGGGGCGACGCTCTGCCCACCAGGGGGCGATGCTCTGCCCCTCCGGGGCGTCACTCTGCCGCAATCAGAGCCACTCTAGCGCCTGGGGCAGAGGCCAAGGAGCCATCCCCAGCGCCCGGGCCATGTTTGCTCCAATGGAGCCTTGGCTGCGGGAGGGGAAGAGAGAGACAGAGAGGAAGGAGAGGGGGTGGGGGTGGAGAAGCAAATGGGCGCTTCTCCTATGTGCCCTGGCCAGGAATCGAACCCGGGTCCCCCACACGCCAGGCCAACGCTCTACCGCTGAGCCAACTGGCCAGGGCCTAGAACATGGGTTTTATGTAATCTTCCACCATAATGCTTGGTCCTGCCAAGCCTGAGACTTGATCATCCAATTTTCCTGCTGCTAGGCACCAGACTAAATGGCTAGTCCATTGCCCAAAGCCATGAATGAGTCAAGGAAAAACTAATAAGGTAATTTTGGGAGATACTTTTAGATCACGCACCATGACTAACAACTACGCCAATGAGCAGAGCTCTCTTTTCCATGTATAGTTTTATTTATTTATTTATTTATTTATTTATTTATTTTTTACAGAGACAGAGAGAGAATCAGAGTGAGGATAGACAGGGACAGACAGACAGAAATGGAGAGATGAGAAGCATCAATCATTAGTTTTTCGTGCGCATTGCAACATCTTAGTTGTTCATTGATTGCTTTCTCATATGTGCCTTGACCATGGGCCTGCAACAGACCGAGTAACCCCTTCCTTGAGCCAGAAACCCTGGGTCCAAGCTCGTGAGCTTTTTGCTCAAACCAGATGAGCCCACGCTCAAGCTGGCGACCTCGGGGTCTCGAACCTGGGTCCTCAGCATGTCAGTCCGACGCTCCATACACTGCGCCACCGCCTGGTCAGGCTCCATGTATAGTTTTAAACAGTATTTAGAGCTACACAGCTGCAGCATCATACATTTCTATGTAGAGGACCCCAAGACCACCCCTAGACTTCCATGACTCATTAGTAGGACCAACAACATTAAGCACATAGTTGCGCATAGCTAAATTTTATTACAGTGAAAAGAAACAAAACAAAGTCAGAAAAGGGAAAAGGCACACAGGACAAAGTCTGGCAGAAGCCATGTGAAAGGTTGACTGTCAGGGAAGCTCGTTAGAAACTTTGTGTCCAAGGATTTTACTGAGGGTGGGTCATGCTATTTGCCTAACACACCAAAATTTCAGACCCCCAAAGAGAAAAGAGAAGGTATTCAGCATAAACCACATTGGTTATATTAACAGTTTAGGTACAATGAGCCACTCATATCAATGCTGTGAACGGTGGGAACTCTCCTCAAATCTCAGTTTCCAAACACCAATCAAAGGCCAAACTTATAAGCAGAACTTTCTAATTATAAGCAGGTTCTTGGCCTTGGCAAAAGCATCTTTACAGCGAAAGTACATATTACCAATAGGACCTCATGCAGCAGGGTGAGAGCAACCTGCAGTACTGATCTGTTGTGCTCTTTAGGGGTCCTTTGCTTAGCCAGTTAAAACAAACTCCATGAACCATAGAGGTCTGAGAAAGCCGGGTAGCTTCATCCTTAAATTTTGGAGTTAATCTTTTTTTTTTTTTTTTTAACTTAGCCCAAGACACCAATTGGTATAGCAGGTGAGTTGAAGCTGGCCTGAAAGCCTTCCAGGGCTGAGGCAGTGTCATCCAAGTCAGGGCAACCAGACAAAAAATCCCAGACACATGGCACCCATAGAAACAAAGAGTTCGTAATTATTGGGGCAAGCCAAACAGGACACACAGTAGCCAGGCAGCACAGATGAACAGGGCCCCCAGTGTGGCCTTCTCCTGACAGTCCAGTCCAAATCATGCAGTTCAGTCCTCAGCTTCCGCGGGACTGCTCGAGGCAGTCATTTCCAGTCTTGGCTATTGCATCAGTTCAACAGCTTCACAGGCATGGAGGACATCTGAAGGTGTGTTCTGCAAGAAAGTGCCGGTGTTAGTGTCATCCTCTGCCATCTCAGGGTCACTGCTGGTCAGGTTTGAACCTAACTCAGCAACCAGCTTGAATTCAAAGTGTTCCCAGCTTGACAAGGCACACAGTGAGCTTCCCTTTGGGAAGAGGCCAAGGCTTCCAGACACAGTTCTGAAACTCAAAGATTATTAATACCCTTCTCCCTCCCCTGTCCCTCCGGTCTGAGGTTTTGTTTTTCCTCCATCATTACAAAATCAGCTGTGTCCTATTCAGCAATCATAACTTAACATTTTTTTTCAATCATCACCTATTCCCATCTAGATCTTTCATTGGGAAGGGTGGTATGCAAGAGACAAAAGCATCTTCACAGAGAAGCATTTTTGTATAATTTAATCAGAAAGACACACCATATTCAGAAAGCTTGAATTTAAAAAAATTTTATAGGGTTACCTAACCTCCCATCCCTTTAGTCCTATCATTTATTCAGATAGCAGCCTAGAAAAGATCAACCCCTTTCTGAGGAATGCTGGGTTTAACAATCACACTGCCTTACTAAGGTGTGTCTCAGGAAAAAGGAGAGGGAAGTAGAGTTAGGCTTTGCCACAGATCACTGTGGCAAAATGCAACTAATTGAGAAAGCCAGACGCAAGTCAACAGCCGTGAGCAGGCCCCCGAGACAGGGCCCCGAGCGTGACCTCTCAGTGGTGGGCGGATGGGTCACACTCCCTATGATGTGCCTGCCCTTCCTCAACTTGCAGCTTTGGCAGGAATCATAACTTAGGACTTCATTCAGTCTCTGTATCAGAAATACACAGCCGATCAGGCTTTCCCCCAGGCTGCTGCAGCGTGGCAGGCAGTCCTCCACCCGAGAAAGGCGGCATCTGCAGCGTGGGAGAGGGACTCAGCACTGGCTTCCTGGCAGCTGTCCCTTCAGCTCTCTCCCCGGAGCCACAAACCCCAGTCTCTCCTCACAAGATCTAGTTTGTTCCACACTCCCTCTGTCGGAGCCCAATTTTATTCATCTGTATGGTGATATTACAAAGAATTTTATCCAGGTACTTCATTAATATCCAACAGAAAAACTTGTTAGTTTAGTTCCTCATTATTTTTGATCCTCCCGTATTTGAAAGTATATGTTAATATAGCATCAGTATGGCCTTCTTGGAAATTTCTGTATTGGTCTTGGTCTGGAGAATTATGCTTGCTGTAAAGCCTAGAGTATATCGAGTTCATTTACAGCACATAATCAAGGAGATCAATAATTTCACAGGAGATAATAAAAAACTTGCAGAAAAATATCCATTTGGGAATAGAGGAGCAGTGAATCCAAGAAAAGTCTTCAATGAACCAAAAGATAGACTAGAATTCTCTCTGATGAAATACTTAAAATTTAAGCATGACATCAAAACATTTTGAAGAGTCTAGTGAAATTTTGTATGATATCCTTCAAAGAACACGCTGGATTGCAATCTGCATGAGATCAGAAAGCCAGGAATCAGGGTTTGGATCAAATCAAAGCTTCTGTTAATGAAGCAAAAGTGAAAGTTGAAGAACAGCCAAGACAGAAGAATGTTCAGCTCAACATCTGAAGCAGATGTGTTAAAATAATCAACAAAGCAGAATTGAAAACGCTAATGAAGAATTCATACATCCTCAATGAAACCTATAAACCAAGAAAAATGGCTGCAAATCAGAAGCTGAACATAAAACAGTGTGAACAGGATGGAGAAGGAGAATCAGCTGTCAGCTGCACAAGAACAACTGAAATTAGCTGCAAAAGAAATGCACAAGTACAAGCAGCAGGTTGAATAAATGAAGGAAGAACTGCGGCAAGTAGAGCACAGCTTCAGAAACCAGATAAAACTCAAGACAACTGGGTCAAGACTTGCATGCCGGAGTCTGAACTGTGGTGGCACAGTGGACAGAGCCTTCACCTAAAATGCTGAGGTTGCCAGTTCGGAACCCTGGGCTTGCCTGGTCAAGGCACATAGGAGAAGCAGCTCTGAATTGATGATTCCGATACTTCCTGCTCCTCCCTCACACTTTTCTCGCTCTCTCCTTCTCCCTCCCTCTCTCTTTCCTCTAAAAATTAATTTTTAAAAAATCAATATGTTTTTTAAAAAGACTCACATGTTGGAGAGGGAGTTGGCGAAGCACAGTAGGGAGGCCACCCACCTGAAGCTGAGATTGCATAATACTGCAAAAATAAAAAAATAAAGAGGCTGCCTGAGGGAAACAACATGCAGAGACCAGTGCCGTGAGGGACCAGAGATGCATGACACTCCATGGAGAGATTCAGGACCTGGCGCAGTAGCTCCCAGGAAGAGCAGCTTGATCCCTACTAAGCCTGCAGAGAAGGGCAAGGTCAGTCTAGAGTCGAGGGGGGCTTCTCCTTCCCCAGGACCACCCTGCATGTCCTACCCCATAAGCCCCCCTTGGTCACAAGACATGAGCTGTTAGCCACTGTTGGGAAGACAGCTGTGTTAGGCTTGCTCACTTGTACTGATTATGCATGAGCACATGGCAGTGCCACGTGTGCATAGCCTATGTAAGTAAGGCTACAGGTGGTTTGACTCAGGGAAGATAGTGGATTACAGATTGCCTGGGTGCCACTGTAAGGGGCCATTTTGCTGTTCCTTTGCCTGAGAAGTGGTTTTCCCCTGCCTGTTTGCTCATCTGTGGTTGTGAGACCCTATTGAATGGAATGGCCCAACACTTTCTGCTCCACCGTTTCTCTACTGTCTGCCCAGATCCAGTGTGAACCTGCCTGGCCATGACCACCAGCATTACAGCCACCTCCATGTTTTCCAACTCATGGCCTTTGGGATGTTACCCTCAGGGGGGGATTCAAATAATGTAACAAGCGGTTATCTTCCCTAATGACCATTTTAAGTATAAAAAATATATACCAAAAAGTAGTTTATTATTTTGTGCATTTAGTATTTAAATAAGAACAATAAAAGAGGTATACAAAACTAGATTATGTTATAAGAAAGAGTTTAAAAATATCAATGAAAAAATATTAAATAATACCCGTGGGGCAGCTGTGTTAGGCTTGCTCACTGGTTTACTGGCTGCAAGCACGTGCCTGATTGGTACGTGAGTGTGGTATAGCTGCGCCGTGTGTATGGCCTATACCAGTGGTCCCCAACCCTCGGGCCGCGGACCAGTACTGGTCTGTGGGCCATTTGGTACCGGTCTGCAGAGAAAGAATAAATAACTTACATTATTTCCATTTTATTTATATTTAAGTCTGAACGATGTTTTATTTTTAAAAAATGACCAGATTCCCTGTTACATCTGTCTAAGATTCACTCTTGACGCCTGTCTCGGTCACGTGATACATTTATCCATCCCACCCTAAAGGCCGGTCCGTGAAAATATTTTCTGACATTAAACCGGTCTGTGGCCCAAAAAAGGTTGGAGACCACTGGCCTATACAGTATAAGACTGTGGGTGCTTGCGCTCAGGGGGATTGTGGATGGCGGATTGCCTGCCCACTACTGTGAGAGGCCACTTTGCTGTTTGTTTGCCTGAGAAGTGATTTTCCCCTGCCTGTGTGCTTGTCTGTTGTTGTGAGAATCTATTAAACGAAATGGCCCAACACTTCCCTGCTCTGCAGTTTCTCTACTGTTTGCCCGAACCAATGTGGACCTGCCTGGCTTTGGCCATCAGCATTACAAGGTCTGAATGTTTTTGCTGCCCAAATCTGTCCCCTATGCTTTTGTCTCTCATAGTGTTACCCCTAATAAACAGCAATTAAAAAAAAACACCCCCCAAAAAAACAAAATAAAAATGGAGCCAACCAGTAGCTTAATTTCAGGTGGTCCCATCAGAAATAAGCTTTTCTTTGGGCATTTTTTGGTGACCTAGAAGGTCCGTCCATCGTTCATACTGTTTCCACAATCAGCCCACAGAGAGGTGCTCTAAATCTGCAACTCTCACAGAGTCCGAGTTTTGTTTTTTTGAGTAGAACAACTTCATTGGAGTTTAGTTTGGCACAGCTCGTGTTGAGACTGAAACAGCCCAAACCAGAAAGTATCAGGTTTCACCTTAGAGTCAGATGAAGGCAATTAAAGATCAGGATTTAAAAAAAAAAAAAATCAGGATTCCAAAAAAGCCAGTGGCTTTTTTTCAGTAACAGCAAAGCCCAGATGCTGCAAAACCAGACACCACATTTTAAGTCCAATTGACAAGCAAAGCTTTATTTAAAAATCTGGTCAATTTAGAGATCAAATAGACCTACTCAAAAATATGCACATTAGGCTGGAAAATCATCAGCCTTTATGAGTCAGACATGTGATTTTATAAAAAGCTCATTAGCACCTAAAATCTGCTTTGTAAAACTTGAAAGTATTTCCATCTTGTAAGGTCTCACCGCTAGCTTGAGCCCATGGCGCCTGCACAGTAGCTATGCCAGAGGATGTGACCCAGAAGTTGGAGCGCATAGGCTGTTGACCTCACCTTTATATAACCTGCTGCCTTATCTATAAGCTGATTCAGCAAAAGGAGAGGGCGCATGCGTGAACTCCCCTGCACTGTATAAAAACTGGCCTTAAACAATAAAGTGGAGCTACAACTTTGTAACCCTTTCTCCTCCATGTTGGCTCCGCCTGCCTTCTGTACCCTGGGCATCACACCTCCCAAGAGGCCCCTGGACAGCGACATATCTGAAGCGTGCCTGTCTCTTCATATCTCCTTTTTTCCAGAAGTTCCAACAGGCAAAACATATAACGAATATAACCAGTTACAGAGATTTATTTTGTTCTTACACTCAAAATTTTTAAGTTTTCACCCACCCACCAGTCATTTGTGTGTTACACTAACACTTTTTCTTTGCAGCCTCCTGATCGGGATAATCCTTCTAAACATTGATGAAGGTACAAACATGTAACATTTTACATCAATTTTTATTATACATTCAAATTCAAAAGTCACAAATCACAAAGCTATTTAACTCACAACAACCCCCACCACCTTTTAAATGGAAATTTACTAAACTTATACCAATAATTTTAATATTTATAAAGTTAACAGTACAGCTACCTACCACGCTGCTACCAAGGAAGACTGTCACCTGGAATATAAGTGGGTGGGTGTAATGCCGGTGGCAGAGGCCAGCAGGTTCACATTGGACTCAGGCAGACAATAGAGGAACTGTGGAGCCAGAATGCTTTGGGCCATTCCTATTTAATAGATTCTCACAATGGAGGACAAGCAAACAGGCAGGAGGAAACCACTTCTCATGGCGCAGATGAACAAACAGCAAAATGGCCCCTCTCAGGGGTAGGCAAGCAATCTGCCAAACAGCCCCCTCACAGTGGCAGGCAGGCAATCCACACCAGAGGAAAGCACCCATAGCCTTACATAGGCCACACACACGGCTATGCCACGTGCTCACACATCAGTGGTGCAAAGTGTTTGCAGCTGGGATACCAGCAAGCAAACCTAACACAGCTGTTTTCCCAACAGTGGGGTAGCAGTGATGGCAACGAGGCTGAAGCAATGCGTAGGGTAGTTTTCCCCCCTTTCCCTCTGGTTTGCTTTGCTCCAGTTTTTGGAATGCATCTACTAGGAGGAAAGAACAATATAAACTTTTAATATTTTTGGCCCCATACAAGCTCACCTATGGGAATTTTAGGGCCCTTTCTCCTCCTACCTGGAGGAAAAAAACAAAATACAAAAAGGCCTGGCTAGGTGGTGGCAGAGTGGATAGAGCATCAGCCTGGGATGCAAAGGACCCAGGTTTAAAATTCCAAGGTCACCAGCTTGAGCATGGGCTCATCTGGCTTGAGTACGGGATCACAGACATGACCCTATGGTCACTGGCTTGAGCCCAAAGGTTGCTGGCTTGAAGCCCAGGTCACTGGGTTGAGTCCAAGTTTGCTGGCTTGAGCAAGGAGCACTTGCTCTGCTGGAGCCCCCTGGTCAAGGCACATATGAGAAAGCAATCAATGAACAACTAAGGCGCCTCAATGAAGAATTGATGCTTCTCATCTCTCTCCCTTTCTGTCTTTCTGTCCCTATCTGTCCCTCTCTCTGATTCTGTCTCTCACTAAAACAAACAAAATAGGGCATCACAGGCTACCCTTTCCTCCCTCAATTTAGCAAGTCAACTCTATGGGAGTTGGGACTATCATTTTCTAATTCTGTAATGTAACTTCTACCTCTTATAAAAGATGGCTGTTTCATACCATTGATGGTTTCACAGCAAGCCATGCACTAAAGTTTTGCCATCCCTTATTCTTTCTGTCTTACTTTTCCCAACCAACAGTTTTGCCATATTTCAGTAAGAAAGAGTTGGGCAAGCAGATAACACTTCTGAGACCCTCCCCAAGGTGCGATGACTCACTGGTACTGACAACATTCAGCATATAGTAGTACTCACAGCTGAGATTTTTACAGTGAAAAAATACAAAACAAAGTCATCAAACAAAAGAAGGCACATTCAGCAAAGTCTAAAGGTATCAAACACAAGTTTCCAAAAGGCCTCTCCCAGTAGTTACACAGGACACAAGTTATGTCAGCACATGTGAAATGTTGTCTACCAGGGAAGCTCATTATAGACTGTGGGGAAACAGCCGTTCTAGGCTTGCTCACTGGTCTACCGGCTGCAAGCACTTTGCTTGATTAGTGCATGAGCATGTGGCAGCGCCACGTGTGTAAAATCTATGGGTGTGTAAGGCTTTGGGTGCTTGCGCTCAGGGAGAACTGTGGATCACGGATCGCCTGCCTGCCATTGTGGGAGGCCGTTTTGCTGCTTGTTCACCTGCTGCTGTGAGGTTTTCCCCTGGCTGTTTGCTCATCCACCATTGTGAGACTCTATTAAACGTAATGGCCCAATGCTTTCTGGCTTCTCAGTGCCTCTACCATCTCCCTGAATCCAGCATGGACCTGCCTGGCCTTGGCAACCGGCATTACATAGACTCGGGGCCCAAGGCTTTTATTGGGGACTGGTTATGTAGGTACCCTCTGTCTAACACACACCAAAATTCTAGACTCCCAGGAGGAAAGCAGATATTCCACATTAACCACATTGGTTGTACAAACAGTTTAGATACAATGAGCCATTCTCCCCAAATCACAGTTTCCAGACACCAGCCAAAGGCCAACCTTGTAAATAGAGCTTTCCAAGGATAAGCAGGCTCAAACATGCCATGTTAACTCTTTCCTATACAACCTCTTCTGGCCTTAAATTTACACAGTACATCCAGCAACCAGGCTCAGGCATTCTCAGGTACTTCCGTGTACCCAGGCCCCCATTAAGCCTAAGGTGATGGCATAGACCCTGCTTCTGAGAGAGCCAGATTTTGGTGGTGACTGTGTAGCTATGAGATCCTAATAATACCCAGTTTGATAGGTTGAATAATAGCTCACAAATATTTTCAGGTCCTAATTTCTGTAATTGGTGAATGTTAGTTTATGTAGTAAGAGGAACTTTGAAGAGGGGATTAAGTTAAGGATCTTGAGGTAAGGAGATTAACCTGGATTACCCATGTGGGCCCTAAGTGTAATCACAAGTGTCTTTATAAAATAAAAACCAGAGAGAGATTTAGCTACAGTAGGGGAAGTTGGACATGTGATGGAATCAAGAGATTAGAATAATGTGAAAGTAATAATAATAAGTGAATGAGGAGACCCTACAGAAATTAGAAAAGGTAAGAAAACTGATTCTCCCTTGGAGCCTCTGAAAGAAATACCGCCCTACCAACATCTTAATTTCAGTCTTAGTAAAACCCATTTTGGACGTCTGGCTTTTAGAACTGTAAGATAATAAATTTTTGTTTGTTTAAGGAACTGTTTATATAAATTTGTTACAGCAGAAATAAGAGAGTAATACACCCAGGTTACTTCTTTCCTGAATATACAATTTAATAATGTATGCTTGCTGGGAAATATCCACTTTGTTGATGTTTTCATTTTTGACCTATTTCAGAACGAACATGTCAGAGTATAACACCATATGCTGTTGCTTAGTTAGCTTATCATGTCCAGCACTCAATAGCAAGCCAATAATTGCCCCTCCAATGTAGTATATCAGTGGTACCAGACAAATGCTGTGTCCAGATCCCTAGTGGGCACCACTGCCTAATGCCATAAGCTCCAGTCTGTATAACTGTCAATCACTGACACTAGTAGCTCAAAAGGACCATTTGAACTAACTGGTTCAAATAGGAGGGCAGCCTGAACAGCTTCATGGATAGTTTCCTTGTATATCCTTTCTACTGGCTTCTAATTAGTATAGTGATCTCCTTATCCTCACCTGGCTTCCTATACTGCTCTACTGGTATCACATAACTGGGCTGAAATCTCCCGGGGGCTTCTAGTTGTGTACTCATCCTACTAGCACTGTTTTATTTGTGGCATTTACCCACTGGAAAGATTCTTACAATCAAGAGAAGTATTACACATATACAACACATTTGTTCCCACAATACATTTAGAGGTATCAGTCGCAACCACTGGGGTATGTGAACTGCTCACCAAATAAAACATAATACACATAAGTTTCAAGGGACAGATAAGCAACCTTTAACAGGAGGTACAAGTCTGGCAAGACATAGCTTTGTAAGAAACATAGTGCTTTTTGTTAAAAAAAAAAAAAGGCATTTTTTTCTTTCATTCCTGGAGGGCTTCAATGTGGTACATTCACACAGTCCCTGTGGGGCAACTGTGTTAGACTTGCTCACTGGTACCAGCTGTAAGCACTTTGCCTGATTGGTGCGTTAGTTCATAGCAGCGCCACATGTGTATGACCTATATAAGGCTATGAGTGCTTGCGCTTGAGAAAGATAAGAGATTGTGGATGGCAGATTGCCTCCCTGCCACTGTGAGGGGCCATTCTTCCTGTTTGTGTGCTGGAGAAGAGGTTTTCCTCGCCTGTGTGCTTGTCTGCTATTGTGAGACTTTATTAAATGGTAATGGCCCAACGCTTTCTTGCTCCACAATTTCTCTACTGTGCCAGAATCCAATGTGAACCTGCCTGACCTCGGCCAACGGCATTATAGTCCCCAAACTTCACTTGGCAAGAAAGCTCTGATTTTGGTCATAGTTTATTAGTCATACCTTCTAGCAAGTACCTGGTAGCATTATAACTTTTGATGTGTCAACTGTAATGCAGGTGGTGGAGGCCAGGGAGGTTCACACTGGATTCGGGCATACCACAGAAGAACCATGGAGCCGAAAGGCATTGGGCCATTCCTGTTTATTGGATTCTTGCAGAGGCAGGCAAGTGAATAGGCAAAGGAAAATCACCCCACACAGCGGCAGGCGAGCGATCAGGAAAACCACTCCCAGGGGAAAGTACCCATAGCCTTATATAGGCCACACACACACAGTTTTCTGCCATGTGCTCATGTGCTAATCATGCAGTACTTGCGGCCAGAAAACAAGTGAGTAAGCTTAACCACAGCTGTTTTCCCTACACTACACCCCTTTTAGGGTTGCTCATCTCACAAGTTACGCAGGAGGTATTTTCCATGATGGTCCCTGTGCGAGGAGTGAGGTACACTGCATCCATATCCCTCAGCAGCAGTAGAGACTACAGCAACAGACTACTAAGGCACAAGCTATACCAAAAATGACAATCAAGGTGGTGTGCCAGCCCACTGCTAAAGACACCCACCATCCTTTGAGGGGGTCCCTTGTTTGGCTCTCTACCTCATAAGTATCTGCTACCAGGGCATGCAAGGCCTGGCTTCCGTTGTCCACCAAGGCATTTGCCACACTAACCTATGAACAAAGAGAGTTGTTAGTGGTACCAAGAGAGGCAAATCTTTCCCTTCTGGTAGAATACAGGCCAGAGTTCTGTCCACAGACAATTCAGTAGCAGGTACCAGAGGCTGCCCTGGATGCGTGTACCAAACCTTATTGGCCTGTAAACTAGGATCTTCTGGTTCTTTGTGCAGCAAAATGGGAGAACTCATTATAGGCATTAGGGAAATTACATAATGTTGTCACCCTGAGCACTCAAGGGATAAGACACTTCTACCTCAGGTGGCCAGGTGCCAGTTACCCAGGGAGTTAACTGGAGACCCAGCTCTAGCCACCTACCTCATGGTGCCAACAAGGCCACCCATCATAGGTGGGGGGCTGTATAGTCCAGGGCGTGTCCATCGAAGCTGTTGGCCTTTAAGGAGGGTTGTTGGGGCAGGTAGGATCACGTTGCCCTGCCACTCCAAGCCCAGCTTGAGTAGAGTTCCTGGTACATAGCTGCATCTGGAGGGCAGCAGCTGCCCAGTGTAGGAGGGCCTCCAAAGGTGCCAGCCCCCTCCCTCATCGCAGTCTCTAGTTCAAAATCTGGAGTACTATCCACAAGCGGCATGCCCATCCAGCAAGGGAACCAGTACTTCTTCTTTTTGTAGTCCTTCCTTCAAGAGTCCATTATACCTCTCAGTGACACCAGCAGCCTGCAGGTGGTAGGGAACATGGTACTTCCAGTCCACTGCCAGGTTTTGAGCCCATTGCCTCACCACAGAACCAGTGAAATAGGTACCATTGTCACTTTCAAGAACCAGCAGCCACCTGTAGGCAGCACACAAGTGGTCCAGAGTGTATATGACTGCCCTCTGGCCTGGGTTATGGGAAGAATAGGCAGCAAAGCAAACCAGTGGCAGTATCTACACAGGCAACTGCATACTGGTACCCTTCCAGTTTTGGTAAGGTCCAGTGTATTCCTGCCACTGTATCAGCAGAGCACACCCTCTCTGGATCTGTCCAGGTGTCTCCGACGGTGTTCTTTGGAACACATTGCACATTGGTCACAAGCTGCAAGTACCTCTGCATAGGACACAGGCAAGTTCCATGCCTTAACTGTAGCCCACATAGTTTTCTACCCAGCATGGAGCAGATGCCGGTGGAGCTACTGTGCCACATCACCTGTGGGCACAGTCTTCAAACATTGCACCCTTGCCAAGCCATTTGCTTCATCATTCTCAGAATGGGCTGGAGGGGCATGCCCTGTGACATGATATACTGTCACCTGTTTCTGGTATCCTATTTCCCATAAGTCCTTCCACATGTCCTGACCCCATAGCAGAAGGTGCATTACCATCCACTGGTTAATATGTCAAGTAGCAATCCAAAGGGTCAGCCCACAATAGATATCTCAGCTGTCTGTGCAAATCACCAAAGGTGAAGGTTCATTTAAAACTAGCCATACAGCTCTCACCTGACCAGGCAGTGGCGCAGTAGATAGAGCATTGGCCTGGGATGCTGAGAACCCAGGTTTGAAACCCCGAGGTTGCCAGCTTGAGTTTGGGCTCATCCTGCTTGAGCATGGGATCATAGACATGACCCATGGTCGCTAGGTTGAGCATAAAAGTCACTGGCTTGAAGCCCAAGGTTGCTGGCTTGAGCAAGGGGTCACTGGCTCGGTTGGAGCCCCCTTGTCAAGGCACATGAGAGAGCAATCAATGAACAGCTAAGGTGCTATAGCTATGAGTTGATGCTTCTCATCTCTCTCCCTTCCTGCCTGTCTGTCCCCCACCACCACCACTACTCTCTCTCTTGCTAAAAAAAAACAGAAAACAAAAAGAACTAGGCATACAGTGTTAGGTTGAACCAGCCACTGTGGGTGGCTGGTTCACTGGGGAAGGGGAAAGCCTCCTTTCAGCTTCTCTTGGCAACTGGCAGGTCAGTATAAACCCCCTACTAGGGGGTTTATAGAGAACTCCAAGTCTGGACTGCCTTCTCCATATGAAATAGCTGACAGGGTAAACCCCTTCCTGGGTCTATGGGTGGGCACCAAGAAAAGCCAAACTGAAAGTACAAGGCTGGTGTGTTCCAAAAGGATTATTTATTTAAAATGCCTCGGTGCAGGCGGACCAAGATAGACCCCAAAAGCCATGTTGGCCCTGGGGAGGGTTGGAGTAGGATATTTACACAATAGTTTAGTCAGGGAAAATGCGGCTGATGTCACTGCCTCTATGGTACAAAGTAATATTTTTTCATATGTGGATTGGAGTGGCATCCCAGTTTCTCCAAATTGTTTATCTCCCAGTTCAACTCTCTAAACTAGCCTGGGCTAGTTCAAAAGGTCCTGGGCTGGCAAGGCAGGCCAAAGCTTCAAACAAGCCAGCCCCCCTCCTCCTACTGGTTTGCACTGCTCTTGGAATGGAGGGACTGATCTATTGGAAAACTTCTATCAGAAGACAGCACCTCTGGGCCTGAAGCTAGGCTTTTACTGTGATGTAAACTCCTCTAAATCGGGTCCCTTCCCAATGTAAGCTTTCCTTGACTTTTGCAAAGATAAACTTTTTGCTACATTTCAAAGTGAAGGCCAGGGAGCCATTAAACTAGAGAATAACAAGCCAATTAACTACAACCTCACAGTGGGGGAGGAAAAGGTTGTGTTGAGCCTGGCTAAGAAATTGGGTGAGGGGAATTTTAGTTTTAAAAGGGGCTCTGGTTTTAAAGCCTGAACCCAAACCTTACATACAGCTCTTAATTCTGCCCATCAGCTGCTTTGGCCCGTACCTGTGTCCATCCAAATAGTCTCAGTAGCTTGATTGAAGGCTATAGCCGTCCACCTGGCAGGCTGGCCTATTAATTACTAGAAAGCCCAGCAGTCATACGAAATGACCGCTGTTCTAGATATTATAAATTGTAATTAAAATGATTTGTGCAAAGGTGTCTGCTAATTCAAACTGAATTACCCAGGGCAGGCGGCGAGGACGCCCCTTTGCTTACTGCCCCACTGGGTTTCCCCCTTCTACTTGCTTGATTGCTTAAAGTAGAGTGCAATGAAGGAAACCACTGGCAGTACATTTCTTAAGAGCCACCGCTACCTCAATAAATAAAGGTGATTTAAATAATAAAATGTTAATTCACATGTCAAAGATCTCTTTGTACACAACATTTCTTGTGTAGATCTTTCCATCATTTTTAAGCTCGCCTTGCAGAGGACCATCAATTATTTTTAATTTTACGTCCGTTCTTTCACAAACTCTTGAACAGGCAACATAAAGTTAACCGTGTCCAAATGCAGGCTCAGGTAAAAAAATGCCAACACGCTTAAGTGTTTGGCCCTGAGACTTATTGATGGTCATAGCAAAGGCAAGTTTTACAGAAAATTGTCTAGGTCTCAATTAAAACGGCAACCCTGTTTGAGATGGAGCCAAATCAATTCTTGGAATGACATGTATTTCACCTTTAGAGAAGCCAGTCGAAGACTTAGCTATTACGACATTATTTTTCAATTGGAGAACCTCTAGTCTTGTACCATTGCAAAGACCCCTTCTGGTGTTAAGATTTCTTAACAGCATAATAATTGCTCCAATCTTTAACCTCAATTCGTGAGGTGGCATGCCAGAAGGCGGGACTATTTGAATGCCGTGGCAACTTCACCCCATTGGCTAGTACAGTTACGCAAGCAACCAATAAGCTATTGGCGACAAACACACACTTAAGCCACATATAATAAAGATTCCAGAATGTGGTGACCTTTCTTTGTTCCTAGAGGCTATGCACAAAGAGCTCCTGTGTTAATAACTTCCAGCCAAAATTTTCCCATAAAGTAGATAGGGTCTCAGACCACCCCTCTTTCTTGTAAATGCACTCAGCAGGTGGCCAAATTAGGAGCCCAGGCTGACTGCTTCCTGGTCTGGTGATGTGTTCCTCCATGGTTTGGATGAATTATCTCAGGTACCCTCTTTTCACATTTTCAAATGGGGGCAGAAGATGAATAAAGAATAAACTAGAAATAAATCTGTGGATAGCTATGGTGGTGGTGTCAAATTTTCTTGCCCTGCAGAATCACAAGTCCAAGAGTGTGTGGCTCTCACCAATAAACTGTGACTGTGTTATAAAGTACTGCACCTCAGATGTTGAAAGGCACTGTACCTCACTTCATCAAGTTCACATAGAGACACCCAGTCCAGATAAATTTTGAAGAGTTTTACTGAAGGACGAAATTTTAAATATGCCGGCTGCATATGGCTGACATGGGGAATCTGCAGACCCAAATTGTGCAGCACCAAAAATAGTTCAGGGGCTGCTTATATACCCTTGATCACACGTGTGCAGGGGAGAGCATGACATTATGGTACAATCATTAACAAGATTATAATATTTGTCTAGGGCTGGGGTCAGGAACCTATGGCTCGCGAGCCAGATGTGGCTCTTTTGATGGCTGCATCTGGCTCGCAGACAAATCTTTAATAAAAAAAATGTTAAAAATATAAAACATTCTCATGTATTACAATACATTCATTTCCTACTGCTCATGTTCATGGTTGCGGGTGGCTGGAACCAATCACAGCTATCCTTTGGGACAACACCAAATTTTTATTGGATAATGCATAATGTACACAGGTTGTTGCGAGGTCAGGAAGTAAACTTCCCTCCTTTTAATCAAGTAGTCAGCTAGCTAATAGCAGAAACCCTTTTGACAAAGAAGATAGCTAAAAGAAAAAAAGCTGAGGAGTATTGTACTTTTCAGCAGGAATGGACAGAAGAATTCGCCTTTGTGGAGAGAGCAGGTTTTACAGTGTGTCTAATATGCAATGATAAAATTGCATCGATGAAACGGTCAAATATAAAGCGGCACTTCGACACATGCCATACTATTGAATACATTTGCATCGGAATAGCCAGCGAGGAAGAAAGCATGTCAAGAGCTACTGTGCAGAGGGCAAGCTAGTCAGCAGCAACTCCGTGTTTGGACCCAACAAGGTGACTGGAATTCTGCTAGCTTTTTTTTTTTTAAAGAACAAGTAAATTTATTTATTTTTAACAGAGACACAGAGAGAGTCAGAGAGAGGGATAGACAGGGACAGACAGACAGGAATGGAGAGATGAGAAGCATCAATCATTAGTTTTTTGTTGTGCATTGCGACACCTTAGTTGTTCATTGATTGCTTTCTCATATGTGCCTTGACCGTGGGCCTTCAGCAGACTGAGTAACCCCTTGCTTGAGCCAGCAACCTTGGGTCCAAGTTGGTGAGCTTTTGCTCAAACCAGATGAGCCCACGTTCAAGCTGGCAACCCCGGGGTCTCGAACCTGGGTCCTCGGCATCCCAGTCTGACGCTGACCACTGCGCCACCGCCTGGTCAGGCGAATTCGGCTAGCTTTGCTGGTGCTTTAGCAATTGTGAGAAACGGGGAGTATGCCAAAACATTCATGCTTGATGTTGCCAATGAACTTTTTGATGACTTTTTGGATAAAGACAAGATAATCAAATGAATAAAAGACATGCCTCTGTTGGCAAGAACTGTTCACAATAGTACCATCATGATGGCAAATCAAATTGAGGCAACTCAAGTGAAGGACATAAATGCAGCACCATTCTTTTCTCTCGCTTTGGATGAGTTAATAGACGTAAGCCATTTATCCCAGTTCAGGGTGAATGCAAGGTATGCTGTCAGTGACAGACTATGTGAGGAAAGTCTTGCTGTCTTGCCTATGAAAGAGACAACAAAAGGGGAAGATTTATTCAAGTCTTTCACTGAGTTCACGAAAGAAAAATATCTACCGATGGATAAACTTATTTCGGTGTGTACTGATGGTGCTCCATGCATGGTGGGGAAAAACAGAGAATTCGTAGTGCTTCTTCGTGAACATGAAAAAAGACCCATCCTAAGTTTTTACTGCATCCTACATCAGGAGGCGCTTTGTGCTCAGATGTGTGGTGAGCAGCTTGGTGAGGTGATGTTGCTGGTCATTCAGGTGGTCAACTTTATTGTTGCCCGAGCTTTAAATGATCGCCAGTTTAAAACACCGCTGGATGAAGTTGGAATAATTATCCTGGTCTGCTTCTGTTCTGCACAGCACTGTGCATTAGTTGTCAAGAGGGAAGGTGATCAGCCATTTCGTGGCTTGTCTGAGTGAAATCCGGACTTTTCTTGAAATGAAAAACATCGAGCATCCTGAGTTAGCTAACACTGAGTGGCTCCTGAAGTTCTATTATCTCATGGGCATGACTGAACATCTGGAGCAGCTCAATGTGAAAATGCAAGGCATTGGAAATACAGTCTTATCCCTTCAACAAGCAGTGTTTGCATTTGAAAACAAGCTGGAATTCTTCATTGCCAACATTGAAACAGGTCGGTTACTACACTTTGAAAAACTGGGAGAGTTTAAAGATGCATGCACAGCAAGTGATCCTGCTCAATATCTTGATCTCCAGCAGCTAGCGGGCTTCACATCTAATCTCTTGCAGTCATTCAAAGCGCGCTTTGGAGAATTTTATGAGTGCACTCGTCTTTTTAAGTCCATCACTGTTGGGCAGATAAAATATATTATGCTCACTTTGTTAAAGATGGCGCTGCCCACTTGGAGGCCGTTGCCCAGGTGATATTAATGTGTGTCTCTGTGGGCTGTGGGCAGGCAGGATCCTTGTAGCCTGGGGCTTGGTTTTAGGATTAAGCCTTTCCCACTCTTTTTGATGTGGGGTGGTACAATCCCATCATGCCTCAGATAAGTGACTTTGTATCAGATACTTCCTTATTTTGTATATTGGATTAAAGGTTTTGATTTCTACACTATAAAATGAGGGCAGCCTGACCTGTGGTGGCGCAGTGGATAAAGCGTCGACCTGGAAATGCTGAGGTCGCCGGTTCAAAACCCTGGGCTTGCCTGGTCAGGGCACATATGGGAGTTGATGCTTCCAGCTCCTCCCCCCTTCTCTCTCTCTGTCTCTCCCTCTCCTCTGTAAAAAAAAAAAAAAAAAAAAAATGAGGGCAGAACAGGAGCTTGCTCTCTTAGTTCCTGAGATTAGCATTAAGAGGAGAGAGCAGAGAGCAGAGAAAGGCCATGTGGAGGAGGCCAGGAGAAGCAGCCAAGATGGTGGAGTGTTGAGTGAGAAGCCAGTTTGTGCAGAGTTTGTGCAGGGAGAAGGAAGGAGATGAAGAACAGAGGTGAATAAGTCTGGTGAGCTAGAAACCTTTGATTCTAGGAAACTCGGATAAGTCAGTAGATTTGTGAGCACTGAATGTGAGTGGGTTTTGGAGCCTAGTGTGTGTTTTTACTTGCCCGCTGGGTGCAAGCTAGGATTAAAAATGATGGCCCATCAGTTTTTTGCTCCGTTGTTTCTTTACCGACTGTCCGAATCCAATGCAAACCTGCATGGGCCAGGTTACTGTGATGGTGGCCCTGGCTACTGGCTTTACAATCACCCATCCACACGACTGTGCAGTGGACAGTGCCAACCTAAGTTACATCCCCGGTGTCTCCGTCAGAGATTTTGAGCTACAAGCTGCTGACGTGAAGGCCTCAGACATGTGGGTGAGTAAATTCAAGTCACTGAATGAAGATTTGGAAAAACTTGCACAACAGCAAGCAGAGTTGGCGAGCAAACACAAGTGGGGAGAAATGAAAAAACTTCAACCTGCGGACCAGCTGATTGTCAAAACTTGGAACGGGCTTCCCGTCACATACCACACACTGCAGCATGTGAGTATTGCTGTACTGACAATGTTTGGCTCTACCTATGCATGTGAGCAGTCCTTCTCACATCTAAAGAAGGTTAAGACCAACTGTTGGGCAGATAAAATATATTATTCTCACTTTGTTAAAGGTGGCGCTGCCCATGTGGAAGCCTGTCACCCAGGTGATATTAATGTGTGTTGGGGGCGGGCTGTGGGCAGGCAGGATCCTTGTAGCCTGGGGCTTGGTTTTAGGACTAAGCCTTTCCCTTATCTGAGGCAATCCCATCATGCCTCAGATAAGTGACTTTTATTAGAGACTTCCCTATTTTGTATATTGGATTAAAGGTTTTGATTTCTGCGCTATAAAATGGGGGCAGAACGGGAGCTTGCTCTCTTGGTTCCTGAGATTAGCATTAGAGTGGAAAGCAAAGAAAGGCCACGTGGAGGAGACCAGGAGAAGCAGCCAAGATGATGGAGTGCTGAGTGAGAAGCCAGTTTGTGCAGAGTTTATACAGGGAGAAGGAAGGAGATGGGGAACGAAGGAGAATAAGTCTGGTGAGCTAGGAACCTTTGATTCTAGGAAACTCGGATAAGTCAGTAGCTTTGTAAGCACTGAATGAGTGGGTTTTGGAGCCCAGTGTGTGTTTTTACTTGCCGGCTGCGTGCAAGCTAGGATTAAAGATAATGGCCCACCAGTTCTTGGCTCCATTGTTTCATTACCGTCTGTCCGAATCTAATGCGAACCTGCATGGGCCGTGCAGCTGTGATGGTGGCCATGGCTACTGGCCATACAACGGCTCTCACGAAATTACACTTTAAAATATGTGGTGTTCATGGCTCTCTCAGCCAAAAAGGTTCTTGACTCCTGGTCTAGGGGATATACAGAAACATTAATACTCTCAAGGTAACACAATCAAATACATTCACAAATCTTTCAGGGTTCCTCTTCCCTCACTAGTCTAGAGGTATTTTACTCTCAAGATTCCAGGAAAGGGAGGAACTATAATCAATGCAAGGTGGTATGTAAATTCTGCCTCCTATTGAAAGAGAAGTTTCTCAGTTAACCTTAATCCTTTCAGAGAACTTAAAAACAAATGACCCTAGTCATCCTTGTAAATCAGGAGACTTTTACATCCCTTTTCCTCCATTTTCCAAGGAAAGGACAGGAAAGCCTGGCCTTTTCTTCCTAAAATATCAATATTAAAATGCAGCTTTTTGGTACCTTACAAGAACTGCACAGTTGTCAGAAACCACTGAACATATTCAGATATTGCTGTATAGAATATCAAGACATATCTTTTTTATTTTTTTATTTTTATTTTTTATTTATTTTTTTGTATTTTTCTGAAGCTGGAAATGGGGAGAGACAGTCAGACAGACTCCCGCATGCGCCCGACCGGGACCCACCTGGCACGCCCACCAGGGGGCGATGCTCCACCGCGACCAGAGCCACTCCAGCGCCTGGGGCAGAGGCCAAGGAGCCATCCCCAGCACCCGGGCCATCTTTGCTCCAATGGAGCCTTGGCTGCGGGAGGGGAAGAGAGAGACAGAGAGGAAGGAGGGGGTGGGGGTGGAGAAACAAATGGGCGCTTCTCCTATGTGCCCTGGCCGAGAATCGAACCCGGGTCCCCCACACGCCAGGCCGACGCTCTACTGCTGAGCCAACCGGCCAGGGCCAAGACATATCTTTTTTAAAAAAAGGTATATTTTCCCAATAGCACCATCACTCACAACACAGTCATCTATATCGCTGTAATATTTTTTTAAAAGATTTTTATTTTATTTTAATTTTTTATTTATTCATTGGGGAGAGACAGAGAGAGAGAGAGAGAGAGAGGAAAGACAGAGAGAGAGAAGGGGGGAGGAGCTGGAAGCATCAACTCCCATATGTGCCTTGACCAGGCAAGCCTGGGGTTTCGAACCGGCAACCTCAGCATTTCCAGGTCGACACTTTATCCACTGTACCACCACAGGTCAGGTTCGCTGTAATATTTATTTATTTATTTATTTATTTATTTATTATTTATTTATTTATTTATTTATTTATTTATTTATTACAGAGGCAGAGATAGACAGGGACAGACAGACAGGAACGAAAAGAGATGAGAAGCGTACTCATTAGTTTTTTGTTGCGCATTGCAACACCTTAGTTGTTCATTGATTGCTTTCTCATATGTGCCTTGACCGCAGGCTGTCAGCAGACCGAGTAACCCCTTGCTTGAGCCAGCGACCTTGGTCCAAGCTGGTGAGCTTTGCTCAAACTGGATGAGTCTGCACTCAAGCTGGTGACCTCGGGGTCTCGAACCTGTGTCCTCCGCATCCCAGTCTGACGCTCTATCCACTGCGCCACCTCCTGGTCAGGCTGTAATATTTTTTAATCCACTTGAAGTACATACTCCAAATTTAATTTTGAACTGAAGTTTCACTACCTGACTTTGAGGACCCATGTTGTTTGTATCAGTCTGAAGTTTGCCTAGTAGATAAGAAAGCCTCCTGTTAGGCTCAGGAGGCTCCCATAGTTGAGGAGATGGGCTGAACTGACCAGATGACCACGGTAGGCGCGCGGGCCAGCAAGAGGGGTAGATGGCAGGAGGGGTAAAGCTCAGTGGGCAGCGCACTGCACCAGACCGACATTTGCGACAGGAGTGTAGGAGGGTGGCGGACACTGCCCTGCTGGCCCTGCCTTCCCCAGTGGCTGGTAGCTTCAGAATCCGCTGTGGAAAAAGTAGTGCTCAGAGCCGGTCCTGAGGCTCTTCCCTGCGCCACCACCCACCCCAACAGTGACTTCAGGGGCCAACACTTCAGGCCCCCGGCACTGAAGGCATCAGCCGCCAGACTGCTGTCAGTCACAGAAAGCTTCCCCTGGGAGCCAGCGTCCTCCCTGCGCCGTGACTGGCCAAAGCGCCTTGAAAGGTCTGTAAGTACGTTATCACTTGACCCTCAACCGCCTTGGTGAGCACCAGACCCTGGACACTTGGAGCCACGTGAACCCCGGTGGCCTCGGGCCGGGACCGGGGCTGGGGGGGTGGGGGGGTTGGGGAGCTTAGAGGGGGTGGGGGGGGTGTTCCAGAAACATTCCTCCTTCCAACTCCGTCCTCCGCACTTCCCCTAAGCTAGCACCTCCTCCTCCTAACCTCTGACCCCCGGGAGGCCAGGACGTTCAGGCTCCGGCAGAGCGAGGGCCGACCCCCAGGAAGCAGGAAGGGACCGGAAGGGAATGTGGGCTACGGTAGCGGTTGGGCCGGTGAATGAGCCCACAGGCCGACAGGGGCCTATGAGAATCCGCCAGGGTGGTGACGTCACAGCCGGCGCCCGCCGAGCTGTGCGGTGGGCGGAGCCTCGGAGTTCCAGTCCAGGGCTGTCCGATGGCGTCCTTTAGTACAATAGTTAGTTGGTCGTCTTACCCTTCCAGTTCCCCAAACGGGAAGATCTAGGTTCTGCCATCCCTTTACCCGGGACTTTATAGTGTCCGCCGTGGTAGTTCGGACAATTGCCCTAATTTTGTGGCATCTACGCGGCAGTAAGGAGGGAAACGGCGGATGAAATTTGCCAGGAATAGGAGACTGGACGCACACTGGCCTGAATTGGCGTAATTAGAACTGTGGAAGCCTCTTGCTCCCAGATGATTTATAAAAGCCAGTTTGCACCAGCTTGTTGTAGCTGAGCATTAAGCTCTGCCCACGCAAGGTGTCCAAAAGATCCGCAGACTGACCTGTGGTAGCGCAGTGGGTGGAGTATCGACCCTGGAATGCTGAGGTCCCAGGTTGGAAGTCCGGGGCTTGCCTGGTGAAGACACCTAAGAAGCAAATACTACCATGCTTCCTGCCCCTCCCCCTCACAAGTCGATAAAGAACATCTAAAAAACAAAAGATCCGCACAAATTTTGGTGCTGACAGAGACGGATGAGTTGAGCAGGACTGAAACAGTTCTTTAAACAATTTGCAGTGTTTCTCTGAGGCTTTGACCTAACAGCATTGGTGCTAAGAATATTACTCTTTTTTTTTTATTTTTTAATTTTTTTACAGAGACAGAGAGAGAGTCAGAGTGAGGGACGGAGAGATGAGAAGCATCAATCATTAGTTTTTCGTTACGCATTGAAACACCTTAGTTGTTCATTGATTGCTTTCTTATATGTGCCTTGACCATGGGCCTTCAGCGGACCGAGTAACCCCTTGCTTGAGCCAGCGACCTTGGGTCCAAGCTGGTGAATTTTTGCTCAAACCAGATGAGCCCACGCTCAAGCTGGCGACCTAGGGGTCTCAAACCTGGGTCTTCCACATCCCAGTCTGATGCTCTATCCACTGCGCCACCGCCTGATCAGGCGGTGCTAAGAAAATTGGGTGACTCCATGTATTATTCAGTGGATTTGGGCTGAGACTGATTAGTTTTTATTTAAAATTATGTTACATAGCATTATAGTATTGTACACCTGAAACCTATATAATTTTATTAACCAATGCCACCCCAATAAATTCATTAAAATGAAAAAGAAATAAAATTGTTACATATTGATTAGTGTGTCCTTTTCAGTGAGTCAATATTACTGATTTCATCATCTTTTGTAACTGAAAGTCTATCAAGTCTCCAGTCCCAGGAAAGTGTTCGTAATACAGTTTTAACGTTTACTTTGTTGAAAGGACATTGAAATAAAAAGCCAAAAAAAAAAAAAAAAATTAAGCCAAAGATAGTTGGAATATTGGGAGTAAAAAGTAAAGTTTGCTCTCTTTCCACACTCACAAAACTTCTGTGCCCATCTCCTTAGCAGTTAACATGGTAGAATTAACATTTATACAGGGCTTATTATTTGCCAAGCACTGTTTTAGATGCTCTGCAGTTATTAGCATTCCTTGTCCTCAATGAAGTATTATCCAGTGAAGTAGGTGCTATTTACTATTTTCATCTTACAGATAAATTGTCCCATGTTGAGGTTAATTTGCTCAAAATCAGAAGAGCCAGGGTCTGTCTGTCCTCTTAAAGAGTGTTTACTTATGGTGTAATGGGAGATTGGACTGGAAGTCTGGAGGCCTATATTCCAGGCCCATCTCCTCTATTTAGCAGTGGTTTTTGTTTTTTTGAGAGAAAGGGGGTGGGGAGAGAGGAGGGGAGGGAGGGAGAGACAGGGGGGGGGGGAGAAGCATCAATTCGTCGCTCCACTTCAGTTGTGCATCTTTGATTGCTTCTCATACATGCCTTAACCAGGGCTCCAGTGACTACTTTGGTTTCGAACAGGTGACCTTGTGGTTCTCCGTTAAAACTCTATTCACTGCATCACCATCAGCCAGGCCAGTTATGTGATTCTTATACTTTACAATTGCTCAACAAATTATAGCTGAGTCTCAGTTTCTCCACATGAAAAGTTAGGGTGCTATACCAGTCCTGTCAATCTCCCTTAGTTGTTTCACACATCAAATGCAATGTTTTCTTTTTAAGAATTTTGGGGGGGGGGTGGAGTGAGAAGTATCAACTCATAGTTGCTTCACTTCAGTTGTTCTCTGCTTGCTTGTTGCTTGTCATATGTGCCTTAACCAGGTAAGCCCAGTGTTTTGAACCAGTCACCTCAGCATTACAGGATGATCTCTATCCACTGCACCACTACAGGTCAGACTGTTTATTTTTTTGTTTTTGTTTTTAATGGGAGCATTTCCAAAGGTATAATAAACCACTATAGAAATATGACAGATGTTATGTTGTACTCATTTCAGTACTGACTACTGAAGTAAGCCAATTAGGGAATTGACTCTGTTGTGACCCAGACAACTGTATTACGTCCTTGAAGTAGAATTATCTTTAAATTTGAATTGTAATTAAAATTAATACTGTTGCCAGATAGACTAATTCATTGAATTCTGATCATTACCATTGCAGGACAGCTTAATACTTTTGAAACCTTTTATTTAGATGAATTCCTTTTGATGTTACCTTAAGGACACCAACTGCTTGTAAAAAAAAATGAATTATTTCTTGCCTGGCCTGTGGTGACGCAGTGGATAAACTGTCGACCTGGAACACTGAAGTCACCAGTTTGAAACCTGGTCAAGGCAAATACAACAAGCGACCAATGAACAGCTAGAGTGAAGCAACTACTTCTCGTTCCCCACCCTCCTCTCTCTATAAAACTAATAAAATATTTTTAAAAAGAGTAAAGTGGATTTTACTCCTGCTTTTAATTGCAGTGTTGGTGTAGTTAAGACTAAGATTTGAGAGGAGAGTCTCTTAACTTTACAATATAGTACATACAATTATATTAAAGAACCAGTGCATTCAACTTCTTTTGTTTCTGGTCTTTCGTTATTTTGCATCTAACTTGTAAATGCCCTCAAGATCACTTCTTGGACTTTTGGCTAAGATCAAGTCTACATCCCTTCAAGAATCACTATTGGGCCCTGGCCGGTTGGCTCAGCGGTAGAGCGTCGGCCTAGCGTGCGGGGGACCCGGGTTCGATTCCCGGCCAGGGCACACAGGAGAAGCGCCCATTTGCTTCTCCACCCCTCCGCCACGCTTTCCTCTCTGTCTCTCTCTTCCCCTCCCGCAGCCAAGGCTCCACTGGAGCAAAGATGGCCCGGGCGCTGGGGATGGCTCCTTGGCCTCTGCCCCAGGCGCTAGAGTGGCTCTGGTCGCGACAGAGCGACGCCCTGGAGGGGCAGAGCATCGCCCCCTGGTGGGCAGAGCGTCGCCCCTGGTGGGCGTGCCGGGTGGGCGCATGCGGGAGTCTGTCTGACTGTCTCTCGGTTTCCAGCTTCAAAAAAAGAAAAAAAAAAAAAAAAAAAAAAAGAATCACTATTGAAATTCAACACCTCATGAGAGTTTTTGATGTTTCCAGAATAGAACTCTTTGACATTCTTTGATTTGGTAAAAATCTCTGCCTGTGAGGAACCTCCTTCCAGCCCATTTATCATTAGGTCCCCTATTTTTGGATTATGATTCATTTTTTAAAAAATTTTTTAAAAGATTTTATTTACTGATTTTACAGAGTGGGGTGAGCTAGAAGTATCAGCACATAGTTGCTTCACTTTAGTGGTTCACTGGTTGCTTGTTGTATGTGCCTTGACCAGGAAAACCCAAGGTTTCAAACCAGTGACCTCAGCATTCCATGTCTATGCTAAATCCACAGGCCAACCTCATTTTTCATCATAGTTATGCCAAGATAGACTAAACACCTAGCTAGGAAAATTCTGTGGCTTTTAGTTCCAGGATCTTTACGTTTTCCAACTATACCCCAAAGTCCTTATTTCCACTTTATCTAGGCATAATTGACATAACATTGTATTAGTTTAAGGTGTACAACATGATTTTATATATATATATATAGTGAAATGATAGCCTCACTTATTTTTTTTTTTAGGATTTTATTTATTGATTTTACAAAGGGGGGTGGGGAATGATTCACTCCAGCTATTCATTGGTTGCTTGTCATATGTGCTTTGACCTGGCAGCTGTGTTTCAAACCTGCAACCTCAGCATTGCAGGTAGGCGCTCTGTCCATTGCATCACCACAGGTCAGGTACCTAATTATTGTTATTTTTGCCAAGATGGGTATTTTTTTTTTCTTTTTTTGAGATAGAGACAGGAAGGGAGAGCAGGTAAGAAACAGCAACTTGTAGTTGCTTTCACTTGAGTTGTACATTGATTACTTCTCATACATGCCGGGACTGGGCAGAGCCAGGTTGCTCTTGCCACTTGGCCTTTTCATGTCAGCAACCTTGGGCTCAAACTAATGAGCTTTGGGATTGTGTGGATAACCCCCTACTCAAGCAAGCAACCCAGATCAAGGTTTTGAACCAGCAACCTCAGCATTCTGAGTCCACGCTTTATCCACAGGAAAGATGGTTTATCAGTAATTCTACAGCATGCAAAATATCCTTGTTAATCCTTTTGAGTGTCCAGGAGTAAATGCTCAGAAATAACTGCTACACTGTAGATACTCAAGAGTATTTTGAGTACCAAAATACTCCAGTACCAAAACTTAATGGGGTTAAGTGCTAAGAATATCATAATGACTATTTGAGCTGATGAAAGTGTTTAATATCTTTTTAAAAGATTTTATTTATTGATTTTACAGAGGGTAAGAGTGAGAAGTATCAACTCATGGTTGCTTCACTTCAGTTGTTCACTGCTAGCTTGTTGTATGTGCCTTGACCAGCCCAGCCCAGGGTTCTGAGCCTACAATCGCAGCATTCCAGGTGGGCGCTCTTCCCACTGTGCAACCACAAGCCAGGCTGAAAGCTCTATGAAGCACAAGATTGTGGTTTGCCTTATGTTCCCATAAGTAGCTTCTCAGATTGATGAAGAAAGGTGCAATAAGAAATTTGTAAAGCTCTAGACAAACATGACCCAAATTATACCTTAAAAAATAGTTACTTTGACTGTAAACTCCCACGTGTTCTTTTTGATTTCTAAGTGATGATATTTCAAGCCATATATTTAGAGAAACCCAATGATTCTAACTGGGGAAATTGAAGATTATTCATCATGCCCTTTAAAATAGCTATACAGCCTGACGTGTGGTGGCACAGTGGAATAAAGTGTCGACCTGGAACACTGAGGTTGCTGGTTCGAAACCCTGGGCTTGCCTGGTCAAGGCACATATGGGATTTGATGCTTCCTGCTCCTCCCTCTCTTTCTCTATCTCTCCCCTCTCTGAAAATTGAATAAAGTTTTAAAAAAATAGCTATACAAGCCTGACCTGTGGTAGCACAGTGTATAAAGCATCCGCCTAGAGTGCTGAGGTCTCTGGTTAGGCTTCTCAGGCTTGCTGATCAAGGCACATACAAGAATTGAAGCTTCCTGCTCCTCCTCTCATGCCTTTCTTTCTCCGTCTCCACTCTCTAAAATCAATAAAGTCTTTCTTTTTTTTAAGTGAGAGGATAAAAGATAGTGAGATAGACTCCCACACGTGCCCCAACCAGGATCCACCTGGCAAACCCTGTCTGGGGCCGACACTCGAACCAATTGAGCCACTGGCTATGAGAAGTGAAGACAGAGAAAAAGGGAAGAGGGAGGCGAAGAGAAGCAGATGGTCTTTCTCATATGTGCCCTGACTGGGAATTGAACGCGGGATGTCCATATGCCAGACCAATGCTCTATCCACTGAGCCAATAGGCCAAGGCCAATAAATTAAATCTTTCTAGCCTGACCAAGTGGTGGCACAGTGGATAGAGCATTGACCTGGGACACTGAGGGCCCAGGTTTAAAACCCCAAGGTCTCCAGCTTGAGCACAGGCTCATTCAGATTGAGAGCAGGTTCACCAGCCTGAGTGTGGGATTATATTGACCCACAATCTCTGGCTTGAGCCCAAAGGTCACTGACTTGAGCAAGGTGTGACTGGCTCAGGTGGAGCACCCCCCACCTCGTGAAAGTACATATGAGAAGCAATCAATGAACTGAAGTGCCACAACTACGAACTGATACTTCTCATCTCTCTCTCTCTTCCTGTCCATCTCTATTTCTCTCATGCTTAAAAAAAAATTGCTATACAAAAATTACCCATGAGTGAATAAGTCTGGTGAATTATAAAAATGTATACTTTTTAATGTTTAAGAGTGAAAGAATCTTCATTTTTAAATTTAAGTATAATTTAACAAGTGTTATTAACCATTCTTTTATTTGCTCTCTTGCAGGATGACTCTTCAAGCATCTACATAATGCAAAAGCTTTTCTAAACCAGTCACCTACAGGTGATGATATCCATTTTTCTGCCAAAGATACCTGTTTAATCTCTGTACCTTGCCCTCCTGCTCTTTCTTCCTGGTACTTCCCAGCTCAATACTGGTGCTTATTGTCATTTCATCACAATACTTGTCTTTTTTGCTCACAAGCCCACCCACTCTTGTGTGTGTGTGTGTGTGTGTGTGTGTATTTTTCTGAAGTTGGAAGCGGGGAGGCAGTCAGACAGACTCCTGCATGCGCCCGACCGGGATCCACCAGGCACGCCCACCAGGGGACGTTGCTCTGTTGCAACCAGGGCCATTCTAGCGCCTGAGGCAGAGGCCATAGAGCCATCCTCAGCACCCGGGCCAACTTTGCTCCAATGGAGCCTTGGCTGCGGGAGGGGAAGAGAGAGACAGAGAAGGAGAGGGGGAGGGGCAGAGAAACAGATGGGTGCTTGTCCTGTGTGCCCTGGCCAGGAATCGAACCTGGGACTCCTGCATGCCAGGCTGACGCTCTACCACTGAGCCAACTGGCCAGGGCTAAGCCCACCCACTCTTGAAACATCTACCTTCCCTCACTGTCTAGAATGCCCTCCTCATGGGGATATTGCCATTCTTCCCTTTCTGCCAGCTCTTACTTACTATTCACCCCACCCCACTGCAACATACCAACTAACATCTTTTTTCCCCAAACCTCACTCATGTACCACATCTTGAAAAGAACTTCATTTCCTGAGGTGAAGAAAGTCCAAATGACCTCCCTCCCAACGCTGACAATTGTAGGTACTTACCAGCTGGAAGCTCAGCTGGGGCGGTTGGGCAGAGGTCTCAGTTCTCCTCAAGGGTTTCATTGTAGCAACAACTTACATCCACGCAAACTGTCAGAGGACTGGCTTTCAGGTAGTCTTCTATTGTAGCTAATGCCAAATCTATTCTTTTATTTTTTGTGTGACAGAGACAGAGAGGGACAGATAGGGATAGACAGACAGACAGACAGGAAGGGAGAGAGATGAGAAGCATCAATTCTTCGTTGTGGCTCCTTAGTCGTTCACTGACTGCTTTCTCATATGTGCCTTGACCAGGGAGGGGGGGAGGCTACAGTAGAGTGAATGACCCTTTGCTCAAGCCAGTGTACTTGTGCTCAAGCCAGCACAGCCCGTGCTCAAGCTGGTGACCTTGAGGCTTTGAACCTGGGTCCTCTGCATCCCAGTCCAATGCTCTATCCACTGGCCATTGCCTGGTCAGTTCATTCATGCACTCACTCATCATTCATCCATCCATCCATCCTTCATTCATTCATTTATGATAGGCACACAGAGAGACAGAGGGATAGATAGGGACAGACAGGAAGGGAGAGAGATGAGAAACATCAATTCTTTGTTGCAGGACCTTAGTTGTTCATGAGATCAGGTCTATGATCCCATGCTCAGGCTGGCGACCTTGGGGTTTCTAACCTGGGCTCTATCCACTGTGCCACCACCTAGTCAGGCTAATATACTAGTCTTAACGGCAAAAAGCTGATCCATTTGTACAGGTGGGAGGCATGTAAAACAACCTGAAAGATAAGTCTACCTTTAGAGAGGAGAAATGTTTTCAGAAATGAGGACGGGTCCTGAACAACCAGTTGGAGAAAGTCCTGGGGGTGACATATTTTAGCCTGTGGACTGTAGAAGTATTGGCTGCAAGACCTAAAAATGGAAAAGCTGGTGCAGGATCTGGGAATGGCTATTTCAGAAAAAGAAGGGCCCGAGCCTGACCAGGTGGTGGCACAGTGGATAGAACGTCGGACTGGGATGTGGAGGACCCAAGTTCAAGACCCCAAGGTCGCCAGCTTGAGCACAGGCTCATCTGGTTTGAGCAAGGCTCACCAACTTGAGCCCAAAGTCACTGGCTCGAGCAAGGGGTCACTCGGTCTATTGTAGTCCCCCGGTCAAGGCACATATGAGAAATCAATCGATGAACAACTAAGGAGCTGCAACGAAGAATTGATGTTTCTCATCTCTCTCCCTTCCTATCTGTCTGTCCCTATCTGTCCCTCTCTCTGACTCTGTCTCTGCCACACACAAAAGAAAGAAAAGAAAAAGAAGGGCCAGAGGGGTGAGGGTCATGGCTGGGTCTGGCACCTAGCCAGTGATGTCCACAGGCACCAATGCTTCTCTGGGCCAAGTTGCCAACTCTGGTCCTCCCTAGAGCTGCGAGATTGGGGATCGAATACGCAGCAGGCTCAAGCATGACAGCAAGTATATCATAGAAAAAGTGAACAACACAGAAAATGTTCTAGTCCCAGAGGTCTCAGGACCTTTGGGCTGTCTGGTCACACAGACACCCCCGTCCCCATAAGTACTAGATGGCGGGGGAGGAAAGTTACTTGGGTTTGTGTGTCCTGACCTCAGATGGGAAGGTAAAAGGTCAAAGGTGGCCCAGTACTAAGAGTGCCATTTCAGATTTTCCCATTTGGATGGCATGTGCAAAAATATCTGAATGCCAATGCTCCAGATTGCACCTCATGACCTCACATGACTACATGACCAGTTGGGTTCAAGGTGCCTCCTGTGACACCTTCCCCCCACCCCACCCCCCACATCCACCAGAGAAAGCAAGCCAACATGCCTGACTAGTGGTGGCGCAATAGCTAAAGTCTCCCCCTGGGATGCTGAGGTATCAAGTTTGAGGCCTCAACGTCACAGGCTTGAGCCTAAGGTTGCTGGTTTGAGCAAAGGATCATCGACTCCTTGAGCCCCCCACCTCCATCAAGGCACCTAGGAGAGGCAATCAATGAATAACTAAAGTGATACAACTACTTGATGCTTCTCATCTCTCCCCATGTCCTTCTCTCTGCTTTTAGGAAAGAAAAAAAAAGCAAGATTAGGCCGGGCCCTAGTGAGTCATGTGGGTCAACTAATTGCCAGCACTGCCTAGGTTTTTCCTGCCACTCCACATGCAGCACCTGAAGGAAAGCCACAGCCTCCAATATTCCTGCTCTTGCGGAGCATAACTGACCCTGTCCTCAGAGAGGGGGGAGATATTTGGGCAGGCAGAAGGAACTGATGTCCAGTCACCTGCTGGATTCTTTTAGGGAGGGTTCTGCAGGAGTCAGCATGCCCCACTTATTAATAACCTGTGGTGGTGCGGTGGATAAGGTGTCAATCTGATATGCTGAGGCCAATGGTTTGAAACCCTGGGCTTGACCAGTCGAGGCATGTTTATTACTCATTGCTCTTATTGTACTCACTCATATCTCCTTGCCTCCTATGTAGAGTTAGAAGTCAGATATTGTACACCTTATTAGGAACATACCCAATTGTGTGCCAGTGTACGGCAAATTCAAAAGTGACTGAGTAAACAGTATTTTTGTCTTAAAGTCAAATGAATGAATATGCTCCCTTTATCCTCACTGTGCCCCCTCAAAACCAAGAAAACATCTAGGACTAGAGACCACAGTGATTTTCAAATTAAGCTGAAGTTAGGGTTTTATTAAATGGAATCCTTTCACTAAATATAATATTAGCTGAAGTAAAAAACCCCCAGCAGTTAGACTGCCCAAATCCATCAACTAGCATTAAGACTGGCCTAATTTTTCTTACATTGCTCACAAAAATTAGGGGATCAAAAAAAAATTAGGGGATTAGGGGACGTGCATACTTGAGTACTTTCAGTCTTTTGTACAGTGCATTTTCACCAATGAAATACAGGTTGGTTTTGCATCTCATTTGCATAATCAAACAACTTTCTTTGACTTGTGCATTGCTTTTCTGATGTTTTGTTTAATAAAAAAAGTCAAAGCCCTGGCCATTTGGCTCAGTGGTAGAGCATTGGCCTGGTGTGCAGGAGTCCCAGGTTTGATTCCCAGCCAGGGCACACAGGAGAAGTGCCCATCTGCTTCTCCACCCCTCCCCCTCTCCTTCCTCTCTGTCTCTCTCTTCCCCTCCCACAGCCTAGGCTCCATTGGAGCAAAGATGGCCCGGGCGCTGAGGATGGCTCTGTGGCCTCTGCCTCAGGAGCTAGAATGGCTTTGGATGCAACAGAGCAACGCCCCAGAGGGGCAGAGCATCGCCCCCTGGTGGGCATGCCGGGTGGATCCCGGTCGGGCGCATGCGGGAGCCTGTCTGCCTCCTGTTTCCAGCTTTGGAAAAATGCAAAAAAAAAAAAAAAAAACACAAAAAAAAACACAAAAAAACCACTTCTTTTTTTACTGCTTCCTATTCATTTTGAAATATCTGCTAATTTCTGTAAGCAGTATAGTTGGGAGCACAATAGAAGAAAGTCCCAAGGGGCCTGGCAGTTGAGACCCTTTCAGGCAGTTAAGTTCACTTTACCTTTGCTGAACATTTGCATATTGTGTCACCTCTGGCAGCACAAAAAGAATTAAATGCAACACCTTGAAGGCCTGACATTTTTTAGGTGCAAAAAACAAAGGCTGCTATGACCTGACTTTGACACAGTAAATGGAACCGGGGTGCACCAGCACTTACAAACCCGCAACCTTCATATATTGGGAATCATGCTCCTACCAAATGAGCTACCTGGCCAGGGCTCTGCGTTGATTGGTTGAACAAGCCATGGGCAAGGAACAGGTAAGAAGCTTGACCCTGAAGCCAGACTCCTAGTAGGGGGAAAAAATTGGGATTTAAAGATCTTGCATGCAGAAGCCTGGCTCCTTGAATGAAGGTGTGGAGTAAAGCCACCACCAATCCATGTTAGACTGTGAAATGAATAAAAACAGTAAACCTTTAGTGTGTTGAGGCTTTTAAAATTTGGGGTTATTATCAACAGTTTGCCTGAATACCACACAATTATTACAAACTGACAGAATTGCTGTCAGGATTAAAGAAAAAGAATCTTGCCTTAGAACAGAAGCTCAGGTTCTAAAAAAAAGAGGGTGTTGCCTGACCAGGCGGTGGCGCAGTGGATAGTGTCGGACTGGGATGCGGAGGACCCAGGTTCGAGACCCCGAGGTTGCCAGCTTGAGCACGGGCTCATCTGGCATGGGCAAAAAAGCTCACTGGCTTGAACCCAAGGTCACTGGCTCTAGCAAGGGGTTACTCGGTGTGCTGAAGGCCCGCAGTCAAGGCACATATGAGAGGCAATCAATTAACAACTAAAGTGTTGCAATGAAAAACTGATGATTGATGCTTCTCATCTCTCTCCATTCCTGTCTGTCTGTCCCTATCTATCCCTCTCTCTGACTCTCTCTCTGTCCCTGTAAAAAAAATAAAAAAATAAAAAAATAAAAAATAAAAAATAAAAAAAAAATAAAAAAAGATGGGTGTCAAATCAATGTGTCCTCTTTCCTTTCATAACTAATACATTAATGAATCATACTTCTTCTCTAAAATATTTATTCCAAACTAGGGAATGTTATGATAAATTTGTCAAATTTCAAAAGGTGATTAAATACATTATATAACAAACCTAGGAAATTAAATTACTTTGCTTTTATTAAAACTAATTGTTTTTTTCCCTGTTATGATGAATAGTTTGTACAAAAGTAAAACTGAGGTTGGGGGAGCATAGCATATTTGATTCTATACAAGAATCTAGGCTCCTGAAATAATATGGAATACCTAAAGGTTTAAGTAAATGTAATGTAAAACATAGGGTTTCAACTGAAATGTATTACAATTGAAGTATAACTAAAAAACTCATACATTTTAGCCTGACCAGGCGGCAGTGCAGCGCATAGTGTTGGCGCGGGATGCTGAGGACCCAGTTCGAAACCCCAAGGTCACTGGCTTGAGAGCAGGCTCACCAGCTTGAGTGTGGGATCACAGACACGAGCCCAAGGTCGCTGGCTTGAAGAAGGGGTCACTGGCTCGCTGGAGGCCTGCCCCATCAAGGCACATATGAGAAAGCAATCATGAACTAAGTGTCAACTACAAGTTGATGCTTCTACATCTCTCTCTCTTCCTGTCTGTCCCTGTCTGTTCCTTCTTTTCTCTCTGTCTCTAAATAAACAAACAAAAATGTTGGGCACACAAATGTGTGAGGCTTGCTTGCCTTGTACTTTGCCTGACTGGTGCTTGTCCTCAGAATGTAGATTGAGGATTGCCTGTCGCCATTGCCACCATTGGGAGGGGCCATTTGTTGCTATTGTTTGCAAGAGAAGGGGGTCCCCCCTCCCGTTTTGCTTGGGAGTCTTGAGCAACAGAAAAGAGGTTTTTCCTGCCTGCTTGCTCATCCACCGTTGTGAGACTCTAAAATAGGATGGCCCACCACCCTCCAGCTCCACAGTTCCTTTACCATCTGCCCGACTTCAATGCGAATCTGCATGGCCATGGCCACCAGCCTTACAAAAACACACTCATACATTTTATAAATTCAGTCTAGCAAAATTCAAGAATAAAACCACCCTACTGTATTTAACTTAGAATTTTGAATACTTTGGTTCAGGCCTCAAGAGTCCAATTTGTTTTAAGGAAGTGGTCCTGCAGACCAATGTGGGGGTTTAGATGTTCCTTATAATGTAATAGTCTCCAAAAGAAGTTGGTTAGGCTTCTAACAGAATACAAAAGCAGTAAAGAGGATGTAAGCCTTTCCCTGAATTTCAAGTTTACTTTTTTGAAAATTTTTTTTTGGTATAGATGAAAATACCAGATGTGGGTTCTTTAGCCAACTTGATCCTTGCCATAAAGGCCTGTCAGTAGACCTCAATTTGTAAAATGGTGTTAGGAAAACAGGCAGTCTCTGGGTTACAAACAAGATAGGTTCTATACGTTTGTTTTTAAGTTAAATTTGTATGTAAGTTGGAACAGGTACATTTACCTATTACATGTGTAAAGCCAGAAGCCAAGGCCAGGGCCACCATCAGAGCAGCCCGGCTCATGCAGGTTCGCATTGGATTCGGACAGTCGGTAAAGAAACAAAGGAGCCAAAAGCAGATGGGCTGTCATCTTTAATCCTAGCTTGCACCCGGCGGGCAAGTAAAAAACACACACTGGGCTGGCTCCAAAACCCACTCACATTCAGTGCTCACAAAGCTACTGACTTATCCGAGTTTCCTAGAATCAAAGGTTTCTAGCTCACCAGACTTATTCTCCTCAGTTCCCCATCTTCTTCCTTATCCCAGATACAAACACTACACAAACTGGCATCTCACTCAGCACTCCACCATCTTGGCTGCTTCTCCTGGCCACATGGCCTCTTTCTGCTCTCTGCTCTGCTCCCTCTGCTCTCTCATGCTAATCATCCCAGGAACCAAGAGAGAGCAAACTCTCATTCTGCCCCCATTTTATATTGTAGCTTCACATCCTCTAATCCAATATACAAAATATGGAAGTCTCTAATACAAAGTCACTTCTCTGAGGCATGATTGGATTGTACCACCCCACATCAAAAAGGGTAGGAAAGGCTTAATCCCAAAACCAAGCCCCAGGCTACAAGGATTCTGCCTGTCTTTAGCCCACCCCAACACACATTAATATCACCTGGGCGACGGCCTCCTCGTGTTATCTTTAACAAAGTGAGCATAATACATTTTATCTGCCCAACAGGGTTTCTCCACCAAACTGCCGGTTTCCTTCAACTGCTTATCCCACCGAGTAATGTTATTACTATGTGGTGGTGCTTCGTTATAAACACGCTGATATTCACGTTGCACTTTGGTCACGGATTAGAATTTAGTGAGCCACAGAACACACTGAACTTTCCTCTGTACCGTCCACATCTCAACTGGCATGGCCATGGGCTGCTCCACTGTATACATGGTGTTACATCATCATCTGCGCATGCGCACATGCTGCCACATCATCCTACAGAAACTGGGAGGGTTTTCCTTTTATTTGGTGCAGATTTCACATTTCTATCGTCTTTTGTTGCTTTCCTGTGACCAGTCAAAAGTGTACCATGACTTTACGGACACACTTGTAGTACTTAACTCAATGGATTGTGTTAGGTTCGGGTCCAAGGCCCCTTCCCAAAAGTCTCAACTAGCTGGGCTGAACTTTAGGTGACCCTGGACCAGAGCAGTTCCTGTAACTCCACCTGAGCAATCCTGATTGGTATCTTATCTCTACCTAATCCTCAGACATTCTGCCAGTTAAGTCATCCCCCATCACTTATCTGAACATTCTGTTGCTTGGTCATTAATCACTATCCCCTCCATTGTTTAACCACCAAGAAGTTTTCTCCCTGCAGTGGGAAATACTACCAAACTCTGTATTATACAGGCTGAAGCTATTCTTGCTCTCAGGGCTGACACCATTTTAGGACTCCACTCGTCTGTTTACAGATGCATAAATAAGGTTCTTAAAAACTTATCAGGCTTTGTGTGTCTCTCCTTTGGTGACCTAACAGATTGTATGCCTTAAACGAAATATTTGTAGAGTCTAGCACACTGATGATACACAATAAACGGTTCTTATCTCCTGTAAATGTTACTACAGGCAACACTTACTAAAAATAAGAATAGAGAAGGTAAACTATTATTTAATTGCTACTATATCAGTTCACTATGGGATCATTTCTTTTAGAAATAGTAATCTGCTGATCTAAAGTCCTGTTTTAGCAGTATTGTCTGATTAAAACAAATAAACATAACTCCTTTCTAAAACTGTATTTGTTTTGGTAACCAAGTTGTCTTATAATCTGGTGCATCACAATAAAAAATTAATAAATACAGTTCTTGAGGTAGAGAATCACAGAATTAGTCAAAATGTATTCTCAGAAATGAACACTAGATGGCAGCTTCTAGACAAGATTGGGTCAACGACAATTTTTTCTTTTTCCCTCCAAACAAAACTAAGTCCTTCTTGGAAAGTGGAATCTTTCTTACCCCCACTCCAGCTTCCCCAGGGGCCCTCCCACTTGCTTCCGTGTTGGGCAGATAAAATGTATTATGCTCACTTTGTGAAAGATGGAGGCCGTTGCCCAGGTGATATTAATGTGTGTTGAGAATCCTTGTAGCCTGGGGCTTGGTTTTGGGATTAAGCCTTTCCCACCCTTTTTGATGTGGGGTGGTGCAATCCAATCATGCCTCAGAGAAGTGACTTTGTATTAGAGACTTCCCTATTTTGTATATTGGATTAAAGGTTTTGAATCTACACTATAAAATAGGGGTAGAACGGGAGCTGGCGCTCTTGGTTCCTGAGATTATCATTAGAAGAGAGAGCAGAGGAGAGCAGAGAAAGGCCACGTGGAGGAGGCCAGGAGAAGCAGCCAAGATGGTGGAGTGCTGAGTGAGATGCCAGTTTGTGTAGAGTTTGTATTTGGGATAAGGAAGGAGATGGGGAACAGAGGTGAATAAGTCTGGTGAGCTAGAAACCTTTGATTCTAGGAAACTCGGATAAGTCAGTGGCTTTGTGAGCACTGAATGTGACTGGGTTTTGGAGCCCAGTGTATGTTTTTACTTGCCCGCCGGGTGCAAGCTAGAATTAAAGACTATGGCCCACCAGTTTGTGGCTCTGCTGTTTCTTTACCGACTGTCCGAATCCAATGGGAACCTGCATGGGCCAGGCTGCTCTGATGGTGGCCCTGGCCGTGGCTCCTGGCTTTACACTCCGTCAGGGCAGCAGTTACTAACCTAGAAAATGAAGCATCTGTAGAGGTTTCTGAGGAGAAATTAAATAAAAATCAGAAACAACTAATATTGTATATAATCTTCTCCCTCCATTATTTTACTTCCTTTTTTATAAAAGAATAAACATAAAAATATTTCATCTTTGTGGTGACAGAGTGAAGGCAATCTTTCTGAATCAATTCTAAAGACCTCATTCTGTTCATAATACCAGTCAAGTTTGTTCAGCTTTTTCTTCTTTACAAAAAAAAAATCTCTCTAGTCTCTGCCTATTTTATTTCATTCATGCCTTCAACAAGTATTTATCAAATATATACCTTGTAATATGTTTCAGCCTGTCTCTGAGGGTGGGAGATTAGAAAATACATTTGGATAAAGTCAACACTCTGACTTTCAGACCAACTCAGTCTCACACAGATGAAATTATACAGTGACATAAATGTCAAAGTAAGGTATAACTTCTGGCATGCACATTTTTGGTACCACAGCACAAATGAAATATCAAATGGCATTTTATCATCTTATATTTGGGTAAGCAGGAAAAAAGGAGGCAAATACATTTGAGAGTTTACTGTGTGACAAGTAGCATGATGGATGCTTTACAAAGCCTGCAATAGTAAATAGTTTTAACTCATTTTCTGAGATGAGGAATCTGTATTTTAGGAAGAAAAAGTAGCATGAAGAACATCGTGTATATTAGGTCACTGTTGTATAAAAAAAAAGAAAGTAGGAAAAACAAATATATTTGTATTTCCTTGGTTATGCATAAATTCCCAACTAGTTGTTGGAGTAAAATTGGGAACTAAGTGAAAAGGCTGCAAGAATATGAAACATGTTTTTCACTATATACTTTTTTAGATTTCAATTTTTAAATCATGTATCTCTAAAACCTTTTACCAAACTTAAGTTAAAAAAAGATTTGATTGCCTGACCATGCAGTGGCACAGTGGATAGAGCATTGGCCTTGGATGCTAAAGACCCACGTTTGAAATGCTGAGGTTCCAGGCCTCAGTGTGGGATCACAGACATGACCCTACAGGTCGCTGGATTGAGCAAGGGGTCACTCACTCTGCTGTAGCCCCTGGACAAGGCACATATGAGAAAGTAATCAATGAACAGCTAAGGAGCCATAACAAATTGATGCTTCTCATATCTCTCCCTTTCTGTCTGTCCTTCTCCCTCTCTCGCTATAAAAAAAAAAAAAAAGACTTGATTTAAAATTTTTTAAAAAAAATTTTAGCAACAGAGGAAGGGAAACAGAGAGAGAGAAAAAGAGACAGAGAGAGAATAACATCATTCTGTTCCTGTACGTGCCCTGACCAGGGATCAAACAGGCAACCTCTGTGCTTTGGGATGGTGTTCAAACCAACAGAGCTATCCAGCCAGGACAAAAATAGACTCGATTTAAAAAATAAAATCAATAAAAATCTTACCCTTAGTGAAAGTTCTAAGAATTAAGTTTACTTAACCATAACAGAAAAGCAGGAGGTCCACTTGTAACGACTCCTGATAATGTAATAGTACTTTTAATTCCATGGTTCAGAGTGAAAGCAGAACACTGTTTGCAACTACAGACCTACAGTTAGCATTTTCAAACAGGGCTATAAACATGTGCATTGGTCAGATAAATCATATTTAATTTGTGAACAAAAACAGGGCCACATGCTGAACCTGACAAACTCCAGGGAGCCTGCATTGTGGCCTTACAAACTCAGAAACCTAAAGCAACCACACAGAATGGTCTGAAATTAAAACTTTTTAAACGAAAAGCAGTTCATGGTGGATAGTCACGTCCTAGGGGGGTTATTTTTCACTGACAAAGGTCAGCACTTACCGTAATCGAGCCTGTCTGTTGTCTTTTGCATCTACAATAATGTACCTGAGGGTAATCTTCTCCTGCCCGCCCCCTCAGGACAAGCATTCCACCAGAGCAGAAACCAAAAAATCCCCTAGTAAAAGAAGTTTCAGTACAGTTTATACATTTTTACTTTTTATCCAATCCCAGAGACTTCCCTGCTTTCTCCTTCCTCTCTAATCCATCATCAATCAAGTCTTCCCCTTGGATTCTCATGTATAAAATAAGTGGTAAAACTGCCCCATTCCAGAGCATTTTCTCAATCTGTTGAGACTTTGCTTCCCAGCAACTGGTGAGTTTGGCTCAAATAAACTCATAAAAATTCTTATAGGTTTGGAAGTTTCTTATTTGACAGCTCTTCAAACCTCACAAAGAGGAGCCATTCATTCATTTATTCAATAAAAAAAAGTATTCCACAGTGTGCTAAAATGGCTCATGTTTTCAACAAACTAAAATTTAGATAAAAGATAAAAAGGCGGCTTTTTATTTTCAAGAATTGTTGTAAAAGTATTACTCATGACATTTGAAAAGATTAAACAGCCTCATTCGCATTGGCTAAAACAAGAATTTCGCTGTTGCATGTCTGGAGCGGAGTCAACTTCACTTCGAAACTGTCTTGCGGCTAATAAAAATATTCCTGTTCTCCTAAGGATCAGGTATGAATTGTTTGGTTGGAAATGACAAGTAATACATGGGAAAAAAATACGTTCTAATAAAACAGCAAACCTAATAACTGGAGGAAGATATTTTTGAGACTTTTAGGCATGTTTCAATAAGAGTTGCCAGGGACAGTGACGCAACATATCATGAGGAGCGGATGGGGGGGGGGGGGGTGCCTGATACAGTAGTAAAAGTTTTAGTAGCGGTGGATTAGTCAGCCCCACTACCATGGGGTGGGGATGGAAGTCAGGAACAAGGACCAAGTTATTTCTTGAACTGGGTACCTATAAACCAGGAGTAATTTATATTTGATATGCCCATATGGACCATGGGGCAAGTCTGAGTTAAGCCGGGGGGTGGGGGTGGGGGTGGGGGTTTCCCGGCAGAAATCCACAAAGTATTGTAAGGCCCTGAAACGCTTTAGCAGCGGAAGAAAAAGGGGCTGTGGTTTGCCTAAGGGTGGGAATATGCTCCTGGGACGCCAGCTCACTCCCAAGAAAGCCCACCTGGGCGAGAGAAAGTGAAGTCGACATGGCATCAAGAGCCACCTGCGCAAGCGAGCCACTAGTCCACCTCTGCATCTCACTGGAAAACCAGACACTAAATACTAAATCCCGGGGCGGGGGGGTCGCCATTTTGCCTGCGGCACCCACTCTTCCTCGTACCGTCTAGGGGCGACCGCGATAAACCCAGCAGCGCCAGCGAGAACTTCCCGTCCCCCCTCCCCTGACCGCCAGTTCCGGGATTACCTTCTCCAGAGCCAAGAGGGGCGGGCAGCCGGCGCGCTTCTCCGCGCCCCCAGGGTAGAAATGGCAATGAGGCTTGGGAGACAAAACGCAGAAGACTGCCCTGTGTAGTGCTGCGACCTAAGAACGGGGAATAAGGCAGGTGAGGAAGCAGAGCGGCGCAGACGTGCAAGTGGCCGAAGATACCACCCCGTTAGAACAAAGCCTGAGCGACGCGAAAAGTCACAAGACGGCTGGGGGGGGGGGGGGGGGGCGACCCCTCGGCCGAGTCCGGTGTGAAGCTGAGCCTCTGACGGGCTTCAGGCCCCGGTTCATGTCGCACCTTCCCTTGAATCTTCTTGCTCCTCAGAAATAGGGATGCCAACCTCCTTCTTCACAGAAGGGAAAGTTGATTGTGCAGGTGGGAGAAACAGGTGCCCCAGGAACCAAGCGGGAGGTTGCCGATTCACCAACTAAAACCTGACGGTATCATGCGCATAAACCAGGAGCAATTGATTTTGATATGCCCATATGGACCATGGGGCAAGTCTGAGTTAAGCCGGGGTGGGGGTGGGGTGGGGGGGTGGATATAGAGGTTTTCCGGCAGAAATCCACAAAGTGGTGTAAGGCCCTGAAACGCTTACACAATACAATAGGCTCCATTGAGGTCCTATGGGGACGCTGCCGCGTGGTGACTTCACAGTACGGTTTCGGAGGAGGGTATTAGGGGCCAGTTAGCGCCCTGGTCCACATAATGATGTTATTTCCTTGGCTCATAATGACAACGTCTTTTATGCAGTTTGCCAAAATTCTGTGAGCTGAGGTCTCTGCAGTGCTTTGGAATGGAGAAGTCCAGGGGAGGTACTTATTTGTGTGCAGGAAACTAGAAAGCCAAAATGGTTTAAAAAGTTAAAAGTACTTCAGAATCTTCCCAGAGAGCAGACACCAGGACACGCTGGCTCCTTGGCAGATTCAGCCAAACATAAGGAAAACAAAAACCTCTGTAACACTGGTGGCTGAAGTCAGGCAGGTCCATGTTGTATTCTGGCAGACAGTAGAAAAACTGCAGAGCTGGTAAGGGTTAGGGCCATTCCGTTTAATAAAGTCTCACAACCTCAGACAAGCACACTGTCAGGGGAAAACCTCTTCTCTGGTGCACAAACAGCAAAAATGATCCCTTATAGTGGCAGGCAGTCCACCATTCACAATCCACATCTCTCAAGTGCAAACACCCATAGCCTTATATAGGCCATACACATGTGGCGCTGCCACATGCTCACACACTAATCAGGCAAAGGGCTTGCAGCTGGTAAACCAGCAAGCAAGCCTAACACACTGCCCCACATCGTCTTAATTACATACTTCCAGAGACAAACGGGGAACACTTCAACTTTTTATGAGGCCTAGTATAACCCTGGAAGGAAAACCTGACAAGAACAGCAAATTGAAGGGAAATTATACACCAGTTTTGCTCATTAATGTAGATGCAGAAACTCATAAGCAAAAAGTTAACCAAATCTAGCATAATTTTTTTTGTGACAGGGACAGAGAGAGGGACAGGCAGGGGGGAGAGAGATGGGAAGCATCAGTTCTTTATTGTAGCACCTTAGTTGTTCATTGATTGCTTTCTCATATGTGCCTAGACTGGGGGGCTCCAGCAGAGTGAGTGCCCCTTGTTCAAGCCAGCAATCTTGGGCTTCAAGCCAGCAACCTTTGTGCTCAAGCTAGCAACCATGGAGTCATGTCTATGATCCTACACTCAAGCCAGTGACCCCCACGCTAAAGCTGGATGAGTCCACACTCAAGCCAGCTACCTTGGGGTTTCAAACCTGGGTCCTCTGTGTCCCAGTCTGACACTCTATCCGCTGCACCACTGTTATTGGAAAATCCCAAGTTTAGCTACTTTCTGCTTGAAAGCCAATACTCCAGAGATGTGCTGGTAGAAAGGAAAGTTTGCTTTATTCAGGAAGACTAAGTAATTTCATTCTTAATCAGGCCTTGTTTTCACATATTAACTGCTTTTTCTGCTCAACTCCTTTTGTTCTCACAACTACAGTCTTAAGTTGCTGATGTACTTGTCTCTTTGTCAAGCAGGAGATAACTTCAGGGTCGCCAGGAGAATTTATGAGTTTGTTTTGAAGTTTTGCAGAAGGAAAGACTGTCTTCAAGGTAGCTGAGACCAGCTGTTGATGCCCAGGAGTCGGATGTGAAGAAGTGTTATCTGCGACTGAAGAAACGGGACTTCCCTCTCAGTTCCCAGAACACCCCCTCTTTCTCCCTCCTCTTAAAAAGTCTTCTGTTTGGTTTGGAATTTGGGAGATAGTCTCTGGACATTACCCTGCTATCTTCCTGAATAAAGCAAACTTTCCTTTCCACCAGAACATCTCTGGAGTATTGGCTTTCAAGCAGAGAGTAGCTAAATTTGAGATTTTCCAATAACAGGAATAAAAGGGAAATTAATCTGATAAAGTGTATCTGCAAAAACAAAAACATAACGCCCTACTTAATGGTAAAACATTGAAGCTTTCTCTTCTTTACAATGTTCTGTTGACAAACCTGCGGCCTTTGGCTCTACAGTTTCCCCCAGTCTCGATTTTGCTGATGCCATATACATGCAGCGTTTCAGCATGTTTCTCTGTCATTTCCTGCAAATTGGTTCTTGGATTATTTTATTTCTTTAGACATAATAATCCCAGTTCTTTTGTCAGCTGTGTAACAATAATTCTGATGTCTGGATTATTTTCAGTTTCCTTTTTTATTTATTTTTATTTTATTTTATTTTATTTTTTTTTAGAGACAGAGAGAGAGAGAGAGAGAGTCAGAGAGAGGGATAGACAGGGACGGAGAGATGAGAAGCATCAATCATTAGTTTTTCGTTGCACATTGCAACACCTTAGTTGTTCATTGATTGCTTTCTCATATGTGCCTTGACCGTGGGCCTTCAGCAGACCGAGTAACCCCTTGCTCGAGCCAGTGACCTTGGGCTCAAGCTGGCGACCTCGGGGTCTCGAACCTGGGTCTTCCGCATCCCATTCCGACACTCTATCCACTGCGCCACTGCCTGGTCAGGCTGAGTTTCCTTTTTTAAATGTATTGATTTTAGAAAGAGAGAGAGAGAGAGAAATCGATTTATTGTTCCACTTACTCATACATTCATTGGTTGATTTTTGTATATGCCCTGACTGGGGATTGAACCTGTAATACTGGCACATCAGGACAAGGCTCTAACCAACTGAGCTACCCAACCAGGGCTCAGGTTTCTTTCTGACCGATCTTTTTCCTTTTCTTTCTTTTCTTTCTTTCTTTCTTTCTTTCTTTCTTTCTTTCTTTCTTTCTTTCTTTCTTTCTTTCTTTCTTTCTTTCTTTTTCTTTCTTTCTTTCTTTTTCTTTTTCTTCCTTCCTTCCTTCCTTCCTTCCTTCCTTCCTTCCTTCCTTCCTTCCTTCCTTCCTTCCTTCCTTCTTTCCTTCCTTCCTTTCTTCCTTTCTTTTTTCTTTCTTTCTTTTCTTTTTTCTCCTTTCTCTTTCTCTCTCTCTCTCTTTCCTTTGTTCTCTTTTTCTTTTTTGTTATTTATTTATTGCTGCCTGCTATTTCTGTGTGTCTAGTTTTCTTGTGTGTTTGCTCCTTATCCTTGAAAAATAATGTGAGAAAAAGTGTTTGTACCTTCATCCAAAGAGGATTCATTTGCTCCTGCTAGGGTCCTTGATGCCTTCTCAGTCTGAGGCCAATTTTCATTGGTTGTGTTTCCTTGGCTCATTGCTAACTGCTAACCCAGGCTACAAATATGAGCTGTCCACTGACTACATCTATTCAAAGATGAAATTTGTCTGACCTGTGGTGGTGCAGTTGTTCCTCTTATTCATTGGTTGATTCTTATTATTTTTAATTAATTAATTTATTTTAGAGAGAGGGAGACAGAAACATCAATCTGTTTCTGTATGTGCCTTGATGGGGAATTGAACCCTCAACTTTTACACATCAGGATGATGTTCCAACCAACTAAGCTATTCCACCAGGGCTCATTGGTTGATTCTTGTATATGCCCTGATAAGGGATCAAACTTACAACCTTGGCATATCAAGACAACACTCTAACCAACTGAGCTACCCAGCCAGGGCCATAGATTGTTGGTTGGCTTTAGCTCAAAATAATCCACAACCACAGAGGTACATCTTGGGGTGACCTGTTCTGAACCCCTACAATTGCTTGGTAGTATTGGGAAATACTCTAGGAGTAAGTGCCCAAGGCTGAGCTGGACACAGAGCTTTGGCAATGACTGACCTGGTTCTGGCTCCAAATCCCTTTTACTTGACCGTACTGCAAGCCCTGTCCTATCCCAGACTCTGAGAGTAATCCATTAATCTGGTCTCTAAACTGGGTAAATATTTAGGAGCTTAGTTTTTCTGCTTAGTCTAGGGTAGAGGTGGACATTGATCCACTTGGACCCTATTCCTGTTTCCAGTAACTAGAATTTTGCCTGGATTTTCAGTAATGGGCATCTTGTTTCATTTATCAACCCTGCCACCCAAATTATTTCAAGTTCCAAGGGGATTTTCTATTACAGCAGTGTCTCCAGGTTCTTATTATTGGAGTTTATTCTCAAATTCAAATGACTGGATCTTTCTTTGGAGTTATTGCTTGCTGAACACTTTGCCTACTACAGCTTAAAAAAAAGAAGAAGAAAAGGTTGTCTGAGGTCAAACTTTGGCTTCTGGTTGTGAAAGATTCTCTAGCTACCCACGGTGGCTGTTGCTAACATCTGACCACCAAGATTCCTACCTTCTGAAGGGTCCTCACTTCCATCCTTATGCCATCCCTGAACTCTGAACTGGCTGCATGACCCTTCCCATCTCGTGGGCTCTCCAAGCCCCTCCTCACAGACATTACTACCACCAATCAGTGCCAGCCTGATAAAGTTTCATCTCTTGTGTGTTTTCAGCTCCACCCTACCAACTTTTTCCTTTGTTTTGTTTTTGTTGTTGTTGTTCTTGTTGTTGTTTGTTTGATTGTTTTTTGCAAGGACTGAATTTTCTGGGCTCCAACTTCCCCACAGATATGGAAGAGCAGTTCATTTTCTGATGCAGTGTCTCTATATCTAATACTCTTCTTTTCCAAATTTGTAGAGGAGATTCTATGTGCTTTTCTAGAGGTCATTTTTGTAGAGATAATGAGATTTGATGAAAAGAAAGAAAACACATGGTCTATTTGCTCTTTGCACAAGCTAACCATGAGTGAACTTTGGAATTGACTTTGATACCTGTTGGTATAAAACTCTAACCAAGGAGTGCTGGATTATACTACTGTGGCCAACACCTTGCAGGGAGCCCTACATGGAAAGAACCTCAGAAAAGGTGACCAATATGAATGTGATAGGGGGCACTCAAGAGTTAAAATTTAACTTGAGTAATGGTGACTTTGGTTATGGTTAGTGGACATAATGGCTAATGCAAATAAAAGCCTTTTTTCCAGGAACTAGGATACCTGTATAACCCTACATGACTCAACGAGATGACAAGATCTCCAAGTGATCCAACTTTGTCAGGCCTACATGATTTAACTAGATCTGCAAGATATCCACCTTTGTGCCCCAGGAAACTGCAAGCACAGCCTTTGTGCTCCAAGGACTGAATGCCCACTGACAATGATCCAATTAACATTGATTGTGATCTGATTAACTCTCCCTTGAAATTCTATCTAAACCCTTACCTACTCTTTTCTTTCCCTTATAAAAAGGTTGGCTGGGGATAGAGATTGAGATGATTTGGAAATGTAACCCTCACCTCCTCAGATTGCCAACAATCTGAATAAAGTGCCCATAAAGATTCAATCCCTGCCTGACCAGTGGTGGCATAGTGCATAGAATGTTGACCTAGGACCCAGGTTCGAAACCCTGAGGTTGCCAGCTTGAGTGTGGGCTCACCTGTCTTGAGCACAGATTCACCAGCTTGAGCGTGGAATCATCGATGTGATCCCATGGTCACTGGCTTGAGCAAGGGGTCACTGGCTAGGCTGGAGCCCCCCGTTCAGGTATGTATGAGAACCAATGAATGAACAACTAACATGCCACAACTATGAGTTGATGCTTCTCATCTCTCTCCCTTCCTCTCTTTCTCTCTTTCTCATGTTACAAAAAGAAAGAAAAAAGAAAAGATTCGATCTTTGTCTCTACCGTTTGGCTGAATTGGTGACAGGCAGCACGAACTCCAATATTTCCATTTTCAAATGTATCTAGAGTTAAGGCTGAATGCCACAAGAGTCAAGGTCTGTCCATTTTGGAAACTGTCGCTGTTCTTTCAAGCCATCACTGGCTTTTTCTCCCTTCTTTCATCATGAATCATCTCAATCAGATGACTAGAACTTGCTGCATTCCTCCCTTATCACTCTTTCAACTCCAGACCTGCATGACAGGTTTTAGACCTGAGGTAATTGCTCTTTCTGAGGTCACAGGGGTCTCCTCAGTGCACTCCAGTGAACTTTTTCCTGTTTTCCTTTCCCCTGACCTCTCTGGAGAACCTGGCACAGTGCCCACACTCGTGCCTGGCTTCTTCTCCTCTATCAGAGTCTCAGTCTTCAGTTGCCAGGACTCTAAGCTAGCCTGTGTCTCTTCTCTCTTTCTCAAGATTTTTCTTTGCTTCCTTCCGGGACTTTGCTTTCTCTCAAATATGGATGAGCCTCAAAATTTGGATAGATTTATTTGGTCAAATCCCTTGCCAGAGAGCTGCTGCCCCCATAAGTAAATGGTTCTCAGATCCAGCTTCCTAGACCAGACTATTGACCTCAACACTACATTATCACTGGCCTGCTCTGTCCTTCCCTTAAGCCCCCTTTCGCACCACCACAAACTCACTTTTTGAGAGGCAAAGACAACTTCCTATACCCCAAACTTTCTCTTCTCCTGGAGAGGTTTTTTTTTTTTTTTTTTTGTATTTTGTATTTTTCCGAAGCCAGAAACGGGGAGGCAGTCAGACAGACTCCTGCATGCGCCTGACCGGGATCCACCTGGTATGCCCACCAAGGGGCAATGCTCTGCCCATCCGGGGCATCGCTCTGTTGTGACCAGAGCCATTCTAGCACCTGAGGCAGAGGCCACAGAGCCATCCTCAGCGCCCGGGCCATCTTTGCTCCGATGGAGCCTTGGCTGCGGGAGGGGAAGAGAGAGACAGAGAGGAAGGGAGAGGGAAAGGGGTGGAGAAGCAGATGGGCACTTCTCCTGTGTGTCCTGGCCGGGAATCAAACCCGGGACTCCTGCACGCCAGGCCGATGCTCTACCGCTGAGCCAACCGGCCAGGGCCCTCCTGGACAGTTTTATTTTCATTATGTCTGCCAAGATCCTCCCATTTCTCTAAACTTAAAACTCAGGAGAGACCCTTTATCTTCTCTCTTACCATAAATAGTAAGGGTCTTCATCACATTTTACTAATACTAAATACTATTTTTGTCTTCTAAAATGTTTAAAATCTTTTCAGGAGTGTATTTTCCCACCACAATCCCCCCCTCCACTAATATTAGGCTTAATTATATATATATACATTTAATTTCTTACTGGGTTACTGTCTTTTTTTAAAAAATAATTGGATTATGAATAAAACCATATGTACTTCTTATTCTTACTGTACGGGTGTCCCAACTCCCTTCTCCTTTCCAGGATGGAAAAATGGCTATGAAATCGATTCTGACCAATGAGATTCAAGGGGAAGTCTGTTGAGCCCTGGCCGAATAGCTCAGTTGATTAGAGCATCATTTTGATACTCAGAGTTTGTGGGTTAAGTCCTCGGACAGGGCACAAACAAGAATAGATCTATGTTCCTGTCTTTCTCTGTCTCTCTCCCTTCCTCTCTGTCTGAAATCAATAAATACAATTTTTTAAAAAAGAATAAGTCTGTTGATTTATCCATTAGGTGAGCCTTTATATATATGATGACCTGGTTTCTTAATTCAATCCCAATATTTTCTTTTTCTAAATTAAGATATATAAATTGACCTTGAGAACATTATACTAAGTAAAATCAGTAAATCAGAAAAAACTAAGAACTATATGATTTCACATATAGGTGAGATAGAAAAAGAAGACTCGTAGACATAGATAAAAATGAGTGGCTACGAGGGGGAAGGGGTGGGGGAAGGAGGGTAAAAGGGACAAATATGTTGACAGAAAATGATTTGATTTTGAGTGATGGGCACACAACACAATCAACAGTTCAACCTAAAATAACCCTGGGGTGACCCAATCAAGGCTCACACAAAAAAATCAGTGAACAACTGAAGTGAAGTAACTATGAATTTATACTTCTTGCTCCACACCCCATCCTCTCTCTGTAAAATCAGTAAATAAAATCCTTCTAAAATTAAAGAAAAAAGATTCAGTGAGCAGACTGTTAGCATTCAAAGAGTTTAAACCAACCAACCAGACAGGATTTTGAAACCTATGTAGAAACTATCATTTATAGGAATTACTTCCTCCTATCATGGCTGTCATAAAATTTAGGTGTGCTAGCTTGACATAAGAGAGAGATTTCATCAGAGTTCAACCAGGAAAACAAATCGCTCTGGGCATTTCAAGCAGAGAATTAACACTGGGAATCAAGAGTTTACAACACTGAAAAAGAGGAAGTCAGGGGAAGATGCCACTGGCTTCCAGGTTTGCACTGTTGCTGTGGACCCACAAATCAGTAACTTGTGGCTGTAGTACAAGGCAGGAAATTACAGGAAGTAGCCACCAATCATCATCACTGTTTTGTTGCAAAGAGTGAAGTGACTAACAGTGGAACGCCTGTGGTCATTGCAGCACTTCTCATATGCCTCTTCCCACACACTTACTCTGCCTGAAGAATAAATGGCTTCTGCCTCTCTTTTGCTTTACAAATATTGCAAAGTGTATTTTGTGTCTGACTATATATTGCATCCAGGATCTGGTAGGAAATGGGGTCTGAGAAATATAAGTCCAAAACTCCAGCATTTGTCCTGGTTTGACCATTGTCCCGATATGCCAAGATTGCAGTTTGGTCCCCGGTTAGGGCACATATAATACATAGTCAACCAATGAATGCATAAATAGGTGAAACAACAAATCAATCTGTCTCTCCCTATTCTCAAATCAATAGAAAAAAGTTTGAGCCTGACCAGGCGGTGGCGCAGTGGATAGAGCGTTGGACTGGGATGCGGAAGACCCAGGTTCAAGACCCCGAGGTCGCCAGCTTGAGCGCTGGCTCATATGGCTTGAGCAAAAAGCTCACCAGCTTGGACCCAAGGTCGCTGGCTCAAGCAAAGGGTTACTTGGTCTGCTGAAGGCCCGCGGTCAAGGCACATATGAGAAAGCAATCAATGAACAACTAAGGCGTCGCAATGAAAAACTGATGATTGATGCTTCTCATCTCTCTCTCTGTTTCTGTCTGTCTGTCCCTATCTATCCATCTCTCTAACTCTGTCACTGTAAAAAAAAATTTTAAAAAAAAGAGAGAAAAAAGTTTGAGCATTTGTGATATAGAGCCCTGTAAACCATCTCATCCTGCATTAACATAAATAGAGGCAGCACTGCCCTAGCCTGGCACTGCAGAGATTATGAGGTATATTGTGCACTTGTGACCATCGCTACACAACACTACATAGCAGCAAAGAGGCACATGTCACTCTACCCCAACCAGTGACTGGGTGAGAATTAGAAAGGGGAACTAAAAAATAGGATTCTGTAAAGCTGTGGATGAAGTCCTGGGAAGACCTGAGTGGACCATGCTTGAAACTGATCATAATCAACACAGCAACATGAACTATGAGTGGACTACTTTACTGCCCATGTTTCAGATTGGCTTCTAGGTAGTATCCAAGTGTGGCAGACCAGAACATCCCTGCAAAGGCTTTGAAAACTAATTGACATTTGAAACACAGTCCACAAATGTGGGCTAGAATGCATTCTCAACCTAAACAGCTTGACTGCCTTATAAAATGGAAAATTTAGTGCTGGCTGTATCTCAGTTGGTTACAGAGTCATCCTGATACACCAAAGCTGTGGGTTTGATTCCTGGTCAGGGCACATACAGGAATTAACCAATAAATGCATAAATGAATGGAACAACATATTGATGTTTCTCTCTCCCACCCTCTCTCTCTAAAATCAGTAAAAAAAAATTTATGGAATATTTAAATAGGAACCAGAGTGTCGTGATTTTCAAAATGTCCTAGCTACAATGCCAAAATTACTCACCAAGGACAAGAAAAATCCTCAACTTAAATGAGAGATATAAAGAGGAACCAAATATAAAACTTAAAACTGAAAAACATAAATAAAAAAAATCAATAGCTGAACTTGACAGCAGAATAGAAAGGACAGAGGAAAAAATCAGCGGGCTCTGAAGAAATGGAGCCTGGCACAGAGGATGGCAAGATGGCAATCGAGTAGGCAGACGTACCAACTTCCACCTCCCAGAATCAAAGTGGATTACAACTTAATTTAAAAAACCATCATCTGGAAAAACCAACTTTGGACTAAACTAAGAGAACTCTTTAACCAAGGAACATCAAAGAAGCCACACAGAGACTGGTAGGAAAAGCGGAAATGCAGAGAGGGCTGCCCAGCTCCTGGGAGCGAACAGCAGAATGGAGAGACTCACATGGAGAGAAGTGAGTTTAGCAGAAAGTGGAGGGTCCTGAGCCCCAGGAAAAAAGCCCCAGCCTGCAGCCCCAGAGCCTAGAAGAAGCCTATGGACAGTATTTAGCTGCAAAACAAGTTAGGACACTGTGAGAAAGAGACAGATTTCTCAGACCCAGGATTCTTCTTAAAGGGACCGCACAGAAAATTTCTTTCACAACCACTCACCTGGGGCTTCAGGGGATGGGGAGAGAGGAGAGGACCAGAGTAGCAGGAAGAGAGTGTAATCTAGGAGGCACAGGCAGAAACACTTTGAGGGACAGCCACCCTAACCCCTGGGCTGAGTCACTCCCCAAATCTGAAGTGAATATTTTCCCTGGAATCAGTTATACCAGCATAGGGAAGCAGGACAACAGCTGTAAAGCCAGTAGCCACAGCCACCATCACAGCTACCTGGCCCATGAAGGTTTGCATTTGATTCAAACAGATGGTAATGAAACAATGGAGCCAAGAACTGGTGGGCCATCATCTTTATCCTAGCTTGCACCTGGCAGGCAAGAAACACACACAGTGGGAAAACACTTCCCTTTCCATTCAGGGCTCCTAAAGCCACTGACTTATCTGACTTTCTTTTTTTTTTTTTTGTTTTTTTTTTTCTGAAGTTGGAAATGGGGAGGCAGTCAGACAGACTCCCGCATGCACCCAACCAGGATCCACCCGGCATGCCTACCAGGGGGCAATGCTTTGCCCATCTGGGGCATCGCTCTGTTGCAACCAGAGCCATTCTAGCACCTGAGGCAGAGGTCACAGAGCCATCCTCAGTGCCCAGGCCAACTTTGCTCCAATGGAGCCTTGGCTGCGGGAGGGGAAGAGTGAGACAGAGGGGAAGGAGAGGGGGAGGGGTGGAGAAGCAGATGGGTGCTTCTCCTGTGTGCCCTGGCCGGGAATCGAACCCAGCACTCCTGCATGCCAGGCTGATGCTCTACCACTGAGCCAACTGGCCAGGGCTTATCCAACTTTCTTAGAATCAAAGATTTCTAGCTCACCAACTTATTCACCTCTGTTCCCCATATCCTTCTCCCTGAACAAACTCTGCACAAACTGGCTCCTCCTTCAGCACTCCAACTTCTTGACTGCTTCTCCTCTCCTCCATGTGGCCTTTCTCTGCTCTCCTCCAGCATGGGCTCCTCCTAGAACATAATCACTCTTCCCCAGAACAACATGATCTCTCTTCCTTTAGACCCATTTGGCACGAAAGCCATTCCCCAACACACATTAATATAATCACACCTATCCCAAGCAAGAAGAGCAACTAATATTATCACCTGGGCTACGGGCTTCCATGTGGGCAGCGCCATCTTTAACAAAGTGAGCATAATATATTTTATCTTCCCAACACCAGCCAAACAAGCTCTTCTGCGGCACTCAGAGCAGAGTCACTTAGAAGGAGAGAGCCTTAAGGAATACAGTATCTAGTGCTAGGATCTGAGGTACAGTACCCCCAACCACACTGCTGAGTGTTAGTCAGAGGGCAGGTGGCAGCCAGAAGCAGAAGCGCAGTCCTGTCGGCGGGGTCAGAAGCTGGGCCAGCCACTGCTGAGGCCCGCGTGAGCTCAGTCTCTCCCAGTGGGGGCGGAAGGGGTGCACAAAAGTGGTCTGGCTGGCTGCGGGCCCTCCTACAATCCCACCCGCAGGGGAAAGGCAAAAGCCTGGCATCTGCAGAGACCCGTGGCTGAGCATGGGAATGCAGCCCCACCCAGCCCGTAGAGCCAGGGCTTGCGACCCGATGCGTTAGTGCAACTCTGCCTGTGGAGGCAGGGAAAAAGCCCAGGAATAGGCTGAGACCAGCGGCTGAGCAAAGGTGCTCAACCCTGCCTGAGGTGCTGAGGCTTGTGGCCTCGAGCATGGCATGCAGTCCCACTTGAGGCGGCGGGGCAAAGGCCAAGGCTTGTAGACCTCGGCACGTGAACACAGCCCCTCCTGTGGAGGAGAGGTGGAAACCGTAGCGACAGCCACAGCCAGCTGGTGCAGGCAATGCCCATACCCAAATGCCTGAGGCAGCGGCAGAGGGGGTGGTGGGCCTGCAGACAGATCACACCTAGGGAACACAGAGGCCACACCCATTGGAATATAGTGGCCACACCCTTCTTATATACAGGCAAAATGGGAAGGCAGAGAAATGCAACCCAATTGAATCAAGAGAAATCCCCAGAAAAGTGCTTGAATGAGTCAGATATAACCAAATTACCATATTCAGAGTTTAAAATAATGATTGTTAGGATGCTCAAAGATCTTAGAACAGCAATAGATGATTATAACAAACAACTAAAAGAGATATCAAGTATAAAAAAGGACATTGAAATAATAAAAAAGAATCAGTCAGAAATGACAAATACAATATCAGAAATGAAGACCATAATGAAAGGAATTAAAATCAGGATGGATGAAACTGAGGATTGAATCAGTGAGTTAGAAGACAAGATAAATGAAGGCACAGAAACAGAGCAGAAAAAAGAAAAGAGACTCAAAAAGTCTGAGGAAACTCTAAGAGAGCTCTGTGACAACATGAAGAGAAATAGCATTTGCATCATAGGCGTTCCTGAAGAAGAAGAGAAAGAACAAGGGTTAGAGACTTTGTTCAATCAAATCATAGCTGAAAACTTCCCTAAATTGATGCAGGAAAAAGTCACACAAGTTCAAGAAGCACAGAGAATTCCATTAAAGAGAAACCCAAAGAAATCTACACCAAGGCACATCGTAATTAAAATACCAAAGCTAAGTGATAAAGAGAAAATATTAAAAGCTGCTAGAGAAGAAAAGGTTATCACCTACAAAGGAGCCCCCATAAGGATGACATTTGACTTCTCAACAGAAACACTTGAGGCCAGAAGGGAATGGCATGAAATATTCAAAGTAATGCAGAACAAGAACCTACAACCAAGACTACTTTATCCAGCAAGGCTATTGTTTAAAATTAAAGGAGAAATAAAAAGCTTCCTAGACAAAAAAAAAACTCAAGGAATTCATTATAACCAAACCAATGCTAAAGAAATGTTAAGGGCCTGTTATAAACAGATCAAAGGGGGAAAAGAATATAGAAAAAGAGGAATACAGCTTTAAAGAATAAAATGGCAATAAACAACTACATATCAATAATAACCTTAAATGTAAATGGATTAAATGATCTGATCAAAAGACATAGGGTAGCTGTGTGGATAAGAAAACAGGACCCATACATATGCTGTCTACAAGAGACACACCTTAAAATAAAAGATGCACATAGACTGAAGGTAAAAGGATGGAAAAAAATATTTCATGCAAATGCAAATGAAAAAAAGGCTGGGGTAGCAATACTTATATCAGACAAAATGGACTTTAAAACAAAGGCTATAGTAAGAGATAAAAAAGGTCACTACATAATGATAAAGGGAGCAACCCAACAGAAAGATATAACCATTATAAATATCTACACACCTATCATAGGAGCACCTAAATATATAAAGCAGACTTTGATGGATATAAAGGGTGAGATCAACAGCAATACTATAATAGTAGGGGATTTCAATACCCCATTAACATCACTAGATAGATCTTCAAGAAAGAAAATAAACAAAGAAACAGCAGACTTAAAGGACACACTAGATCAACTCAATTTAGTAGATATTTTCAGAACCTTTCACCCTAAAGCAGCAGAATATACATTCTCTTCAAGTGCTCATGGTACATTCTCTAGGATAGACCACATGTTAGGGCACAAAAGTGGTCTCAACAAATTTAAGAAGATTGAAATCATATCAAGCATTTTTTCTGATAACAATGGCATGAAACTAGAAATCAACCACAACAGAAAAACTAAAAAATACTCAAACACTTAGAAACTAAATAGCATGTTATTAAATAATGAATGAGTTAACAATGAGATCAAAGAAGAAATAAAAAATTCCTAGAAATGAATGATAATGAGCACACAACAACTCAAAATTTATGGGACACTGCAAAAGCAGTACTGAGAGGGAAGTTCATAGCAAATGCTGTTGGGAAAATTGGACAGCTACCTGCAAAAAAATGAAACTAGACCACCAACTTACACCATTCACAAAAATAAACTCAAAATGGATAAAATACTTAAATATAAGCCATGAAACCATAAGCATCTTAGAAGAAAACATAGGCAGTAAGCTCTCCGACATCTCTTGTAGCAATATATTTGCTGATTTATCTCCACGGGCAAGTGAAATTAAAGACAGGATAAACAAAAGTGACTATATCAAACTAAAAAGCTTCTGCACAGCTAAAGACAATAAGAACAGAATAAAAAGACAAACTACACAATAGGAGAACATATTCAACAATACGTCTGATAAGGGGTTAAAACTAAAATTTATAAAGAACTTGTAAAACTCAACACCAGGAAGATAAACAATCCAATCAAAAAATGGGCAAAGAAATGAATAGACACTTCTCCAAAGAGGACATACAGATGGTAAATAGACATATGAAAAAATGCTCAACATCACTAATCATTAGAGGAATGCAAATTAAACCCACAATGAGATATCATCTCACACCAGTCAGAATGGTGCTCCTCAACAAAACAACACAGAATAAGTGCTGGTGAGGATGTGGAGAAAAGGGGGCCCTCCTGCACTTCTGGTGGGAATACAGACTGGGGCAGCCACTGTGAAAAACAGTATGGAGATTCCTCAAAAAATTAAAAATTGAACTGCCTTTTGACCCAGCTATCCCACTTTAGGAATATACCCCAAGAACACCATAGCACTGTTTCAAAAGGAGAAATGTACCCCCATGTTTATGGCAGCATTGTTCACAATAGTGAAGATCTGGAAACAGCCCAAGTGTCTGTCAGTGGACAAGTGGATTAAAAAGCAGTGGTACATATATAAAATGGAATACTATGGGGCCATGAAAAAGAAGGAAATCTTACCTTTTGCAACAACATGGACAGACATGGAAACTATTATGTTAAGTGAAATAAGCCAAGCAGAAAAAGAATAATATCATATGACCTCACTGTCGGAAGCCGATCAACGACTGCTGGCTGACAAGGTCACAGCAGGAGAAGATCCACAACTGCTGGCTAACAATGTCACAGCAGGAAGAAGATCCACAACTGCTGGCTGACAGGGTCACAGCAGAAGAAGATCCACAACTGCTGGCTGACAAGGTCACAGCAGAAGAAGATCCCAAACTGCTGATTGACAAAGTCACAGCTGAGAAAACCAATGGCTGCTGGTTGACAAAATCACAGCAGAGAAAAGGCACAATGATACTTCCCCCTTTGACCTTTTGAATCAATTTGGCCTTATATCCCCCCTTTTCTGGATGTGTGCTATCATTTATGGCACAGGGATAATAGTACCGTGCTTTCTCTGCAGATTCGTAGTAATTTCTTTGGAAATGAGACAGAGGGTGTGAGTTCCACAGAAAAGCCTGTAAGCCCCTTTGCCTGGGCTCATAGACATAAGAGGCTGGCTATGATATCCCTCGAAAGGGTTAAGTTTGTAGGAGAATTTCTTCTTATTAATCATGTTAGAAAAAATAGATTGTGACTTATGAATAAGTAGGAAACAGTAACTATACACAGAAGCACCTTTCAGCCTTCACATAATTCATTACTTTACCTCCCTGGCCTTTTCATGTGGTAGAGTAGAGAAACTTTCCTTTCTTCTTGCATACCTGACCTGCAGGTGGTGGAACACTTTGAGAAAAATAAAATTAGAACTTAACTAGTGTATGAATATAGCAGATAAATAAAATTTGACTAGACAATAGGATCTTAGGTAAGGTAGAGTTATTAATCAGTACTGACCTTTTAGAAGTTTGTACCAATATTGTTATTGCTATTCAAGTTATTGTATAACTGTACTTTGAATGACTTACCATCTGATTTATAGCCTATAGAAATGAATTAACTGTTACCTAGAAATATGTAACCATCGTGAAACAAAAACAATTATTAATCAATGTATTCAGAATATCATCTGATTGTAACTTAGTGTGTGTATATAAAAATAAAGTTAGACCAGCATTTGGCAGAGTTGCCTGGCAGTAAATGCTGAAGAGAAAAAAAGATTTCGGCTCTCTCACTCGATTCGTGCCGACGCCGTCTCTTCCTGTGGGACCCCTGGATTCCCCCCGGGGCTGGACCCTGGCACCTCACTGATTTAAGAAATCCAATGAACAATGTGAACTGAGGAACAAAATTGAGGTAGAGGAGAGATCAAAGGAACCAGAGAAAAAGAGAACAGAGAGAAAGGGGATGATAGGATGGGATAAACCTGAAGGGAAGGGGGGAGGGCGCTTTGGAAAGAGTGACAAGGGAGATGTTCCAGGGAATACGGGGGAGGGGAGATGCATTCGGGGCAACACTAGAATCTATGTAAACACAATAAATTAAAATCAATTAAAAAATCAGTGGACTTTAAGGTAAAATAGTAAATTACCTAATCTGAACAACAGAGAAAAAATAGAGGGGGGTGGGGAATGAACAGCCTCAAGGACATGAGATATAACAGAAGATCTAATTTTGTGTCATTGAAGTTCTAAAAGGAGAGGAAAAAATGAGGGAAGGGCAGAAGAAAGAAATAATGTCTGAAAATTCCCCAAATTTGGCAAAAACTGCAAACTTACATATTTAAGAAGCTTAATGCTATGGAAATGCCAAGACATATCAGAGTCAAACTTCTGAATACTAAAGACAAAGAAAAATGATGAAAGAAGCAAAAGAGAAATATCTCCCTGGGGAAAATATTTGAATAATAACAGATTTCTCATCAGAAACAGCAGAGTCCGACAGGAGTAACATGCCTGTCCAGATGGTGGTGCTGTGGATAGAGCATCGACCTGGGACACTGTGAACCCAGGTTCAAGACCTGAGGTCTCTGGCTTCAGCACGGCCTCGCCAGCTTCAGTGTGGGATCATAGACATGATCCCATGTTTGCTCGCTTAAGCCCTTAACCAGGGTGCTGGTTCAGCTAAAGCCCCCACCCCACTCCATCAAGGCACATATGAGAAAGCAATCAACGAACAACTGAAGACCTGAACTATGACAACAATGAGTTGATACTTCTCATCTCTCTCCTTTCCTGTCTGTCCCTTTCTCTCTAAAATAAAATAAAAAACCCTGGCCAGATAGCTCAGTTGGCTAAAACATCGTCCTGAACTGCACAGGTTGCCAGAGAAATGAAGAGAAAATCAAATCATTCTCAGATGAGGGAAACTAAGAGAATTAAATGGTAGCCTTCAAAACAAATGACTAAAAGAAGTTTTCTAAACAAAAATGATAAAAGAAGACTCTTGGAACATCAGTAAGAACAAACATTGGAAAGAACAAAAATATAGGTAATGTCTGCTGTCTATGAGTGCCTTCAATTGTTGTCTGAGAACATCTTTATCTTTCACTTTTGAAGGATAATTTAACTGTATAGGATTTTAGGCTAATATTTTTAAAAGTATTTTAAATATTTTACTCCACTCTCTTCTTGCTTTTTTCCTTTTTTTTTTTTTTTAAGAAAAAACAAGGAATCAGCTGTAATTCTTATCCTTGCTCTTCTGTAAGTAAGGTGTTTGTCTTTTTTCCTTTGGCTCTTAAAAAGATTTTGTCTTTGCTTTTCTGCAGTTTGAATATGATATGCCTAAGTGTTGTATTTCTCTTGCTTAGTGTTTTCTGATCTTCCTGGATCTATGGTTCAGTGTTCATTTTATTTTATGTCATTATTGTTTTTAAAAATATATTATTTATTGATTTTAGAGAGAGGCAGCGGGAGGAGCAGGAAGCATCAACTAGTAGTTGCTTCTCTATGTGTGCCTTGACAGGGCAGGGCTGGGGCCTTCACAGGCTACCTCAGCATTCCAAATCTACACTCTATCCACCATACCACCACTGGTCAGGCTATTTTTATTTTATTTTTAAATGTTTATTTTATTGAATTTAGAGAGAGAGGAAAGGAGAGAGGGATAGAGAGACAGGAACATCAATCTGTTCCTGTATGTGCCCTGACCAAGGATTGAACTGGCAACCTCTGTGCTTTAGGATGATATTCTAATCAACCAAGGTATCTGGCCAGGGTTGGTGTCCATTTTGTTTTTGCAAGTTTTCCAGTTCTGGCCAGTGGCTCAGTGGATAAGCATTGGCCCAGTATATGGACGTTCTGGGTTCGATTTCCAGTCAGGGCATACAGGAGAAGCAACCATCTGCTTCTCCCCTCTCCCTTCTTTCCCTCTTTCTTCTCACAGCCTGCGGCTCAATTGGTTTCAGCATGGTGCTGGGCACTGAGGATAGCTCCTTTGGAAAGTATCAGCCTCAGGCATTAAAAATAGCTTGGTACTTGGTCTTGCGTTCCTTTTTTTCCTTCTGGAATTTCAATTATGCATACATTATTCTACAGTTCTTGGAGTTGGAATCTGTTATTTGTGTTTGCGCGCGCAAGTGTATGTGTATGTGTTTCATTCTGTTTTCTTCTTATGGGAAAGCTCTATTGACCTATGTTCAAGCTCACTAATTCTTTCCTCAGCTGTGTCTAGTCTACTCATGATCACTTAGAAGGCATTCTTCATTTCTGTCACAGTGTTTTGATTTCTATAATTTTCTTTTGATTATTTCTCAGAATTTTCATTTCTGTTTACATGGGCCATCTCTTCTTACCTATTGTCTACTTAATCTATAAGAGCTTTAATAGAAGAAGTCAGGGTATTTTCCTTTCTTTGGTGTATTAGTGAGAGTTTGCCAGCAAAACAGAATCAATATATATAAATATTGATAATTTATACATATTATTTATATATCATGTATATATATATAATTTATATATACAGTGTATTATTAAATGTGGGGTCATATGATCTTTTCTCAAAGATTTTTCTTAGGGTAATCTTCATCTGAGAGGCTCTGAGTCTATGGACCAGGTAAAGGAACAGAACTGGTTGAAAGCCTGAGTCTTTCCACTTGGGTGACATATCAACTTATGGTTCACCAGATTAACTAACATTTTCATTGGCTGCTCATTAATTAGTGAGCAACAAAGATCCTCTCTGACTCTGCTGCCCATTACAGAAAACTTGCCCACTTTTTTCTTCTTTCTAGTGCTGCCACTGGCCTCTACCAAACTAAAATGAGGGAGCCCATTTCAATAGTGGCATCTTCTACTATTATCTCATATATGCCAACACAGAAAACACAAGAATATTGCTGCTCCTCTTATCAATGAATTTCTCAATGTTTAGGTAACGTGATTGTCCTCTCTGACCACCTGAGGGATAAAATGAGAGAGCTGAAGAGTATGTTGCATATGATTAATTCATTCCAACATTTCTATCTCACAAAGCCTTTAAATCCTTTCTTCTCTATCACACCAAGAAAGTCCTAGTATCTGAACCTAGTATCTACACTGCTAACAAAAATTAGGGGATCAGGAAACGTGCAGATACTTCAGCACTTTCAGCGTTTTGTATAGTGCATTTTCACCAATGAAAGAAAAGTTGGTTTTGCATCTCATTTGCATAATCAAACTTTCTTTGATTTGTCATTTGCTTTTCTGATGTTCTTGTTTAATAAAAAAATCAAATGCTTTTTTTTATCACTTCATATTCCTTTTGAAATATTTCCTAATTTTTGTAAGCAGTATAATTTAATGAAGGCCAATGTTGAGTCTGATTTCAGTCAACGAAATCAGCAAATTCTTACAGCCATCTTGGCTGATTGAGCTAACACAGAGTACAGAATCTCTAGTGCTATAATATAGTAATAATTTCAATATTATATTCCTTCTTCTTGAACCTACTTCTACACAGAAATCTTTCAGTGCCAATATATATTAGCAGTATCTTGCAATTCTTTCCCAGTGTAAGCTTCTCCTATGGTGTCAGAGGTCTTACTCAACTTCCTGGGACATGCAAAGATTTTATTCTGGTTGTGGATCTAGAGGTAAAAAGTCACTGGCATACCTTCTCAAGTTAATGCTTTAGTGAAGTCATTACAGGATCTTCAAGCAAGGAATGGCCAGCATCTCAGAGAAGGGGAGAAGGACTTCTTAAGCTAGCAAGGGGGACTCAGTAGGATTTGAGGGTTCAAGATAATCAAATTCAACCCAGGCCCTGGTCAGATAGCTCATTTGGCTAGAGAATCATCCCAAAGTGCAGAGGTTGCTGATTCAATCTCTGGTCAGGGCACATACTGGAACAGATGTTCCTGTCTCTCTCTTGCTCTCTTCCTTCCTCTCTCTAAAATCAATAAAATAAACATTAAAAAATTCAACCCAAACTACCAAAATGTCCCCATTCAAAGTCTTAGGTTTTAAAACTAATCCCAAACTTTCACATTTAAGACCCAATAAGGCTATGAATTCAACTTGTATGGTAATTTGGCAATCTGTAGGATCACTCAATCTGATTTGTAAGTACTTTCTTTCTGCAGCTACAGAAGTTAAGAAATTTTTTTTTTTTTAGTGAGAGACAGAGATAGGAAGGGAGATGAGAAGCATCAACTCATAGCTGTTCGCACTTTAGTTGTTTATTGATTGCTTCTCATATGTGCTTTGAACAAGGGGCTCAAGCAGAGCCAGTGAATGCTTGCTCAAACCAGAGACCTTGGGCACAAGCCAGTGACCTTGGGCTTCAAGCCAGCAATGTTTGGGCTTAAGCCAGTGACTCCATGCTAAAAACTGGTGAGCCTGTATTCAAGCCAGATGAGCTTGCACTCAAGCAGGCGACCTCAGGGTATTGAACCTGGGACCTCAGCGTCCCACGTGGATGCATATACACTGCACAACTGCTGGGCAGGCAAGAAATTATTTTAGAGCATTGAAGCTGTCTAGATCTCTGAGCTGTCATTTTATTCTGTAAATTCTCCAGGGCATTCAGAAACTGCCAGCTCTCTCAATGGTCCTTGTAGGTATTATTTCTACCAAAAGAATCTAAGCTAGCAAAGACTTGTCTTATATAGGCACTTTACTCCCCACTAATAATTTAACTGATTGTTTTCATGCTAAGACTATCATGATCTCATTTTCCACAGGTGATAATGTTATCATTGACTTCAAACAAGGTTAGATAGCTAATCACAGTTTCCTAAAGCCATTTTTGGCTTCAGTTACAGTCTCCATTAAAGATTATTTAAGAAACAAATAAAAACACTCAGTATTTCAAGCACAGAAGGATTGAAATGCCAGTAATAGGTGTATAAAAGCCATTGGAAGATTTGGAAGAGCAAGATGGAAGTTAGACCACCACTATCTTTGGGTCAACCACTGAAGCTGTCTTTAGTCCAGAACAGTGAAAAATTCTTGCTGCTTCCTAGGTTGGAAAACCACAGGACATTTCCACTTAGGGACACAGCTGCCCTGCTGTTCCATTGTGAGTGACTGGTAAGGAAGTACTTCATGTTTGCTACTATCTATGTATTTGTCCGCTGCTATCAGAGAAACAAGAAAATGGTTTCTGCTTTTATCCCATTTTTCAGTTCTCACACAATTGTATCTTGTTGTCACAAGTCTGACAACATCCAGAGCTCTGGAGCCAAAGGAATCTGGAAACTATAGTTCTCTGGCTTCTAGTCCCTCTGACACATAGAAAGAGCACAGACACTAATGGGAATAAATCTAGACTATTCCCACCACGTGGCATCTAGCACTGAGGGTATCTCCCAACTTTTATGAAGGCTGTATTTCAGTTCCAAATGGATAAAAACTATTCAGACATTTAATCCATCCACTCTGTTTGCCATACACACACTTAAAAAGATTTTATTTATAGATTTTAGAAAGGGAAGAGAGAAAGAGAGGGGGTGGAGGAGTGGGAAATATCAACTTGTAGTTGCTTCTGGTATGTGTCTTGACCAAGCAAGCCTGGGGTTTCTAACTGGTGACCTCAGCACTCCAGGTCTACACTTTATACACTGCACCACCACAGGGCAGGCCATACATACACATTTTGTCTATTGTTCTAGGTTTTATACTTTTCTGCCTCTCAGCTAGCCTCTGTTCCTATCAACTACAAGATCCAGAATATGCAGAGCATGATTAAAGGAGGAAGCTAGAGGAGGTGAAGAAAGATGACAGGTTCTCTTTTTCCTTAGTCTAAGTACAAGTAATGTTCGGATCAGTGGTGGGATTCAAATAATTTAACGAGTTCTCTGCCCTAATGACTGTTTTAAGTATTAAAAAACCATATACCAAAAGGTAGTATACTATTTCATGCATTTAATACTTAAGTAAAAACAATAAAAGAGGTACACAAAACTAGATTGTTATAAGAAAGAGTTTTACAATATTAATGCAAAAAATTAAATAATACCTGAAAAAGAACAATAAAACTGTTATTTAGGATATTTTCATAGTTTCTTGATTGGCGTTCTCACTTGCAATTTGCTTTGCGTTTTTCTGAGCATCATTGGCTGTGTGATTTATCCTTAACCATCTTTTCATTGTAGGAGTAGGATCCCATTCCTTTAGCTATGGACAGAATGAACATTACTACGGTGCTTAGAATATGCTGTTGCACAGATGAATGTTAATAAAGAGTAAGGAATGTAAACTTGTGATCTCCACATTTGGCGGCTGCCCAGGCACCCACCCTAGAGAGAACCCTAATTACAAGTGCCATTTTAACAACCAGTCTGCCTAACTCAACAAAAAATTAGGTATCAGTTCTGCCGAACCGGTGTGAACCACATGAATCCCACCACGGGTTCTGATTACTTCAGTCCTTCTCTCTTTCTCATATTAGGACAATTGGAATTTTGAAAATTCAATCTTTTAATAAAAATTTCAGGAAATAATGAGAGAGCATAGATTTAAAAATTACCTAGGTATAAATAATTTTCCAACTAATATAGTGCAAAATGTATACCTTAATATCTTTTGCATTTTACACACACACACACACACACACACACACACACACTCACACACACATACAAATTACATCTGTCTGTAGATAGATAGATCTCCCTCTGTTACTCTCTCTTATCGTTTTTTTTCACTGACCCGGTGAGGCGGGGTGGGGGGAAGCGAGCCCCGAGGGGCTCTCACTTCTGGCGCCAAGCGCCCGGCTGCGCCGGCCTGCGCGACCCTCTCCAGGGACAGTGCCAGGTGGGGAGTTTGACTGGGGCGGTACACCTGTCAAACGGTAACCAGTGCTTTCAATGTATGATCTCTTTTTAAATCCTATTTAAAGATGAGACAACTGAACTCCAGAGGTTAAGTTTCCCACCATCCTACCAGTATCATAGAACTCTCATCTGCTCATATTGGTTTCCGTGAGATATGACAGGGAAAAATACTCCAAAATCAATGAAGAGAAACTAACTAATATAAATTATCTGGGCTCCCGGTCACCTTCCATTCCAGCCAGAGGCGGATTTAACGGCGGGCGCACCGGGCGCACGCCCTGGGCTTCGACTTGTGAAGGGCCCCGCAAAACCCCAACTTTACACTTGTTTCTAAATACAGGGGCTCAATATTTTCTGCTGCGCCCGGGGCCTCAACTGACCTTAATCCGCCTCTGAATTCTCAGCTGAGTTGCCTAGGCACTTCTCCCGCGGCCGTTCACCCACATCCCGCAGGACTGATGTCCCAGCCTGGCGCTCCGCAGGTGGTGCGCTCCAGCGTCTCCACCAGCCAGAGATGGAGTGAGAGTAACTGAGGATGCCGGGAGCAGGGGCCGAGTGAGGGGGTAGGAGGAGGGGGCGGGGTGGGGTCTGTCCCGCCCCTGCGCCTCTGCCCATTGGCCGGGCCTTTGCTGGCCCCATTTCCCACGGCACGCCCCCGGGGCGACGCTTAAAGTGTGCGGAGCAGGTGCCTCGCGCGGAGCAACAACTTCGCGCGCCTGTCCGGGCTGAGCGCGGCGCCCATTCATCGCCCCGAACCATACCCCCGTCTATCGCGCCGCTCATCCTGTGGGAAGGGACTCCAGGCCGGAGAAAGCCTCCACTGGGGGGACCGCGACCTGAAAAGGGGCCGAGAGCGCAAGTGTGACTCGCGTCGTCCCAGGCAGGGGACTGTGGCCGCGACCATGCAGACGTGCGCCAGGGCCTGGGGGCTGCGTCTGGGCGGCGGTGTCCGGGGCAGTGGCCGCCCGGCGGAAGGCGTGGGGCAGCACTGGGCGCTGCACAGCAGAGGCAACAGCAGCGGCGGTGGGGACCCTGGCGGGGCTGGGGCCTCGCGTCTTCTCGAGCGCCTCCTGCCCAGACACGACGACTTCGCCCGGAGGCACATCGGACCCGGGGACAAAGACCAGAGGGAGATGCTCAAGGCCCTGAAGCTGGCGGTAAGGACCCCCACCCAGCCCTCCGGACCTCACCGCGCCCAGCCCGGGGTCTGCCTGCGTGGCCTCCCGCCCCCGCCCGAACTCTTCTTCCCTTCGCGTGAGACCCGCGCCCCGGTCCCGGGCCCTGGCGTGGAAGTGAATCCGCGCGCTCGGTCTCGCTGCCCCAGCTTTCTCTCGCCCTTTTATTTTCTTCTCCACCCGCTTTTCGCGCCTCAAAACCATTTGTTTTTCAACCCAAGTCCGTCACCCTGCTGATGAGCCCTAACTTTGCAAGAGGAGGACCTCCTGTTTTATCCGATTAACTCCAGTGGCCGACTTAAGTCCAACCCCGTGAGGCGGAATCACTACCCTGCTCATTATTTTCTTTCCTCCAAGCGATTTCTAGTTTGCTCAAAGTTGTTCTTTTCTTTTTAAAAAGAAACCGTAATTAGGAGATTTAAATGAGGTTCTCGCAAGTATTTGTAGATGCAAAACACAGAGGGTGACTCTTTTAACTAAGAAGCATTTTCCTCTCGCTTTCGTGTTCACCGATTTGCGTTTTAATTTTAGAGCATTGATGAATTGATGGAGAGGACGGTCCCCGACAGCATCCGTTTGAAAAGTCCCTTGAAAATAGAAGACCCTGTTTGTAAGTGGCCGGGGGGGCGCCCTGGACGCCGCTTGCTCTGGCCTGTTTGTCTTTTGTGATCTCTGAAAGTCCAGTTCTAGGTTAGGATTGCTCAAGACCGGGAATGACTATGTTTATTTAAAATAAAACAGGAGCCTCAAGGGGCGCGAGAGGGTGGAACATTTAGTTCCATAAGCAGTCAGTTTTGTATCCTAGGACCGAGCTAATGCAGCGCCTTTCTACGTCTTTACCTCAGGGCTCCGTGGGATGCGTGCAAATTTCCCAGGGGAAGGCTGTTCACAGACAGTGGGAGGATGTCTCACTAATCAGGCACCCTACCGGGATCATGGTTCTCTTATCCTTTGGGTTGAGAGATGTTATCACCTATGTGGATCAGGATAGAGACTCAGAAGGGACAAAGACATTGCCTACAGTCATGCAACTAGGGAAGTCACCAAAAAAAATGGAGAGACCTAGATATTTGTTCTTTATACTACAGTAGCTTTTAATTAAAAAAAAATATTTATTGATTTGAGAGAGAGAGAGAGAAACATCAACTTTTGCTGTTCCACTTATTTATACATTCCTTGGTTGGTTCCTTTATGTGCCCCGACCAGGGATCAAATCTGCAATCTTGATTATACCACAATAACTTTGTTCTCAGCCAAATTTTATTATTTATACCTACTAAAAGACAGCAGTACTTTTTATTCATTTTAGAGAGGAGAGGGAGAGACAGAGAGAGAGAGGAGAGACAGAGAGAGAAGGGGGAGGAGCTGGAAGCATCAACTCCCATATGTGCCTTGACCAGGCAAGCCCAGGGTTTTGAACCGGCGACCTCAGCATTTCCAGGTCGACGCTTTTATCCCCTGCACCACCACAGGTCAGGCAGACAGCAGTACTTTTTAAAGTTTGAATGATTTTTGTAGAGAAACACACAAATAAGATTAATGCTTGGTTCAGAGAGTTTAGTTTACTCATAAGCTTTCTTAGACTTTTATATTTAAAATGTGTTTAACGGTCTGGAGACTGCCTGTTAGAGTTGTTCCAAGACGGGCAAAAACCCACACGTCAAAGGGACAGGCAGAACCTAAGAGCTTTAACAGCAACAAAAAAATAATAAGAAAGGATTTTCATGGGGTTATCTGGTTTTGAATCATAGAGATGCTGTAAGTCAAATGAAAAGAAGTCAATTGGTTTGTTTTGTTTTAGGTTTTAGGACAGAGAGGATATAGAAAAGGCAAGCTTTATTTTGTTTTAAAGTAGAGAACTTGAAGTAGGAAGCTGGTCCAGCTCAGGCTGTCTAATGTAAGTCAAGCTATACTGAGGACTGCTGCTCTTGTTGGTTTCAGATCTGAACAAATGCCCCGGATGGCCGGGATCTTGTTCATAGAAGAAAATCTGCACATTTTTTTCTGATGAATTGATTTAGACCTAGGGATAGCTGGAAATCTTATCTATTTCAAATTGAGGAAATCAGAATCCTGATTTGTTGGATGTTTTAAGAATGAAGAGTTGTATATTCTTGAAGCAAGCTTGAGGTGTATATATGAGCAAATAAATGCCTTTCTGAGACTTTCAAAGTCATAGAATGTTTAGGTCAGCCCTTTTTACAGTATAATCTAAAATAAGATGCTCTTTAAAGCATTAAAGCCTAGAAAATATGTCAAAGTTTTCTATCTTTTTTTTGGCACGGCTACTTGTTTCCAGCTGAATAATTTAAAAACCGAGGGATTTCATTTCTTCTGTGTCTCTGTCTCTCTCTCCTTGGAAGCAAACTTCTGATAAGTAATTAGCAACTGAAGTGTAAACTTTAAACCCAGCAGCTTCTGTGAGATTTGAGGCTTGTGCCATCTGGTCTGAGGTGACTCAGAAAATATTGTACGGTCCCATGAGCTAGGGAGGACGGCAGGATGCATCGGAAAGGCTTCAGTGCTTTACTCAGGTGTGTATATGTCTTGAGTAATGAATATTTTTCACATAAGGTGAACAAATTTGTACGGGTAACCTGCAATAGTAGCATTTCCATTTAATAGTGGAGCAGCATTATCCAAACCTGGTTTCACATGAATGCCTGTGTTCTACTGTAGTTAGAGAGGAATTCTGGACCAAATATTTGTTTACCATATGCAGAGAAAACTAATGAGAGCTAGTCATAAGTCTTCAGTGCCCTCATAGCTGAGCAAAAAGATTATGCAAACTGTAAGCAGCATGGAGATACTTAGTTTAGTTCTTATGATTAACTTAATATCAAGAGTTTATGTAGTGCTTACCATGTACTGAGCACTTTGTAAAGTACTTTTATATATTAATTTAATCCTTGTTATATTGTGAAATAAATACCATTATCACCTCTGTTTTAAAGATGAAGAAACCATGGTACACAGAAGACATGTAATATGCCCAAGGTCACAGCTGGTAAGTGGTGAAGTCAGATTTCCACCTGGGCAGTCCAGCCCCACTGTCCATACTCCAGCCACCAGTCTACACTGCCTTCACTTGTGTTCCATGCATGGGGGTGGGTGTACAAAGTAGACAGTGTCTGTCCTAGCTCTTCTGAACTATCCAGTTTGCAGATGTGCACAAAACCAATCACAGTAGAATCACTGCCATTTGCCAACTGCCCCAGTGGAAATGCAGTAGCATGCTCAGAGCACAGGTGGGAGCACTCTGCCTGCTGCCAGCGTACAGGACCAGGGCTGGGTACTGAGGGAGAGTTGTGATGCTCTGCTGGACAAGGCTGGGGGTGGTTGCTGCAGGCAGAGGGACCAGCCTGTACAGAACAAAATGGCCTGACAGCATCAGGGAAGTACAGATGGTTCATCTGTCATGCTAGATCCTCCCTCTCCCCTTGGACACTTCAGGAAGTGCCTTGAAAGAATACCTTGATTATCACTTGGCTTCTCAGTAAGTCATACTTCAGAGAAAGAAACAAAGCTACTCAGTTCAAAACTCTTATCATTTTCATCTTATAAGTGAATCCCCTTCCTTCATTCACATACATACACAAGGGAAAAAAGTAAGATGAAATATTTGTTTCGCTTGATGGTCATTATGAATAATTTTAGCTTTCTCTTTGTTACTTTGCTTTTTCTAGATTTTCTACAATCAATATTTTTATTTTGTAATTAATACAAAACTTAAAAGTACTTTAAAGATGGCTTGACCAGGCGGTGGCACAGTGGATAGAGCATCAGACTGGGACGCGGAGGACCCAGGTTCGAAACCCCAAGTCACTGGCTTGAGTGCAGGGTCATCCAGCTTGAGCATGAGCTCACCAGATTGAGTGCAGGGTCGCTGGCTTGAGCGTGGGATGGTAGACATGACCCCAAGGTCACTGGCTTGAGCCCAAGGTTGCTGGTTTGGGCAAGGGTTCACTCACTCTGCTGTAGCCCCCTGGTCAAGGCACATATGAGAAAGCAATCAATGAACAACTAATGTGCTGCAATGAAGAATTGATGCTTCTCATCTCTTTCCCTTCCTGTCTGTTTGTCCCTATCTGTCCCTCTCTCTGACTCTCTCTCTTTCTCTGTCAAAAAAAAAAAAAAAGTACTTTAAAGATGAAGCCAATCACTTTTAGCTGATACGCCTCACTGTGCAATATTTTCGGGAAGTCATCTCAAGTTAACCAGACTGAACTAGTCCATAATTTCACAGAAGCTGCAGCATTTAAAGTTTACACAAAATTGCACATTACTTATTGTGATCGTGCTTAGAAAGAAGAGAGGAGAAACTAAATTGCCTGATGTTAAAAGTGGTCAACCAGAACCAAGCAGCTGAGCTGTCAGAACAGACCCAGCTTCGAAATCCCAAGGTGTCCAACTTGAGTGTGGGGTCACCAGCTTGAGTGTATGGGATCATAGACATGGCCCCATGGTTGCTGGCTTGAAGCCCAAAATCGCTGGCTTGAGGAAGGGGTAATTGGTTCAGGTGGAGCCCCTGGCATGTATGAGAAAGCAAGTATTGTGCAATTTCCTGGATTGTCATTAGAGATAGAAATCTGGCTTTCTGCAAGTCTCTTACAGCAGGCTGTCTTCTGGGGTGGTATGTGGTAGCTAAAAAGATTGGCTATCAGAGCAGGCTGCTGCAGGATGCAGGTGAAAGTTCTGTGGTTATATATAGTATGGCCACCGTTTATTTAATTTAATATCTCATAATAGAGTTTATCTTGTCTTTTTTTGCCATTAGTTTTTGTTAGGCAGACCCTTGCAGATCTGACTATTGCCTGATTTTTAAATGTTTATTGGCCATTTGCTGTGTGCAAGGCACTGTGAGGATAGATATATGAATAAGTATAGTCACTATCCTAAAGAAGCTTCCATCTTACCTTTGTAATATAAAGTAAGTCAGAAAGTTAAAAAGTTTTAGGTGCCATGAGAACTATGAATAAAATGCTCTTACTCTTCAGAAATGATATGAAGTTGGATAGGAAAACAGGGATTTCTGAAACAATGTAAAGAGTTAAAATACATCTTTCTTCTGTTAGAAGCAAAGACAATATCTTTACATTGACAATGTTTTTGTGTGTGTATGTTATAAAAACAACTCAAGTAAAAAGGGCAATACTTTCATTCTGAAAAAGAAAATGGCAAAATACAATGTGCAAAAGCGTAAATCTCGGAGTATTTGAGTATTGTTGCAGTCTTATCCTTGATAGAATGTTATCAGAATAATTAGGCTGTCAATTATTTGGGGATTCTGGAGTGTTTTTCAATACCACCAAGCAATTCTTGAGGATACCGACAGTGCGTCCTACAATTTAACTCAATTTTGACACTCTCTACCTAGAGATAGAATCAGAGCTCATAGACTACAGACTCAGTCTCCTAAGACTGCCCCTATTTCAGATGCCCATAGCAAGTCCAGGTTGTCATCTGTGCTTCTGACCAACAAGTGATAAACTGAAGGTTTCCATGACTCACTCCTTGGGTTTGATTAATTTGCTGGCATGGCTCACAGAACTCAGAGAAACTTTACCTGAACTTTATCAGTTTATTAAAAAGGGTATTATAAAAGATACAAGTGGACGCTCAAACAATGAGGTACATAGGATAAGGTCTGGAAGGGTCCTGAGTACAGGAGCTTCTGTCCTTGTGGAACTGGACAGGGTGGGCCACCCTCCCTGCAGCCATCCCAGAAACTCATTAAATCTATCATTGAAGCTGGAACAGGCAGTGGTGCAGTGGATAGAGCATGGGCCTGGGACGCTGAGGACCCAGCTTCCAAACCCCAAAGTGTCCAACTTGAGTGTGGGGTCACCAGCTTGAGTGTTCGGGATCATAGACATGGCCCCATGGTTGCTGACTTGAAGCCCAAAATCGCTGGCTTGAGGAAGGGGTTATTGGCTCAGGTGGAGCCCCCTGGTCAAGGCATGTATGAGAAAGCAATCAATGAACAACTAAAGTGCCTCAACTATGAGTTGTTGCTGCTCACCTCTCTCCTTTCCTGTCTCTCTCTCTCACTCTGTCTTTCACTAAAAAAAAAAAAAAAAAAAATATCTATTGTTGAAGAGTTTTTAATAAAAGAATTCAATCTGAACCTTTCCTCTCTTCCCCTTTCCAGAGGGCTGAGGGTGGGCTGAAAATTCCAATACTCTAATCACATGGCCTTTCTGATGATCAGCCCTATTCTGAAACCAAGTAAGGACCACACACTAAGTCATTTCAGTAGCAGAAACTCAAATGTGATCAAAGGGCTTATATGAATAACATAAGACTCCTATTACTCAGGAAATTCAAAGGCAAGTATTAAATATATTTCTATTATACTATTGAAGTAGTTCTTTGGTAGTATATTTCTGATAGAAGTGGAGAACTAAAAATATTTATTATAAAATAAATGAAGCTGAAAATAAATTATAATAATCCCCCCTTCCTTTTAAATTTAGAGCACCAAACTAGAAATCTTAGTCTTTATAATGTATTACTGTAAAGCCAGTAGCCACGGCCACCATCACAGGCGCCTGACTCTTGCAGGTTCGCATTTGATTCAGACAAATGGTAATGAAACAGTGGAGTCAAGAACTCGTGGGCCACTATCTTTAATCCTAGCTTGCACTTGGCGGGCAAAAAATACACACAGTGGGAAAACACTTCCCTTTCCATTCATGGCTCCCAAAGCCCCTGACTGATCTGAGTTTCCTAGAATCAAAAGTTTGTACCTCACCAGCCTTATTCAACTCTATAAAGCCAGAAGCCACGGCCAGAGCCAGCATCAGAGCAGCCAGGCCCATGCAGGTTCGCATTGGATTCGGACAGTCGGTAAAGAAACCATGGAGCCAAAAACTGGTGGGCCATAGTCTTTAATCTAGCTTGCACCCGGCGGGCAAGTAAAAATACACACTGGGCTCCAAAACCCACTCACATTCAGTGCTCACAAAGCTACTGATTTATCCGAGTTTCCTAGAATCAAAGGTTTCTAGCTCACCAGCCTTATTCTCCTCAGTTCCCCATCTCCTTCCTTATTACAGATACAAACTCTGTACAAACTGGCATCTCACTCAGCACTCCGCCATCTTGGCTGTTTTTCCTGGCCTTCTCCAAGTGGCCTTTATCTGCTCTCCTCTGCTCTCTCTCTTCTAATGATAATCTCAGGAACCAAGCGCCAAGTCCCGTTCTGCCTCCATTTTATAGTGTAGAAATCCAAACCCTTAATCCAATATACATAATAGGGAAGTCTCTAATACAAAGTCACTTCTCTGAGGCATGATTGGATTGTACCGCCCCACAGCAAAAAGGGTGGGAAAGGCTTAATCCCAAAACCAAGCCTCAGGCTACAACGATTCTCAACACACATTAATATCACCTGGGCAACGGCCTCTTTAACAAAAGTGAGCATAATACATTTTATCTGCCCAACAACCTCCATTCCCCATCTCCTTCTCTCTGCACAAACTGGCATCTCCTTGAGCATTCTGCCATCTTGGCTGCCTCTCCCCTGCAATGCTGATTGATGGCAGGATCTGAGAGAGAGAGCCCCTGGTCTGCCTTATTTTATAGTGTAGAAATTAAAACCTTTAAGCCAGGGGTAGTCAACCTTTTTATACCTACTGCCCACTTTTGTATCTGTTAGTAGTAAAATTTTCTAATCGCCCATGGGTTCCACAGTAATGGTGATTTATAAAGTAGAGAAGAAACTTTACTTTATAAAATTTACAAAGCAGAGTTACAGCAAGTTAAAGCATATAATAATAATTACTTACCAAGTACTTTATGTCGGATTTTTGCTAAGTTTGGCAGAATAAATCTTTATAAAATAACTTACTATAGTTAAATCTATCTTTTTATTTATACTTTGGTTGCTCCGCTACCGCCCACCATGAAAGCTGGAATGCCCACTAGTGGGCGGTAGGGACCAGGTTGACTACCACTGCTTTAAGCCAATATACAAATAAAATCTCTGATACAAAGCCACTTATCTGAGGCATAAATGAGATTCCTCATAAGAGTGCACCACCCCACATCATGCAACAGTCAAGGGTGTGGAGAAAAGCTTAGTTTTGAGAAGATCTTAGTGTCAGAAGGGTGTTGAAAAGATCTTAGTATTAAAAGGGTGGGGAAGGCTCAGTCTTAAAACTAAGCCTTAGGCTATAAGGACCTTGTGAGCTAAGATCTTAGAATTAAAAGGGTGGGAAAGGCTTGGTCTTAAAACTAAGCCTTAGGCTATAAGGACCTTGTGAGCTTACAGCCTGTCCCCCACACCCAATGCAAACTATAAGCGAGCAGACATACATCATATTTGCAAACTTCTTTGATCAACATTCCACCCCTTTTGCTCACTTTACAATCTAAAGCACAGGTATTACCGCACAAGGAAATTAGGCACATTACACAAATTACAACAACGCACAAATCATACAATTTTGACAATTACAAAGGTACATTTCACCACTATTTGAGCACTTTGCCAAAAGTACAAAATGTCGCCTGACCAGGCGGTGGTGCAGTGGATAGAGCGTTAGACTGGGATGCGGAAGACCCAGGTTCGAGACCCCGAGGTTGCCAGTTTGAGCGCAGGCTCATCTGGCTTGAGCAAAAAGCTCGCCAGCTTGGACCCAAGGTCGCTGGCTCGAGCAAGGGGTTATTCGGTCTGCTGAAGACCCATGGTCAAGGCACATATGAGAAAGCAATCAATGAACAACTAAGGTGTCACAATGCGCAACGAAAAACTAATGATTGATGCTTCTCATCTCTCCGTTCCTGTCTGTCTGTCCTTGTCTATCCCTCACTCTGACTCTCTCTGTCTCTGTAAAAAAAAAAAAAAAAAAAAGTACAAAATGTCCTCAGATGCCTCTGCCCCCATCCTTGCCATCCTGGCAGGTCTTACACTGTCCCAAGGAGGAGCACATGGCAATGGCAGTCAGCATTTCCATCTCTGCTCTGGAGGTCTTTTTTTTTTTTTTTTTTTTTTTTTTCAGAGAGAGGGATAGACAGGGACGGAGAGAGATGAGAAGCATCAATCATTAGTTTTTTCGTTGCACGTTGCAACACCTTAGTTGTTCATTGATAGCTTTCTCATATGTGCCTTGACCGCGGGTCTTCAGCAGACCAAGTAACCCCTTGCTGGAGCCAGCGACCCTGGGTCCAAGCTGGTGGGCTTTTGCTCAAACCAGATGAGCCCGCGCTCAAGCTGGCGACCTTGGGGTCTTGAACCTGGGTCCTTCCGCATCCCAGTCCGACGCTCTATCCACTGCGCCACCACCTGGTCAGGCAAAATGAAGTCACTTGTTCTTTTTTTTTTTTTTTTTTGTATTTTTCTGAAGCTGGAAACGGGGAGAGACAGCCAGACAGACTTCTGCATGCGCCCGACCGGGATCCACCCGGCACGCCCACCATGGGGCGACGCTCTGCCCGGTGGAGAAGCAAATGGGCGCTTCTCCTATGTGCCCTGGCCGGGAATCGAACCCGGGTCCCCCACACGCCAGGCCGACGCTCTACCGCTGAGCCAACCGGCCAGGGCCTGGAGGTCTTAATGACATTCACCCTTATGTCCCCAAATCACGGACCTACCAGGGGTGTAGTAGGTACTCCTTGCTGCTGGGCTCTGGAAACTGCAGACAGCATCTTCAGTCTTCTCATCCTCAGTAGAGTAGCTGGAAACGTCAGCTCCCACCGTCAGGCTCGAGCCCTGGGCTGCCGCTGCCTGCTGCCCCATAAGCCTTGCAGCCCAGGCTCCTCCTCAGCCCCGGCCTCCTGCCACAGTTGGCTCTGGGCAATCTCCAGGGCAATCTGCAACTCACACACCTGTGATTCCTTCTCCAGCACTTGGCTCCATTTCCAGGTGAATCTCATAACCTGGTCAGCCTTCTTCTCCAGTGCTTGCTCCAGCTCCAGGGTCAGCATTTCTTCCATGTTTGCTCCAGCTCCTTCCACTGCTTGGTTTGCAGGTCCCGGGCAGACTCTTCCACAGAGCTCTCAATTTCCTCATGCATGGCTGTAAAAGTCAGCCAGCCTACAGTCCTCGAAAGGAAAGCCATGGGGAATCATAACAGCAGCTAGTCCTTTACTTCACTGCTCAAAGGTGTTAGTGGCTCCATACCGATTTGATCCAAATACTGCTAACTACGCCAAATGTAATGACAGTAGCCACAGCCACCATCACAGCTGCCTGGCTCTTGCAGGTTCACATTTGATTTGGACAGATGGTAATGAAACAATGGAGCCAAGAACTGTGGGCCATTACCTTTAATCCTAGCTCACACCGGGCAAGCTTACAGCCTGTCTCCCACACCCAATGCAAACTATAAACGAGCAAACATATACGTCATATTTGCAAACTTATTTGACCAACAATTACTTTTAGCATTAAGATGTTTGGACAGCCAACCTAAATAAGAAGGTAAACTGAAGAAAGCTCCAGTTACCAGAAATTTTAGTATATTGGGAATGAACGGCAGAAAAATTGCCATTTAGGAAACATGAAGTATCAAGCTACAGTTGAGTTCAGTCCCTTGAGGGTTTGGGGCAGGCTGGATTTATGGGCAAGGAGCACAAATAGGGGGAAGTTAAGCCGGAGTCCAAGCAGCCAGTTCATTGGTCAGGAGGTAAGTCTTGATCTTCTGGAGGGCAGGCATTTATGGGAAATCAGTCACTCAGTTCTCAAGTTCCATTCTTTTGAGGGGGAGATTCTCCATTTCATATCTTCTGGTTCCATTGTAGATTGTAATCTTTTTACAGGGCTTTCTTCCCTCCCCCTCACACCTTCCCCAACACTTGTCATTTGTTGATTTATTTATGATAGCTATTCTAACAGGTGTAAGGTGATATCTTATTGTGGGTTTGTTTTTCTTTTTACAGGAACAGAGAGAGAGTCAGAGAGAGGGATAGATAGGGACTGACAGACAGGAACGGAGAGAGATGAGAAGCATCAATTATCAGTTTTTCGTTGAGACACCTTAGTTGTTCATTTATTGCTTTCTCATATGTGCCTTAACTGCAGGCCTTCAGTAGACCTAGTAACCCCTTGCTTGAGCCAGTGACCTTGGGTCCAAGCTGGTGAGCTTTTTGCTTAAGCCAGATGAGTCTGCACTCTAGCTGGTGACCTCGGGGTCTCGAACCTGGGTCCTCTGCATCCCATTCTGATGCCCTATCCACTGCGCCACCGCCTGGTCAGGCTTATTGTGGTTTTAATTTGCATTTCTCTGGTTATTAGTGATGTTGAGTATCTTTGTATTTCTATTGGTCATCTGTATGTCCTCTTTGGAGAAGTTTCTATTCAGGTTCTTTGCCCATTTTTATCATTAATTTATTTATTTATAAAGATTTTATTTATTGATTTTAGAGAGAGGGAGAGAGGGAGAAAGATCATAGCTGCTTTACTTTAGTTGTTCATTGATTGCTTCTTGTGTGTGCCTTGACTGGGCAAGCCTGGGGTTTTGAACTGGTGACATCAGTGTTCCAGGTTGACGCTCCCATCTATCTGCTGAACCACCACAGGTCAGGCATACATTTTTCTTTAAAATTTTTTTCATTAATTTGAGAGAGGGAAAGAAAGAGAGAGAGAGAAACATCAATTTGCTGTTCTACCTAGTTGTGCACCCCTTGATTGCTTCTCATACATGCTCTGACTGGAGATTGAACCCGCAACCTCGGTATGCTGAAATGATGCTCTGTCCCCTGAACAATCTGGCCAGGGCTCTGTTGCCTATTTTTTAACTGGATTGTTTGTTTTTTTGGTGTTGAGTTTTATGAGTTTTTTATAATTTTTTTATGTTAACCCCTTATCAGATGTATCATTGACAAATATATTCTCCCATTAAGTAGGTTCTCTTTTCATTTTGTTGATTATTTTCTTAGCTCTGCAAAATTTTTTTAGTTTGATATAGTCACATTTGTTTATTTTTTCTTTTGTTTCCCTTGCCTGAGGAGATACCGGTATATTTTTTAACAATATTGCTGCCAGGCAGTGGTGCAGTGGATAGAGTGTTGACCTGGGACACTGAAGACCCAGGTTTGAAACCCAGGGGTCACTGGCTTGAGTGCAGACTCATCTGGCTTGAGCACAGGCTCACCAGCTTGAGTGCAGGATTGATGTCTTGGGTGTGGGGTCATAAACATGACCCCAAGCTTGCTGGTTTGAGCCCAGTGTCCTTGGCTTGAGTAAGGGGTCACCGGCTCAGCTGGAGCCCCCTGGGTCAAGGCATATATGAGAAAGCAATCAATAAACAACTAAAGTGCTGCAACAAAGAATTGATGTTTCTCAGTTCTCTCCCTTCTTGTCTCTTTGTTTATCCCTTTCTCTCTCTGTCTCTTTGTCTCTCTCTTGTTAAAAAAAAAGTGCGAACCTGCTGAATTTCACCACTGCTTGTTCCCCATCTTAATGGAAATGCTTTTAGTTTAGTTGAATATGATATTGACTATGAGTTTGTTGTATGTGACCTTCATTCTGTTGAGGTATGTTCTCTCTATTCCCACTCTGATGAGAGTTTTTATCATAAATGGAAGCTGGGTTTTATCAAATGCTTTTCTGCATCGATTGATATAGTCATGTAGTTTTTATTTATTTATTTTTTGTTTCTTTCATTTTGTTTATGTAGTGAATCACATTTATTGATTTGTGGATATTGTACCAACTTTGCATCACTGGAATAAATACCACTTGATCATGGTATGATCTTTTCAATATATTGCTGGAATCTGGTTTGTTATATTTTGTTGAAAATTTTTGCATCTATGCTTACTAGGGATATTGGCCTATGACTTTCTTTCTTTGTAGTATCTTTATCTGGTTTTACAGTTAGGATCATGCTGGCCTTGTGAAAGAACTGGGGGGGGGGGTCTTCTCTCCTCTTGAATTTTCCAGAATCATTTGAGAAGGATAGGTGTCAGTTCTTCTTTGAATGTTTGGTAAAATTCTTGTGTGAAGCCATCCAGTCCAGGACTTTTATATTTTGGGAGTGTTTTGATTACTGGTTCAATTTCACTGGCTGTAATCTGTCTACACAGATTCTCTGATTCTTCCTGATTCAGTTTTGGAAGATTGTTTGTTTCTAGGAATTTATGCATTTCATCCAGATTGTATAATTTGTTGGCATAGAGTTGTTTATAATATATATTTTTAATTTCTTGTATTTCTGTGAAGCCAGCTGTTACTTCTCCTCTTTTATTTCTGCTATTATTTATTTGGGTCCTCTCTTTTTTTTTCCCATGGTGAGTGGATAAAAGTTTATCTACTTTTTTTTTTTAATTTTATTTGTGTGTGCTGGTCATTAGTGAACAGCCTTAGCACCTTCTCACATGGGTAACTCTACAGGCTGCTTGAATGTCCTTATAACATGGCAGCTGGAGTCCTGCAGACCAGTGATTCTAGAGAGCAGGAAAGCCGGGCAGAAGCTATCCTTTTTATGATCTTGCCTTAGGAGTCCTATAGCATCACTCACACCATATTCTACTCATTAGAGTTAGTCACTAATTATGACCCAAGAGAATGGCAATTAGTTTCCACCTTTTGAAGTGAGGAGTGTAAAAATTACAGACAGACACACACACACACACACATATACACACACACACATATAATAGTGAGATCAAGAGAGAGAAAGAGACAGACAGACAGATAGGAAGGGAGAAAGATGAGAAACATAAATTCTTTGTTGTGGCACTTTAGTTGTTCATGATTGCTTTTTCATATGTGCCTTAAATGGAGGACTCTAGCCAGGCCAGTGACCCCTTGCTCAAACCAGCAACCTTGGGCTCAAGCCAGCAATCTTTGGGCTCAAGCCTGAGACCATGGGACCATCAATGATTTCACACTCAAGCCAGTGACCTTGCACTCAAGCCAAATGAGCCCATGCTCAGGCTGGCGACCTTGGGGTTTTGAACCTAGGACCTCAGCATCCCAGGTTGATGCTCTGTCCACTGTGCCACCATCCATACACTCTTCACCCTCACATATGCATAGCCTCTCTCATTATCCATGTCTTCCACAAGAGTTTCAACTGATACCTACATTACACATCATTGCCTAAAGCCCATAGTTTATATTAGTATTCACTCTTCGTGCTGTACATTCTATGGGTTTGGAAAAATGTATAATGACATGTATCTACCGTTATAGTATTATAAAGAATAGTTTCACAGCCCTAAATATCACTTACAGGCATATTTTTTGTTTGTTTAATTTTTTTATATGTATTGATTTTAGAGAGAGGAAAGGAGAGAGAGAGAAAAACATCAACTTGTTGTTCCACTTATTAATGCATTTATTAGTTGATTCTAGTATGTGCCCTGACCAGCGATTGAACCCACAAACCTTGGCATATCAAGGTAACACTCTAACCAACTGAGCTACCTGGCCAGGGCTGCAGATATATATTTTTAAAACTACCACATTTATCTAAATTAGCACACTTCCTATATTAAATTGAGTTTTATTTAACTTTAAAAAATATTCATTGAAATCAATTATATTGTATTGTATTGTAAATATAGTGTTACAATATTTAATGGTCTTGAGGACCATTAGGTACATAGGATTATTTGTCCATATAGATATTAAATTCCCTAGACTACTCATCTTTGTCACTATTGAATTTTATGCTATTAACAAATCTATTTTTACAACTTTCTTTATCTCCTTTCATTCCTCATTTATTGAGAGGCTTCTATGGAAGATAAGATACTGTTTAAGGCACTGAGAGTACAAGAGTAAGGAGGTAAAAGATGATGAATATATGATCCGAGAGAGTATAGATTACAACTGATAGGGAGATAGATATTTAGTAGCTCTATAGGTCTGAAGATAAGATGAATGGTTTGGTTGGAGTTATGGCATGAGCAGAAGCATAGAAGTGTTGATGCACATGGTTATTTGAGAGATGGTGTATAGTACACTAGGCTGCAGAGAGTCATAGAAAGCAAGGTATGGAGGGCTCAGAACCCTGATAAAGGATTTGTTTTCTTTTTTTTTTTTTTTTTTTTTTTTTTTTTTTTTTTTTTTTTTTTTATTTATTTTAGAGAGGAGAGGGAGAGAAAGAGAGAGAGAGAGAGAGGGAGAGGAGCTGGAAGCATCAACTCCCATATGTGCCTTGACCAGGCAAGCCCAGGGTTTCGAACCAGCGACCTCAGCATTTCCAGGTCGACGCTTTATCCACTGCGCCACCACAGGCCAGGCGGATTTGTTTTCTTTTACATAATGGGGAGACATTTACAGTTATTACAGAGGGAAGTCACATGATTCAACACAGTTTACAGAGTGCCTCTGAGGTCAGCAGCAAGGAGGCAAACTGAGAGATTGCTGCAGAGTTTAGAGGTGAGATGTTAAAAGCACCTTAGTTCAGGTTTACCAGGAAGCAGTCACCAAGACAATATTAGAAATACAAGAAATATATTGGGGGTAGGAGCAGGAGAAGATAGGGGAGCCTTTAGACCAGGAGTCCCCAAACTACAGCCCGCAGGCTGCATGTGGCCCCCTGAGCCCATTTATCCGGCCCCCGCCGCACTTCCGGAAGGGGCACCTCTTTTATTGGTGGTCAGTGAGAGGAGCACAGGACACACGCGTCATGGCTATGGAATCGCATCATATCACTTGTTACGGCTAGCAGTGACAAATATGGAACTGGACATTGACCATCTCATTAGCCAAAAGCAGGCCCATAGTTCCCATTGAAATACTGGTCAGTTTGTTGATTTAAATGTACTTGTTCTTTATTTTAAATACTGTATTTCTTCCTGTTTTGTTTTTTTTACTTTAAAATAAGATATGTGCAGTGTGCATAGGGATTTGTTCATAGTTTTTTTTTTTTTATAGTCCGGCCCTCTGACAGTCTGAGGGACAGTGAACTGGCCCCCTGTGTAAAAAGTTTGGGGACCCCTGCTTTAGACCGTCATGTAATGCTGACCTTGGTGGAAGGAGGGGAGACAAATGGAAGGAGGATTGGGTAGGAAAAGCAATCTTAGACTGCAGCACAGATAAATAAAGTTTGGTCAATACAAACAGGAGTCCTCAAGCTAAAGTTGCCCATGGAAGAAGTTTTGTACCTTACAAAAATGGGTCTGCATTAGTTTTCCTACTGGGCTTAGTAATTGGCTGGGAGCAGCCGGTGGGAAGCATAGTTTCTGTACAAATATGGTGGTTGACCCAGAGGGGCAGCAGGTGGGACTCTCAGTCGCTTTCTAGGCGGAGTGTCTTGGGGTGATGGTGATGAGGGAATAGGAAGAAGTGGAAGGTCCTGGAAGAAGGTGAGATTGAGTCATGTTTGAACAGAATTGAGTTTGAGGTGCTCGTGGAAAATCATTTGGGAAAGTTGAAGCAATAGTTGGAAATGAGTCAAGGGCTCAAGAGAAAGATAAGAGGTGGAGTTACAGATGTCGTGAGTCTTCTGAATGGATTCATAGGAATGAGTGAAATTTCCTAGGGATGGAGTATAGAGTATGGGGAAGAAAATGGCAACCAGGATGATGTTGGGAAATGTAGCACGCAAAAGGAGGGAGACAGAGTGGTCTGAGCTGGAGTAATCCAAGAGGCTGGACGATAAATTTTCAGTCAGGGAGTTGTGGACCACAGTGTCAGACCTTTCTTAGGCATAAGAGAGAAGAACGTTCATTTGAAGAAATAAGGAAGGACACTCCGAGATGGGAGGCGTTGAGGGACTACCTGTCTGATAATCTGAGTGAGAGGCAGGAAGGGGAAGACTGAGCATTAGAGAGAAGTGCGCAAGTTTCAGAAGAGCTATTATGAACACCAGGGTAGTGAGGAACCTAGACTAACCTACATAGGGAACCTGCTGAGGTTGAATAGCTTGAATTGTAAGATCTGGTAGGGTCTCCTCACCCCAGCATCATTTAGTGACCTGGGAGCAGGATAGAGAAATGTGGTGACTGAATTTAACTGAAGTTGGAGATCAGCAAAGTCAAGAGGCCAAGGATTTCAAGATCTGGTAGCAGCACAGGCTGGCTGGGGTGGGAGACAGGTGAAGCACTCCGGCAAGTCCATGGGGATGGAAGCTCTGTGACTGCCTCCTGGACTGGAAGTGGCCCCCACATCATCCTCTTCTCTGGGCTGCTTACTTCTGAGTCGATTCAGAAGCTTTGGGGTGGCTACTACACTTTGGAGGTTGTGAGTTACTTGCAGGCAGGTCTGTTTTGACTTCTGTTGCTTATATACTCTTTCCACCCACCAAATGACACTGGACCTTGATTCAATAAGTCTCCATCATGTGTTATGTGAGTCACTGATCTTATTTTGACTTCTTAGTGTTGTTTTACTTATTAAACCCCAAGTATTTTCATAAAAATGCAAACTAGGAATTTTAGTAAGGATTCTCAATGTCTATATTATCAACACACTAACTGATTAAACAATGAAGAAACAAAATTTTGGAAAATCTGAAATTATTGTAGGCATTTTATTATTTCACAGAACTTGCTTAATAGCTGCAAGTTTCCATTTTCAAATGTTTTGCTGAGGCTCATGTCTTGGGTGAATTATTGTGCATATCAAGCTAGCTGTATGTGGGAGTTCAAGTGAATTTTGACCATCTCATTAGCCAAAAGCAGGCCCATAGTTCCCATTGAAATACTGGTCAGTTTGTTGATTTAAATTTACTTGTTCTTTATTTTAAATATTGTATTTGTTCCTGTTTTGTTTTTTTACTTTAAAATAAGATATGTGCAGTGTGCATAGGGATTTGTTCATAGTTTTTTTTTATGGTCCGGCCCTCCAACAGTCTGAGAGACAGTGAACTGGCCCCCTGTGTAAAAAGTCAACACCTTGATTCACGTATATTTTCTCAGCACCTACTATATGTTCCCAGCAACCGCTATGCCCCTGCCCACATAGAGATTATAATTTAGTTGTTGAAATTCTGAATGAACTCCATATGCTTATTCCTTTGATCTATAAAAAATTATCTCTCTCTTTTTTAAAGGTTTTATTTATTGATTTTACAGAGAGAGGGAAGAAGAGGGTAGTGAGAACTATAGATGCTTCAGTTTAGTTGTTCATTGCTTGGTTGTTACTTGTCATGTGTGCCTTCACTGGATAAGCCCAGTGTTTCAAACTGGTGACTTCAGCATTTCAGGTCAACGCTCTATACACTGTACCACTACAGGCCAGGCAAAAAATTACCTCTTTTTGGCAAGTGTGCTAGATTGAGTTGAAGTCTTAGAACATATCCTTCTCTTTTTGTTCTTGCTTTGGTGGCCATAAAAATGTACCTACAACACAGCAAAGAAGAAAAATACTCCAGGACTTCTACCCTGATTCTCATTTCAAACTGATCATTTGACTTGATTATATAGGTCAACTGGTATTCCAGGTAAATATTATGATTTGTAATGTTTCTCTGCAAGTTTCTTTTAAATTTTTTCGTAGATTGAATGAAGAGAGGCAGTGGAGGAGGCGCCCCACAGAAAGTAGTGTGACCCAAGTTCAAGGAATAAATAGCCAACCAACATGGTACCCTTGCTTCCTGCTTCCCCACTGTGGTGGGGTGGGGTGCTGTTTTTATTTTTCGGCAGCTGGTATAAAGATCTTGATTGAATCTGTGTATCTTTCAAGAGAGCAGAAAGAGCTATAGGGACTGTACAGTTTTTGGAAATGAGGGACCAACAAGCCATCAAAACATGGATTGCTATGTCTCAGCTCCTTTTATCATGAGGTACTTGGCAGAGGAGTGTAACCCCTAAGGGTTCTTTGAGGCTGAAGGAGTTGGCATGTTAATTGACTGAACAAGAAGAAGGGGAAGAGCCTGGCTGGATTAGAGCAGGGAGTCAGAGCCCCAGTTCAGGCATGTGGATGCTATCCTGCCCACATCCTGTCACATGGGGTGGGTGCCCCTCTGCCAGTTATAAAGGGTATTCAATACAAACACTTTCCATGTCATTATTCTACGCTATACAGAGCTTACAGATGGTTTCCTTTCCTGGAATGAACAAATCTGTGATGCACAATCTTTGTCTGGGAAACACTCCTTTATGGGTGAAAGAAACTTAGAGTAAGGTTTGGGCTCTGGATAAGTGGAGTTATATCAGGCTGTTAAGTCAGGCTGTCATGGAGAGGGAAAGGGGTGCTGCAAAAGATATGGGGATGTTACAAAAAGGCTACACAGCCTGACCATGCGGTGGTGCAGTGGATAGAGCATCTGCCTGGGACACTGAGGACCAAGGTTCGAAACCCCTAGGTCCCTGGCTTGAGCATGGGCTCATCCAGCTTGAGTGTGGGATTACAGACGTGACCCCATGGCCACTGGCTTGAAGCCCAAAGGTCACTGTCTCGGCTGAAGCATCCCCCCCTCAACCCCCCCACCCCCTCTCCCCTATCAAAGCACATATGAGAAAGCAATTAATGAACAACTAAGGTGCCACAGTGAAGAATTGATGCTTTTCATCTCTTTCCCTTCCTGTCTGTCCCTTTCTCTCTCTCTCTCTCTCTCTCACTTAAAAAGAAAAAAAAAATAAAAAAAAGAGGGCTACACATTAGGATGGAATTTGTAGGCAGATTCTGGCTTCCATTCAGAAAATCAGAGAATCCTGGTAAAATGGTCTGCCTATCTTTTTTTTTTTTTTTTTATTCAGTGAAAGGAGCAGAGACACAGGCAGACTCCTGCATGCCCACCAACTGGGATCCACCTGGCAAGCCCACTAGAAGGGATGCTGTGCCCATCTGAGGCATTGCTTTGTTGCTCAACAACCCACCTCTTCCTGAGGCAGAGGCCATGGAGCCATTTTCAGCACCTGGGGCCAACTTGCTCCAATAGAGCCATGGCTTCAGGAGGAGAAAAGAGAGAGAGAGAGAAAAAAAAAAAGCAAGAGGGGGAGGGCTGGAGAAGCAGATGGTTATTTCTCCTTTGTGTCCTAACCAGGAATCTAACCCAGGATATCCACACACCAGGCCGATGCTCAACCCCTGAGCCAACTAGCTAGGGCCTATTTTGATTGAGGCCCTCAAGCATACTGCATGGTTTCTTGAACAACTTTGAAGCCAAAGATCTATATGTTAGCAAGGCAGGCTCTGTGCTTACATTCTGGACCCATCTTTTCCTTTAGCCTCTGATAGAAACTCTTGGAGAATTTTTCCAAGAGTCTTGCCAAGCGCACTCAGGGCAGGAATTGGGAGAGAGGCCCTGATACTGGGTGAGTGGCTGCTCTGTGCTGGGTTCTGCTGGGCTGTTCAGAAAATGTGCTTTGAATAGCCAGCCACTGTGGGGACTGATAGGTGTCTGTACCCATATATTTCACAGAGAGGATTTTGTTCTGGGTATAGCTTTTTAATTTAACTTACATTTTTGAATGAATAACATAGGCACATTGTCCAAAATTCAAAAACACAAAAAGATACACCAGGAAAAGCAAGACTCCTTCCCAATTATCAGATTCTTGAGAATCAGCCAGAGGTATTCTGTTAATGTACAGCATATGCATAATTTGTATTTTTCTGAAGCTGGAAACGGGGAGAGACAGTCAGACAGACTCCCGCATGCGCCTGACCAGGATCCACCCGGCACGCCCACCAGGGCCGACGCTCTGCCCACCAGGGGGCGATGCTCTGCCCCTTTGGGGCATTGCTCTGCCGTGACCAGAGCCAGTCTAGCGCCTGGGGCAGAGGCCAAGGAGCCATCCCCAGCGCCCGGGCCATCCTTGCTCCAATGGAGCTTTGGCTGCAGGAGGGGAAAAGAGAGACAGAGAGGAACAGAGAGGAAGGAGGTGGGGGGTGGAGAAGCAAATGGACGCCTCTCCTATGCGCCCTGGCCGGGAATCAAACCCGGGTCCCCTGCACACCAGGCCGATGCTCTACCGCTGAGCCAACCAGCCAGGGCCTATATATATTTTTAAAAAATATAAATGGCAGAATAATACAGAGCTTGGTAAAAGTAGGTTTGCAGTTGTGAGTACCTGAAACAGTTTACTCTTATATTATTATTTATTATTATATTGTTTATTTGTATTACAACTGTGGAAACTTAGATGTAATTTTTTAGATCATCAAAAAAGGAAAAGTAAAGCATGTATACATATTTCTATATAATTGAGGCAAAAAAATATCAAAATGTCTTTGGGGCTATGGGTTGAGGATGGGGAACAATGTGTACACGTGTGTGCCTAGGTAGAACAAGTATCTTGATCCATACAACCTGCCTGCCATTCTAATGATATTTTTATAGTTCTTGTCAAAATTCACGTATATGAGAAATTAAAATTACCTAGTTATTTACCTGGTGGAAGAGTTGGTAAAAAGTTCTCCTTGATATTTTAGGTGCATGTGACAAGGGAGTCGCTGTTGGAAAGGCTCTTATGTGGAATTACGTAAGGAGGAAGCATTTTTTCCTGAATTCTGAGAAGCAGACCCAGTGTGAGACCCACCTGTGGATTCTTATGGAGTGGTGCCAAGGCATTGAACTCTGTTCTCAGTACATAGGGCATAACACAATGTTCTGAGGCAGAAAAGTAAATAAGTTCAGAATCAGGAGCTTTTATTTTTCCACCAGGAAACAACTTACTGCTGAGATTCCTGACAGTTTGAGGATTCTCATGGTCCGGAGAGCACCACAATGCACAGTGTCCTGCTGCCCTGCCTGGTGGGCATCTGGAGAAGGACATGTTGTCTCCAAGTGTTTTATATATTGTTTCAAATTTTATTTTTGTATTACACTGTACATTCAATATTATTTTTTTGTTTCAAGTGTACAGCACAGTGGTTAGATAATCATATACTTTACAAAGTGTTCCCCCACCAATATTTCCTGTTTGCACCTGGCACCATACATAGTTATTATAATAATATTGTCTATGTTCCTTATGCTGTACTTTACATTCCCGTGACTGTTTTGTAACTACCAGTCTGCACTTCTTAATCCCTCACCTTTTGCACCCAGTCCTCCAATACCCCTCCCTTCTGGTAACTGTCATTCTGATCTCTACATCTATGAGCTTCCCCCTGCTTAGTTTCACTGTCGTTCACAAGGAAGAGAGTTACTGGAATTGGATCTGTTAATAGGAGGAAGCTGCTTGTCAGGTTGGAAGGAACAGTGTGAGGAATGTGCTTTGGGGTTTGCTCTGGGGCAAATCTGAACTCTTTCCTCTCTCCCCTTTGTCCACACAACCTTCCTTGGACTACCCAGGTTTTGGATGACACAATTTCCATGAACTCACTTGCCACAGTCCAATATTTTAAGGAGTAAAAATGAAAACCATTTCTAAAGTTTTATTTTATTAAAATATAGTGGCAAACATACATTATATGAGTTTCAGGTGTACAATACATTGATTCAACATTTACGTACCTTATGAAATGACCACGATAAGTTTAGTAACCATTTGTCACAATAACTTACATTATTATGACATTATTGACTGTTTTCTCTGTGCTGTACATTACAAGCCTGTGACTTATTTATAACCTTTGAGTCACTCAAAAGAGGTATAACAGGAAAAGTCAAGCTTGAGAAGCAAGGCTTGTTGATGCTGTAGTGGTTCTGCTATCACGTGGTTCTCTCCCTGTGTATGTGGTCTGGGTTCAAATTTCCCTTTTCTTGTAAGGACACCAGTCATCGAATTAGGCACAACTTCATTTTAACTTGATAACATCAGCGAAACCCTATTTACAAATAAGTTCACACTCACAGGTGTCTGGGCTTAGGGCTTTGACACATCATTTTAGAAGACCCAGTTCAACCTACAACACACCCTTGCCCATCTCTCTCCTGGACAATTGTGCTGGCCTCCTACCATATCTCCCTGTTTTCAGGACCTCCCCTCTCATCTATCTACACTGCCAATAGAATTATCTATCTTTATATAATGTAGAGGGAAAAATCATATTATTCTATGCTCTGTTACTCCCAAAGATTAAACTTGTGATTTGACAAAGCCCTTCACAGACTGTTCTCATTTGAGAGCTGGACCTTTTGTCCTCATGGCACACTATGGAACAGGGACCTGTCTCTCTTACACAAGATCTTAACTGAAGCTGGCCTTCCTGAGTCATGTGCCTGCTGGCCTTCCTGAATCATGTGCCTGCCCAAATTGCTGATTAATCTCCCCTTCTACTGGGCTTTCCAATTACTCGCCCTAAGACTTTGGGAAGTGGTTGGATTTCTTGAATGATTGTTCCTAAGGATGCTGTACTTGCATATCTCTTCAAATGCTGCTTTATTATACTTTCACTTTTATAACTCTGTTCATTGTTATTGTTTTGTTTTGTTTTTTGCTCTGCAGAAGTTTTTAGTTTGAATTAGTCCCACTTACCTATTTTTGTGTTTTGTGCTTTTGGACTCCAAAAGTATGATTGGCAAGGGCAATGTCTAGAATGTTTCTCCCTATGTTTTCTTACAGAAGTTTTACAGGTTCATGTCTCTCTCTCTTTTTTTAAACAAGAGAGAGACAGACAGACAGAAAGGGAGAGAGATGGGAAGCCTTAACTCATAGTTGCAGCACCTTAGTTGTTCATTGATTGCTTTCTCATATGTGTCTTGACTGGGGTGCTCCAGCTGAACCAATGACTCCTTGCTCACGCCAGCTACCTTGGGCTCAACCTTGGTGTTTAATTCAGCAACCTTTGGGCTCAATCCAGCAATCATGGGATCATGTCTATGATCCCACACTCAAGCCGGTGATCCTGCGCTCATGCTAGTGACCTCAGGGTTTCTAGCCTGGGTCCTCAACATCCCAGGCCAATGTTTTATCCACTGCACCACCGCCTGGTCAGGCTCCTCAATTTTTAATTAAAGAAGGCAAGATTGCCCATCAGAAGGCAGTTTGATTATATTTACTCATGAAGCTGGTGTTTATAAAATTGTCCTCTTGCCTAATCTGTGGTGACGCAGTGGATAAAGCGTTGACCTGGAATGCTGAAATTGCTGGTTCAAAACCTGGGCTTGCTTGGTCAAGGCACATATGACAAGCAATCAATGAAAAACTAAAGTGAGGCAACTGTGAGTTGATACTCCTTGCTCCCACCTCCCTCTTTCTGTAAAATTAACAAATAAATCTTTATAAAAAACCCAAAACTGTTCTCTTTTTTCTTAACCCAGTCTGACAAAATGGCACATCTCTTGTGAATTTATTTCCTGTGAAAGCATGTGGAGTGGGAGGGTGGGTTGGAGTGTGAAAGTGTTTTCATTGAGAGTAAAGAGGGTTAATGATAATAGTACTCATACAGAGCTTAGTAGGGTGAAAACTATGTGAAGCATCTTCTTATCCAGCTTGCCATCTTAGAGATTGCTGGACCTAGATTTTTCTCTGACATAGTAACAATAAAATGAAATAAATTGCACAACTTAAGTGAGTGAGTCTCTAAGATCTTAAAGGAGCCAGGTATTTGCCCATGTGGTTAAATTTCAGTTAAATTTTAGTAGCATGATCTATATGCAGAGGGGCAGAGAAAGAGCCATACAAGGTCAATTGTATCTAGAAAGTATCTTTCAGTATAAGTGCTATACATTTAACAGGTCTGAACCTGGCCCAGTGGGGAAGGTATGGAAGGTGGACTTAGACAGACTGGGTTGTAACTCTTTCATCAAAGCAATATAGTCTTTGGTGAGTGATCCTTTACAAGCATTAGTGTTCTAAGCTGCATGAAAAGCGTTTGGTACAATTCCTGGCAGATGCTATTATTATTTTGTTGTTATATGAATGACTCCAAATAGTCTCACCTGCACCCCAAAATTTAACTAATTATTACCTAATCACCTAAGTACCCTAGTGAGAATGCTGGTTAAAAACTCACGTGGATCTTTTATTACAACAGATATTTTATGTTGTTGGGTGAAGGGCTTTTTATAAGGAGCTCTTTCAATGACATAAAGAAAAAAGTATTAGAGGTAGTAGAGCAATTTTAGAGAAAAATGTAGGCCATGTATTATTGTAGACTTATATAAACGATTATAACTCAATTTAAAGGTGAAAACAATATTTTACTAAGAAAAAGAGAATTTTTATTTAAAGGAAATAGCAGAAACCTGGATTGAGACAAGTGTTAAAATTGGACAATTTTGTCAATTCTGAAAAAGCCAAAAGAAGAGCCCTCCCCTCTCCTAAAAAATTATGAAGTACCAAATTTGAGGAGTAATTCTGTGTTGTTTGGGGTTTTTTTTTTTTTTTCCAGATTTCTGCATATATTGCTTAGTGTTGTGTGGAGAGGGGGACAATTCTTATATTTTCCATATAACTGTTTTGGGTTTAAAATGAGGGTTTAAAACTATAGAGTTCTCTTTTGAGACATTTTCTCTCTGTAACATTTCTCTCTTTCCTATAATTAGGTGAAAATGAAATCCTTGCAACTATACGTGCAATTTCCAGCAAAAACCAGATCTGGAGATCGTATATTGGCATGGGCTATTATAATTGCTCAGTGCCACAGGCTATTTTGCGGAACTTACTGGAAAACTCAGGATGGTAATGTATTATTTGATTAAAAACAGAAGTATTATAATTTAATTTACATAATTCTCTCTATTTTCCCACATCCCCTTGTAGCCTAGAACTTATCCATTGACAACTGTATTCATGCTGTCTATAACCTCTAGGAACCTACCTGGCTTCCTTTGGCTTGGGAAATTTCCTTCCTATCCATGAACATTGTATATGTTTTCCACTTATTTGTATCTTCTTCAGTTTCTTTATTCAGTTCTTATAATTTTTTTTGTGTGTGTGGGAGAGACAGAGAGAGTCAGAGAGAGGGACAGATAGGGACAGACAGACAGGAAGGGAGAGAGATGAGAAACATCAATCATCAGTTTTTCATTGCAACACCTTAGTTGTTCATTGGTTGCTTTCTCATATGTGCCTTGATCATGGAGCTACAGCAGACCAAGTAACCCCTTGCTCAAGCCAGGGACCTTGGGTCCAAGCTGGTGAGCTTTGCTCAAACCAGATGAGCCCGCACTCAAGCTGGCGACCTCGGGGTCTCGAACCTGGGTACTCCACATCCCAGTCCGATGCTCTACACTGCGCCACTGGTCAGGCAGTTCTTGTAATTTTTGAATATAGGTCTTTTACATCCTCGGTTAAATTTATTTCTAGGTATTTTATTTATTAATTTTTTATGCCATTATAAATGGGATTATGTTCTTAGTTCCTCTTTCTGATTAGTGTATCCAAATGCAGTTGGTTTCTGGATATTTTGTATCCTGCTACTTTTCTGAATTCATTCAGTTCTATTAGTTTTTTGGTGGTATATTTAGGATTCTCTATGTATAGTATCATGTCATTTGCAAATAATAACAGTTTTACTTCATCTTTTCCAATTTGGATGTCTTTTATTTCTTCTTTTCTGATTGCTGTGGCTAGGACTTTTAGTACTAGTAAATAAGGGTGGTAAATGCAGACACCTTGTCTTGTGTCTGATCTTAAGGGAAATGCTTTTAGTTTTTGCCTGTTGAGTATGATGTTGGCTGTGGGTTTGTCATATATAGTCTTTATTACATTGAAGTATATTTTCTCTATTTCCACTTTGCTGAAAGTTTTTATTATAAATGGGAGCTGGGTCTTATCAAATGCTTTTTATGCATCTATTGATAGGAACATGTGACTTTTACCCTTTATCTTGTTTATGTGGTGTATCACATTTATTGATTTGCAAATATTGTACCAACCTTGCATTCCTGGAATAAATCCCAGTTCATCATGGTGTATGACTTTTTAAATGTATTGCTGGATGCAGCAATATTGCAAATATTTTGCTGAGGCTCTTATTTTGTATTTAAAATATTCAGTCACCTCTAAAGCACACAGAGACAGAGATATGCAAACTCATCTAAGAATACAAACTTTGACAATTTTGACATTTTATTTATTTTTTATTTTATTTTATTTTATTGGCTTTAGAGAGAGAGAGAGAAAGATACATCAATTTGTTGTTCCACATATTTATGCATTTGTCTGTTTATTCCTGTATGCACCCTGACCAGAGATCAAACCCGCAACCTTGGTATATCGGGATGATGCTCTAACCAACTGAACTACCTGGCCAGGGCAACAATTATGACATTTTGAAAAGTAAACCTGAAAATACCCTACTTACTTTCAAACCTGGCACAAAGTGTTCTTAATACTATGAATAGACAGGTGGTGGCAACTACTTATGACATGTGAACTTATGCTCTCCCATTATCACCCACAAGTATAACTGGTTTCTGTGTGTTTAGATCTGTGAGTGAGGGAATGTGTTTGCCATCAGCAGAGCCAGCCCTCATCTGCTGCCTCAAATCCAGACCTGTAGTTCTGAGGACCAAGGCATTTGTTTAGCTCACAGCATAAGTTAAGCTGCATGGGGAGCATAGCACCTTTGCATCTTTGTCTGCTTTTGCACAAGAACAAAGGTAGTCCTGGTTGGTGAAAGTGCTTTGTCCTAGATGCAGCTATTTGTGCCGCACCATTTTGGGAGCGAGGTCTGTTGGCATCCCTGTCCAGAACTCTTAATTACAGTATGCTCCATTTCTTTATCAATAACAGATCAGGAAAGAAACGTTGAAAAACTAGTTTTTCTGCTTTTGTTGTGTGTGTGTGAAAGTATTTGTATTGCTGAGGGCAACTTTCCACTGTGGTATGGGTAAAAGTTTGAATGGTAAACTCCAAGCTTGATTTTAAAAGCAAGCGGTCTTTCTTCCCCATTACAAAATAAGCTGCGAAAGTGCGCAGATGGGCGGCAGTGTTCCAGCTGTCTGAGTACTGGCCAGTGGCCTTACAGAATATTCACCATATTGTTTCCTGGCTGTGAGCTGATGTGTTCATTTAGTTTAGAAGCCACCAGCAATGTAAGAGGGAGACAATATTCTTTTCAGTCCTGGTTTTTTGGGTACTGTTTAAATATTAATTCTGTTCTCCGAAAGCAGATCTGAACCAGAGGGTGCTACTGCCAGCAGTGATAGGGAGAGCTGTGCACATGAGGGTGGTAAACTTCCCACCCCTCTTAATGGTTTCCATAGAGATGGAACCAACAAATTCCGGTGACGTGAGGTGAAAATAAATGGACAACATAGCCTCAAAAGAATACAAACATTTAGGCTCTTACAAGAAAATTTACATCAGCTCTAGAATTTATTTTATGAGGTACACTATTCCAAATTTTTGACTACTGATAACATCAGTAAACTAAGTGTAAAAAGATTTATATTTTTTTTGTGGCTGTTTCTGTTTTGTGTAACTTTGGCACTGGATTAAAATGAGAGAATCTCATGAATATTTGTCCTACTACAAAACCCCCCACTGCCTCCCCTTTTCTCAATTCCAAAGGAAAGTCACAGCCAAAATCATAGAGAATACTGATTATTTTGGAATAGATATTAATTCCATTTGAATACATCAGGCATCCTATTTAAAACAGGACAAAATGCTTTCTTGGATATGCGGATACTTTTTTGTTTTTTAACACATCTAGAAACCACAACTAATTGAGTTGAATAGTTAATTGGAAGATAAACATTATAGATCAGAAACATATTTTCTTAATCACTGTGTTTTGCCTTAATTTTTGAGATGACTAAAACCCTTGTATGCAAGATGGCAGCCCTGTGCTAGCATTTTTCTCCTCAAATGAGGTTTTTTTTTATATCTCCCTGTTTGAAACTCAACAATCTAAGAGTCCTTTAACAGATTATTATGAAGGGCATTAATGTATTTTTTATTTTAGTAGTGTAAAACCCGTAGATTATTAAATTTTATAAGTAAAAGAAAGTGGGTTTATATATTTGACATCTTTGCAAGAGAACAGTTTTAAAACTCTCTAATAAACATCAGTCTCAGCTTGGACTTATATAAAGCTTGAGCAAGAAGAGAAAGGCTGAGCAAATGAGAGGGGAATAGTTAATCTCAAAGGCTGTAATGGAAGGAATAATACAGTCTCAGATATGAAGGACTGTGCTTGAGAGGTTTGGAGCTTCCTCCTGCAGGTAATAGGGAGCCATTTCATTTAGGCAGGAGAGTCAAATACACACACTTGCATATTCAAGAAGAGAAACTAATTTTCTTGGGAACTAGTTGGATAAAGACTAGGGAATGTGGCTCTGGCCAGGTGGCTCAGTCAAATACACACACGCACCACAAATGTTCGATAATTTCCTATTTTAAGCACTGTGCTGGCTAGTATGACAACACAGAAGAAAGGGGGTGGATATAGGAAGTAGGAAAGAAGACTAATAGGATTTGGTCACTATTTAGGGCTAAAAAAAAATCAGAGTTTCTTCCTTGAGAGTTGACAGAATAGTGATGCCTTTCAGGGAATAAGAATATCCAGAAAGAGAAATTTTCTTGGGACTTCGTTGGATAAAAACTAGGGAATGTGGCCCTGGCCGGGTGGCTCAGTAAATTAGGTGGACCTGGCACACCAGAGGTCACGGGTTTGGCTTCCCAGTAAGGGCACATAGGAGAACAAATCAATGAGTGAACAACTAAATAAACCAACTAAGTGAAACAAGTGATGCTTTCTTTCTCTGTCCCTCTTCCCCTCTCTCTTTCTCTCTCTCTGCCTCTCTCAATCAATGAAAAAAAAATTTTTTTAATTAAGTGGAAGGTGAGGAGGCAGAGACAGACCCTTGCATATACCCCAACCAGGATCCACCTGGCAAGCCCACACTACAAGGTGATACTCTGCCTGTCTGGGCCGCTGCTCCATTGTTTGGCAATTGAGCTATTTTAGCACCTGAAGTGAGGCCATGGAGCCAGCCTCAGTGCTTGGGGTCAACTTTGCTCAAACCATTTTAGCCATGACTGTGGGAGGGGAAGAGAGAGACAAGTTGGGGGGGTGGGTGTGGAGAAGCAGATGGTCACTTCTCCTGTGTGTGCCCTGACCGGAAATCGAACCCGGGACTTCCACATGCTGGGCCGATGCTTTACAACTGAGCCAACTGGCCAGGGCAGAAAACATATTTTACAAAAGAAAAAGAACAGGAAATGTGAAGCTGATATGGGATATGATGAATTTCCAGGAAAAAAAATAGTTTCCAAGTAGAAATATCTAGTAATATATGAATAGAACTATGAATAAATTCTTTGGGAAAAGTCTTTTAATTTTATTTATTTTTTAAAGATTTTTTAAAAAATTTATTCAGTTTTAGAAAGAGAGTAGAGAGAAAGAGAAAGAAAAAAGAGGGGAAAGAGCAGGAAGCATCAACTCCCTTATGTGCCTTGACCAGGCGAGCCCAGGGTTTTGAACCAGCGACCTCAGCGTTCCAGGTCAGTGCTTTATCCACTGTGCCATGCAGGTCAGGCATTAAGGGCCAAAAAAAAAAAAAAAAAGGATAAAAACAAGTTTTTAAAACAACTAACATTTTGACAGGATTTTACCATTTTTAAATATATTTTAAAATATAATATGTTGAATTTCAATTTTAATCTCACTTGAGTACTAAAAAAATATAACATAGGTGTTGTTAACTCCACTGATCACCAAGAAAAATTGGCAGAGAATGTTTTAGTTACTTGTCTCAGTTAACAGGTAGGAAGTTAAAGAAGTAAGGTTTAAACCCAGGGCTGCTTTCTTGTGTGTGAACATGCAGGGAAACATTGGAACATTGGACTAGGTAAGGGAGTACTAGGTAAGGTCTTTCTAGAGAGGAAAATGGCAATATGTATAGAAAGCCTGAAAATTATCACATAATTCAAAATTTCATTTCTAGAAATTTATCCTAAGGAAATAGTACAAAGATGAGGCTGTTCACTACTTTTAATATTTAAAACCACAAATAATATTCAACCTGAGGGGACTTGTTAAATAAATTATAAATAAAATGATTTAATACCACATAACAACAAAAATTATGTTGTTGAATAATATTTAAAGTTATCAGTAACTGCCTGTGGAATAATATTAATGGAAGGGAAATCAAGCTACAAAGTTATACACAGAGTATAATCTTACTTTAAATATGAATAGGATTATGATGTGGAAAAGAGACTGAAATCAATTAACCCAATTGTAGTAATTTACAAAATATGCAATATCAAATCATCACATTGTACACTTTATATATATACAATTTTACTTGTCAGTTATATACCTCAAGAAAGCTGGAGAAAAAAGGAATGTATAAAGAAAAGGCATAATCAAGAAGAAAAAGGAAAATAGAAAAATAGGCAGCATTCTTGAGTGTGCCCATCACAAAAGAGAAAAAGAAAAAGACTGAAAAGATGAACGTGTCTAAGATAATCAGAAAAGCCTGGCCTGTGGTGGCTCGGTGGATAGAGCGTCAACCTGGACTGCTGAGGTCGCTGTTATGAAACCCTGAGCTTTGCCCAGTGAGGGCACAGACGACAAGTAAGCAATGAACAACTAAATGAAGCAGCTATGAGTTGATACTCTCCCCCAACCCCCATAAAATAAAAATTTAAAAATCTTAAAAGAAAAGATACTCAGAAGTTTGTGACTATGTTCCTGACACATAGAATATGGTTAATATATGGTAGCTGATATTTTTAACATTTGGAACATAAAATTAAAAGAAAGTAAAAATTACAGTTAATCTCACCACCCACAGAAAACCAATGTTTACATTTTTGTTGATTTGTCATTTCAAATTTATAAAAATGGTATCATGGTATTTACATTTAATTTTGTTTAAAAATTTAACTTTTAAAATTAATATATCATGAGCATTTTTTCATGTCAGTAGATACTCTTTTGCATATCATTTTTAATGAATGCATAGTAATATATGCAATTGTCTATGTAATCATTCGGCTAGTAGACATTTTGTTGCTCGTTTTTCAATATTAAATTTAGTGCTGTGAGGAATTCTCTGGAGCATTGCTCTCTCTCTGTCTCCTTATTGTATATTCTATATCTATCTTTATGGATATACTGACTCTTTCCCATTTATTAGATGGACTGGCTGGTATGTATGTATGTGTGTGTGTGTGTGTGAAAGTTTGTGCATCTATTTGTCAAATAATGATTGTGTGTAAAATGAAAGTTTCATGCCAGCCAGGCAGTCTAAATATATGTCTTCATGGTGGCTGGCCCTGCTCTGTGTGAAAGTCTTATTTAATCTGAGGTCACAATTGCCCTTTGTCTATGTCTTTTGTGTGACTCCACTTCTGCTCAGATTCCCTTTCTACTTTGTCTGCATCAAGTATTGTGTGCCTCGTTCATTCCAGTTCACCACCCACATAGAATCTGGCCAACTGGCTTACAATTCCTAAACCATGCTGTTCAAGGAGTTAACTGAAGCAAAAATTCACTCTGCTCTGTATACACATGCACACACACTTCTATACACCAATAAAAGTTTCAGTAAAATTATTTCTGTCCTGACATTGGACTGCTTGGTAAGGCAAACTTCCCAACCCAGTTTTCCCTCACTGGTAAGAAGACATTGATTGCAAAGACTTCAAAAGAGAAAAAGAAAAGATAGATGGAAATATCCTGAACATGATTACCAGAACAGGAGAGAAAGAAAAAGGGCTTAAAAAAATGAAAACCAAACACCTAAAAATTTCCCCAAATCCTCTACTGTGGAAAGAAAAAACAATGGAGATATGAAACAATGTCAATCATATATGGGAGCGTGGACTCCAATCTGACCCACTTTGGTGAAATGGATTCTTGGCAAAGAAATAGCAGCTCTGTCATAAGTCCTCAGTCACCCTCTAATTTATCACCTTCTTTTCCTTTTCCCCCATTGATGAGAGAGAGAGAGAGAGAGAGAGAGGAAAGGGAGGGAGATAAAAGGGAAAGGGAGAGAAAGAGAGAGAAGTATCAACTTGTTGTTCCACTTAGTTATTCCATTTAGTTGTACACTCATTGACTGCTTCTTGTACATGCCATGATCCAGGATTGAACCTGTGATCTTAGCACACCATGATGACGCTGTATCTACTGAGCTATCAGCCAGGGAATACCTTATTTAATTTTCTTTAATATATTCACTCTGAAATAATTTTATTTTTGCCCCATTACAATGTATTCTGGAGATCAGGTACTGTTTGTTATCCATGTGCTTATTAGGCATCATTAGAAGCTATCACATTTTTCTTAGTAAGCATGTGGTAAATATTTGTATGATGAATAAAGAAATAAAGGAAAGGAAAAAGGATGAAGCTTCTGAGTGGGTTAGCTCACATATCTAAAGCAAAATTTTTGGTCTGACCAGGGGGTGGTGCAGTGGATAGAGCATCGTCTGGGATGCTGAGGACCCAGGTTCAAAATCCCGAGGTCGCCAGCTTGAGTGCGGGGTCACTGGCTTGAGCATGGGATCACAGATATGATCACATGGTCACTGGCTTGAGACCAAGGGTCGCTGGTTTGAAGGCCAAGGTTGCTGGCTTGAGCCAGGGTTCACTGGATAGGCTAGAGTCCCCCCCCCCCCACTCCCCCCTACCCCGTCAAGGCACGTATGAAAAAGCAGTCAATGAAGAAATAAGGTGCCACAACTATGAGTTGATGCGTCTCATCTTAACCTTCTTGTCTGTCTGTCCCTGTCTGTTCTTCTCTCTGTCTCTCATACACACACACACACACAAAAGAAATAAAGAAAGAAACATTTTGGTTAATAACTGGAGGAGATAAGATTAGAATTCATGTTTATGCTGCCTCTAACTATTTTTATCTTTGAGTTTTAATAGCTATGGAGTTAATGTCCATAAACTCTTAATAACTAAATAATGAGAACTTTTAAATAAGCCTATTAATTTCTTAGGAACATGTTGAACTTCTGGTTAGTTTAAAACAAAGATTCTCTCTCCAGTAAACAAGTTTTGAGTACTAGATAGTACATTCAATTTTTATTACTTAGAAATTAAATTTAATGGGGTGACACTGATCAATAAAAGTACATAGGTTTCAGGTGAACATCTCTATAGCATTTGAGTTGTTGATTGTGTTGTTTGCCCCTCACCCAAAGTCAAATCATTTTCCTTCCCTGTATATTTGTCCCTCTTTACTTCCCTCTCACACCACCCTGTAATCACTTCTTTTTTTATCTGTGTCCATGAGTCTCAATTTTATATCCCACCTATGTGAGGTATATATTTGCCCCTCTTTACTTCCCTCTTCTTCTAGTAGATTCTTGAATACTTACATATTGTAAAATAAAAATTTCTGTTTATACTATTATAGGTAGGCTCAAGTGGATTGTAAGATACAGCTTACAATAAAGCACATACATACAGTAAGATCATTAAAATAGAAATGTAAAACTAAGAAATCACTTAGAGGAATAGAAAAAGTAAGTACTGATTATCCTCAAAGAATATTGTTACTACGACTTAATTCTGAGCTTCCTTATAGAGGCCAAAAGGGAAACTTACTGATCTATTATATAATTCTTAAGAAAGGCAAACTTAAATTTCAGGTAGTACATTCTAAAATGAAGGCATTTCATGACTTTTTCTGAATAGTAGAGTCACAGTATGGACATGGCCTTTTGTGTTCCTCACAGGCTCACCCAGTATACTCCGTATCAGCCAGAGGTGTCTCAGGGGAGACTGGAGAGTTTACTGAATTACCAGACCATGGTGTGTGACATCACAGGCATGGACATGGCCAACGCATCCCTGCTGGATGAGGCGACTGCGGCTGCAGAAGCAATGCAGCTGTGCCACAGGTGAGAGTTCCAGCAGGAGACTCTGTCAGGGTAATGGACATCTTCCAGTTCTCCTTTGGGTCAAAAGCTCTGATTATTTCCTATAGAATAGATGCATTTCGAAAGGTAGAATTGCTGGGTCATGCTGTGGTTAGTTAATAATTGCTCTGCAGTTCTCATGTAGATGGTCATCGTTGGGAAATCTGCCCACATTTATGGTGTATCTGAGGTTTTGTGCTTCTGGGCTCAAATGCCCATTAAGTCTCTTTCTTGGCTTCTACAGATTTGAGGAGTGGTGAGCCCCAAACTTGCTCAGCAGGCCCTTCTGCTTCCCAAGGAGCCCTGGTAGGGGGAGGTTCAGGCTCTTCCTCCTGTCCTGGATGGACAGCTACAGAGGAACGCTGCCCACCCACTCCTCTGGTTATGATTCTTAGCTTTTCACTTATTTTCATCATTTCTCTTCCTCATCCATCTTCTCTCCCATCCACCACCACTGATTTTGCTAAATAAGATTGGAATTGGATTTCAGTGGAAATCTATTCAGTAAGGGTTATTATTAGTCATTGATGACCCAGTATTTTTTATACTGTCAATGTAAGAATTGTCCACACCGGTAAAGAATTTTATTTGAGTCAAACTGACAGCATATGCCAGGAAACAAGACCTCAAATGCTTGGGAGAATAACAGGATTGCAGCTTCTTTTATGAATGTGAAGTTAAGGTAGGAACTAAGGAAGATCACCTGGAGGTGAGAAAAGCAAGGCAGGGATTGGATTACAGCAGGGGGAGTCAACCTTTTTATACCTACCGCCCACTTTTGTATCTCTGTTAGTAGTAAAATTTTCTAACCGCCTACCGGTTCCACAGTAATGGTCATTTATAAAGTAGGGAAGTAACTTTACTTTATAAAATTTATAAAGCAGAGTTACAGCAAGTTAAAGCATACAATAATAATTACTTACAAAGTACTTTATGTCAAATTTTTGCCAAGTTTGGCAGAATAAATCTTTATAAAACAACTTACTATAGTTAAATCTATCTTTTTATTTATACTTTGGTTGCTCCGCTACCACCCACCATGAAAGCTGGAATGCCCACTAGTGGGCGGTAGGGACCAGGTTGACCACCACTGGATTACAGGATAGTTAACAAGATGATGTGCTTTCTTGAAATAGGTTAGGGTTTATTCTAAAGGCCTGTTAATCTAGCTGCACAGAAACAATGGACAGGGCTTACTAAAGGCAAAGATAAACCTTTTACTAAAGGTTTCATGTGCTTAGGGCATGACTAACCACCAGGACCTGCCCAGTTAGGAATTTCTGATCAGATCACCCTGTGAGGTTACTTTCCATAGAACCCTACTTTTTTTTGTCTGCAATAGTAGGCTCAGATTTTCTCTAAGCACCATCTTTGCTTTGCATTCTTAAAGGATACTTTGATTTCTTTAATGTTCATGCTTGAATTTGATTTTCCTTGTCAACAGATACAACAAGAGGAAGAAATTTTTTGTTGACCCTCGTTGCCACCCACAGACAATAGCTGTCGTCCAGACTCGAGCCAAGTAATTGCTTTTATTCATATTTTGAACTCAGAGATAATGTCATGCTCATTTCAGCTGATTTTCTCCCTTCCAAGCTGATTGGAGGTGAGCCTGGTTTAAATTGGGGTTGTTGAGTTTTACTTTTTGTACCACTTTCTTCCCAGGATCTCACTGGTAAGTAAAACAAGTCAGAATTGAGGAGAAAATACACAGTGGCTTTAGTTGCCTTTGCTTTATATTATCATGTTGTTTTGTTTTCTTTTTGTAAAATATTAAAATAATTTGAACAGTGTTGCGGAAACTTTGAAAAACAGAGGGAAGGAAGAAAAAGAAACTCTTACACAACTGTTAAGGTTTCGTGTGTCTTCCTGCAAACATCTTTGTAGTCTGTGGTAGGTGTAGAATGATCTAGAAGCAAGTGTATTATATTTTAGTACTGTAATCAGATAAAAAAAAATAGAGCATGACCACCACTTGTGGGTGTGTTTACTTACTTTCTTCTTGTAAAAACTGGATAGTCTTTCTCCCACCCATACAACCATCCTTTCAGAAAGGGTTTCTCACAGATATTGGAATGAGATGCTTTTAAGAACCTAAGGAAGCTCTCCTCCTTGTTTTACTGATGGGTTTCTATTCACCTAAGACTGATCCAAAGTGAAGGCAGCAATGGTGCTACTATTACAGATTGGCTCTTTAGCCCTAGGAGGTGATGCTTCTGGTTTTCTCTCAGAAGCTGGTTCTGACAGGAAAGGGGGGATGGTAAGGGTGGACAAGAAAAACAGAAGCTGAGCTGTTAGATGCAATTGAGTTGGTGTGAAACCCTGTTACCACTGAAGGTCCAGGTATGAGATGGGTGTGTGTGTGTGTGTGCACTCACTGTGATGGGGCAATGGAAGAACACTGAGAAAGGACACAGAATATGAATGCTGTATTATGGAAAGGAAACAATAGGTAATTTGGTTTTCTCTTAAAAACCAAAACCATGATTGTTCTTTGTCTTCTCTCTTTCCAGATATGCTGGAGTCCTCATTGAGCTCAAGTTACTCGATGAAATGGACTTCAGTGGAAAAGATGTCAGTGGAGTACTGTTCCAGTACCCAGACACTGAGGGGAAAGTGGAAGACTTTACCGAACTCGTGGAGAGAGCCCATCAGACTGGGGTAGGCAAACCTCACGTGAGGTGTGTCTGAACTTTGAATTATTATTATTAATTTTGGTGTATCTTAATGTATATACCGTTATCACCTGGAATGGTAAAGCTATCTCCTTCCTACCTCCTTTATTCAAGTTTGCTTTGTTTGTTGATTTTTGGCACATAATAGGCACTCAGTATATATTTTGAATGAATGAATAGGTGAACTTCACACATTGAGAACCAACTCTGCAAGTTTGCCTGAAAGGGAGATCATTTCAAGCACTACTGTTCTCTCACTACTTTCCAGGAAATTAACAATCTTGTCCATTATCTCTTTTTTCCTTTCTAGAGTTTGGCTTGCTGTGCTACTGATCTTTTAGCTCTGTGTATCTTGAGGCCTCCTGGAGAATTCGGCGTAGACATTGCCCTGGGTAGCTCCCAGAGATTTGGGGTGCCGCTAGGCTATGGTGGACCACATGCAGCTTTCTTTGCAGTCAGAGAAAGCTTGGTGAGGATGATGCCTGGAAGAATGGTGGGAGTAACAAGGTAAAGCAGCTCATGTTTCTCCTCTTTTATTGTGGCTGTGGTTTGCCCTGCTCCTTCTCTTGATCACAAAAGTTGTTGATTGTTCTTTAAACTTAACTCCGTCATTTGGGGTTGATTAAAGAAAAGTACAACATAGATTCAGAAGAGAGAATCTGTTTAGAGTATGAACTCTGGACTAGTTAGTATCTCTTCTCAAATATCGTGAGTTTGTATGTATTTGAAAAGTATGTGTGTAATTCATAACGTATTTGTTCTGAGGTCATATAAGTAAATTTATTTAGGTTGAAGAATGCCTTGAAAGACTGGATATTTTAGGTGTGTTCTATATCTAACTAGTTTCTTTTTCGAAGGTATTATCATGCCACACAGATGTGTACAGACAAATGAGATGAGAGATTGTCATGCACACTGAGTGAGAGCCGTATTTCCTAGAGGCCTGCCATGTGGCCATTGGAATAATTTCCAAATGGACTTTCTTGAGTGCTTCTCATTGATGAAGCTCCTCAGATTGAGAATATAGGGAGCATTTAAATTCTTGTGCTCTGGCATATATCATCAGTTTGGCTCAAATAAATGCTTATAAAAATTTTAAAAATTAGATAAATACTATGATTATTATTTGGAAACCTGGCATGATCTTTTTGACCTTTCATAAAAGCTGGTCTATTAATGTAAGTGAATAGTCTGAAGTAGTGGATGATGTGATGGTGATGTGACAATTTGCCACAGGAAGGCAAAGGACTTTGTTTTTTAGTGTAAAAATAACATTGCTTCAAGTGTTCTTACATTAGTTTTGTTCAGTGATGTCTCTTTACCAGACAAGATGAGGCACAGGGCTTTCTAATTCAAAAAAATTAATATATTAACTACTCTCTGCTGATTTTTATATTGAACTTCTACATTTCTGGAATATGGACTCCAAATCTTGATAAAATAATGGATTAGACAGCTAAATATTTGTGTTTATATAATACAATTTTAAAAATTGTATTAGAGCAAGTGGTATGTTGATTAACATCATATTAACTTATAGCCATAAAGTCACTTCAGATTTCTGATACAGAGTTGCTATTTGTCAGATATGTCCCTTTTTCCTGAGTCTACCAAAAAACTCAGAGTGAAAGTAAAGTAAAACTAAAAATTAGTAGTCCTATTTAGAAGATGATGATTTGGAAATTGTTTCTTGATGGCCTTGTACCCAAGTAAATTTGCCAAATTGACTTCAAGCTGGAAAGGAAAAAAGCAGGTTCATTTATGGTAATCCCTAGAGCTATGACTGCCTGTGCTAATTGTATGTTTTATTCTTGGCCAGAGATGCCACTGGGAAAGAAGTGTACCGTCTTGCTCTTCAAACCAGGGAGCAACACATCCGGAGAGACAGAGCTACCAGTAACATCTGTACAGCGCAAGTAGGTCACTGCTCTCTTGTGAGTTGTTCCTGGAACTCTGTGTCTTTGACTCCAGACCTGTACTTGATGTAGCAGCTACTCTGTGTTCTTCGCAAGGCTGCCCTTTGAGCATGATGGAGTCTACACTGGCATTCTCTTAGTTTTGCATCATTGATGGTACCGAGTTGTTTTCTAAATCTCTGAAAGTTACTGAATTCTATTTTAAAAATATTTCTATAAACTTGTGACATTTCTACAGCTGTTTGGATTTCCATCACATTCTCTTCTTTATAGTCTCTTATTTCTCAGCTTCTGTCACAACAAGCAGGTTTTTATATTAGCTTTTTCTAAAGCCTGGTGTATTAAGGCATAGTTTTATTAGAAGTTTTATTGAGCTATAACTCACCATAAAATTCACCCATTTAAAGTATGCAGTTCAATGGTTGACAGTACTTTCACAAAGTGTGCAATCATCAGCAGCATTTCATTCTTGAGCATTTTCATCACCCCCAAAAGAAACTCATTCCCATTAAGCAATCACCCCCCATCTCTCTCCCCTCCCTGCAGGCCCTGGCAACCACTTGTCTACTTTCTGTCTCTGTGAATTTGCTTATTCTAGATATTTCATATTAATGGGATTATGTGACTTTTTTCTGCCTGGCTTCTTTCACTTAGCATAGTGTTTTCAAGGTTCATCCATACTTTAGCATGAATCAGTACTTTATTTTTTTTTATGGCTGAATAACATTCCATTGTATGGGTATACCACATTTTATTTATCCATTTATCAATTGATGGACATTTGAGTTGTTTCCACTTTGAGGTATTTTTTTAAGTGAGTGGAAGAGACAGACAGAGACAGGAAGGGAGAGAGATGAGAAGCATTGACTTGTAGTTGCATCACTTTAGTTGTTCATTGACTACTTCTCATATATGCCTTGGTGGAGAGAGAGTAGCTCAAGCCAGTGACCTTTGGGCTCAAGTCAGTGACCTTGGGATCATGTTGATGATCCCATGCTCAAGCCAGTGATCCTATGCTCAAGCCAGATGAGCCCATACTCAAGCTGGCAATCTCAGGGTATTGAATCTAGGTCCTCAGCATCTCAGATTGACACTCTATCCACTGTACCACCACCTGGTCAGGCCACTTTGGGGTATTTTGAATAAGGCTGCTGTACACATTCATGTGTAAGATTTTTGTGAAGATACATTTTTTCAGTTCTCTTGGATATCTATCTAGGAATAGAATTGCTGGGTCATATGGTAACTTTATGTTGAACATTTGAGGAACTTCCAGACTGTTTTCCAAAGTGGCTGCACCATTTTACATTCCCACCTCCAGTGTATGAGGGTTCTAATGTCTCACATTTTTATTAATACTTGTTATTGCTTGTCTTTTTGGTTTTAGACATCCTAGTGGATATGAAGTTCTATCTCATTGTGGTGTTCATTTGCATTTCCCTAATAATGAATGATTTTGAGTATCTTTTCATCCATTAGTTGATGATTACTTTAAATATTCTGATTATATGGTTTGTCCAAATTACCAAATAAATTGAAGTTTTCTTTGTCTCTGTTTTTCTGAACTTCTTTTGATGTCCTAATGCCTTTCCAAGATTTTTTTAAATACAAATATATTTTATTTAAATAAACAGAAATGCTTACACAGATCAATGGGTCACTTGGAAACAAATTCTTGCTTGACTGTATTAATGAGCAAAAACAAAGCTGAAACAGCCTCCCACCCCCTTCTTTTTTTGACATGTATATGGAGATAGGTAGGAAAACACTACTTGGTTTTTTAAAAAACTGAACTTCCCTTAAGGCCTGGTCATAGAAGTGTAAACAATGTAAATGAACCCACCATTTCAGTTGTCTTATCATATCACCTAAGTATTTGAAATCACACATACACCTGCCAATATACCTGGGAAGGGCTGCTATATCACAGTTACATAAGTTCTTGGTAGGCAGGACTGAGGAAAAGTAATTTGTAACAAGTTTTACACCCTATTTAGAACAAAGCATTAGTATTCCCTCAAACAAAAGGTTACAATAGAAAGATACTGCCTGGAAGTTATCCTTTTCATTTTGGTTCATTTTGGGGTTTTGTCTGTGATTTACATAGTTTGATTCATTCGCTTATAGTACAATCCTGCCACAATGGTTTTTTTAATTTTTTTTTCTTTACAGGGACAGAGAGAGAGAGAGAGAGTCAGAGAGAGGGATAGATAGGGACAGACAGATAGGAACGGAAAGAGATGAGAAGCACCAATCATCAGTCTTTCGTTGCAACACTTTAGTTGTTCATTGATTGCTTTCTCATATGTGCCTTAACCATGGGGCCTTCAGCAGACCAAGTAACCCCTTGCTTGAGCCAGTGACCTTGGGTCTAAGCTGGTGAGCATTTTTTTATTTTGCTCAAGCCAGATGAGCCCGCGCTCAAACTCTGCCACAATGTTTTAAAGTACAAGATTCCTATTATTTCTTCATCTGCATATTTCAAATCTGATACTCAACTATATCCCTAGTATGTCAGCGGTCTTGAACATTAAAAAAATAATAATAAATGGGTAAAACTCTGCTAAAAATGCAGATGTCTACAACTGTAATGGTCCTAGATGTGAAGGAGACAGTGAAGGAAGGGAAGAAAGCAAACACGTTCATGTGCAGGAAATGTGGTTCAAGTCTTTGGATTTAAAGACAACTTCCCCAGAGAAGCTGGCTATAATGGAATTTCCAGAAAACTTCCTTTGCCCAACAAAAGTACCTGAAAAGCCCTAATCCAAACTTTTGAAAACTACAGTTACACAATGCTGTTAATTGATGATCAAAGCAGTCGGTTGGAGAAAGATGAATGTGTCTTCCATCTGGCTGATGTTGGTAGCACAGCCCCTGCAGTTGCTGGTGGATCAGTATAAACCGCGGAAGTACCAAGAGTGCTCAAGGACAAGGGTGGGGAAGCACTGGACACATCACCTGTCTATATCAGTAACAGGGCTTCGTGGTGAGGAAATGTTCTAAACAGTAAAATGACTCCAGGATAGATCTCTCTCTCCTTCATTAAATGTGGCAGAATTAAAAAAAAAAATTACAAGTAGATATAGTGAAAACAGAAAATTATGAGGCAGAGAACACAAAAGTATCAAGACAATGCTAAAAGTTCAACAGTATTCCATGAGGCGAGAAAACCTGTTAACTTTGAAAGTCCTAGCAAAGCATCACTCTTGTTTAAAATCACATACTTCTCATATGACCGTACGCTGAAACCATGTACTGAAGAATCCTACATTAAGCCTTTAAGCATTGTGCCAATCTTGTAGCTGAGTATCTTGCTCCCGTCGATTTTGGTGCGGGTAACTGGAAGCTGCCGGCGCAAGGCCTTGAATGTGGTGTCTGCCATTGTTGGATAGTTTTCACTAATTGCTGTCTGGTACTCATTTTTTGCATGCTCTATGATATTAATAAACTTATTGGCAGTTTGGACTTCATTCGAAACAGTTACTGAATCCTATACATCTTTATGACTAACCAATTGAACATTGCCATCCTCATAATAGTGTACCTGAATCTTCACCACCTGGGCTATTATAGGTGGAGAGATGGTGAACTTTCATTCTGATCTCCAATGACCATTCCAAACGTTTTTAGGTTGAAACTGGTGGCTTTTGACACACACAATAATGAGCTGTTGCCCATCTATAGTTTTAGGATAAACAGTACAGAAGCTATTGGAATAATGGTCCTTCACTTAGGCCCGTAAAGCGCTGTTGCAGGATTCTCTCCAAGACTTCAGACCTCCATCTGCTTCCTCTGGCTGGGGGTTACTTGTTTCTTTCCATAAGTGATCAAACTTAAAGGAAATTTTGTTTCTTGGATCTAAAAATCTGCCATTACCCACGTCACCATGTTCTAAAATTAAGACCTTCATATCCTTCTATCTTTACAAGCGTAAACTGATCCATGTACAATAATATATTGGGCAAATGCATATGCTGCCCCTTCCCTGAGGAAATGGTCATTATTAAGTAGTAGCTGGACATTACTGAGTACTTCATTAAATTCCGCTGGGGGTGCAGGAGTGATGAATTTAGCAGCTATGCCTACCTTCTCATCCGACACCTGATCCTCCAAGTTAGCTATCTTGGGCTGCTCTTTTCCAAGAAATTTTATTTATTTTATTTTATTTTTTTGACAGACAAGAAGGGAGAGAGATGAGAAGCCTCAACTTTTCATTGTGACACCTTAGTTGTTCATTGATTGCTTTCTCATATGTGCCTTGACCGCGGGCCTTCAGCAGACCGAGTAACCCCTTGCTCTAGCCAGAGACCCTGGGTCCAAGCTGGTGAACTTTGCTCAAACCAGATGAACCTGAGCTCAAGTGGCAACCTCGGGGTCTCGAACCTGGGTCCTCTGCATCCCAGTCTGACACTTTATCCACTGTGCCACTGCCTGGTCAGGCTTCCAAGATTTTTTAAAGTGACTTTATACTTCTCATTAATTTGCTGATGAGTCACTAGCTAGGCTCTCTGGTTTGTGTAAAGAATAATCTCTAGGTTATAAAGAGACATGAACCAACTGCCACAAGGCTTCTGTGATGAGAGGCTTCCAGAGAATTCTGGGGATATCAGGCCTGAGCTTCTGTCCCCCAGCAGTACAACCATGGGCATTTGGATATCCTGTGTCATGGATGGTTTACTTCAAACTTGCCCTTTCCATAGCTATAAGGTGTTGTGTTGTGGTGCTTTTGTGTTTATTTCTAATTGTTATAGAAATCTACAAAAGTGTCTATACACTCTCTGGGATTTTTGGTTTAAGAAAGTCAATTCCTGTGTTCTCTAATAATCTTTGCTTACTCATTTTCTTTATTGACTGCTGAGTTTACTCTCTGATAACTTTTGAGAACTGTCTCTTGCTTTGCAGTGGCCCTATAGAGATTCCTCTAGCTGAGAAAATGTAAACCTAACAAAATCAATCTGATGTTGAACAACATCCAACTTTAAAGCACTGTGTTACTCAGTTGAGTAGGCTGTGTGCTATGTGGTGCCTCTTCCTACCCTAGGGTAAGGGTGGACCTTGAACTGCTGACCTAGTACATTAGGACAGAAGTCACTTTAATGGGACTAGAAATCTCGGAGACCATGATGCTGAATCAATGAGGTGGGGGTTGCTGTGGAAGTGCCAAGTGGACTAGGCAGATGAGGAGTCTGAGACTTGAGTTTGGACAAGTTACTAGGGTGGTTTATGTGGTTAGAAGACTGCTTTGTGGCAGGATCTAAGGTGAAGAAAAAGGTGAGGGGTGGGGCCAAGAGGAGGAAAGGCAGGAGGTGAGCCTCCATCACTTCCCCTAAGTTGACACTCATTTTGGTTTCTGATCATAGATATTCTCTTTTTAACTTCCTCCCTGGCCTAAGGTGCTATCTTGGTGGTCCCTTCCTTGTTCCCCATGTAGGACTCCTCACTGAAACAGTCTGTATCCATTATTTCCAGGAGATTCCAGTGCCATTCCTTTCCTCTGTTTTCTGTCACACTAGGACAAACATTTACGTGTAGATAGTTTCATGAAACCTCTGCTCAATGGTCAAGAGAGATATATTTACCTAAGTAAGTGACCTTGCTGTCATCCGGGAATAAGACAGTAGGTTCTGGTTTTCCTTTTCTAATATATCTCCTGCCAACTCATTTTGGTTTTATTCCCCTGCCTCCTGCATTTTCATTTTTGGTAGTTCTTTGCCACAGAGTCTCAATTTATCTCTTAGTTGCTGAAATTCAGTTTCTACTGCTTTATTTAAGGCCCCAGTGGAGTTGTATTCCCTGAGTTCTTCTGTTTTTGAAAACTGCTGTTGCTTTTATCCTTGAAGAACTGTTTGAGTATAAAAGTTTTAGATCTCACTTTTTCCCCACTGAGGTTTTTATTGCTCTGCTATCTTCCAACATTAGATTTTGTATCTGGATGTCTGATGACAGCCCGATCATCCCATTTATGGGTGACATGACCATATTGCATGGATGGAACCCCTTAATAATGGTCACTTTTGAAGGTTTACTATAGTGAGTCCATGGGATCTTGGATGCCATGATTCCCCCCTCAAGTGTTCAGGCATGTTATAAATGATCCCCAACTAACAGAGAATGCAGGAAATCTGATGATTTTGCTTTGTCCCTGTTTTCAATTTTGGCATCTCAAATCAAAATACTAGTCTCTTCTACTAATTGTCTTCTATCACATTGTTGAACATGATTCTTTAAATGTTCTTTGTCATTTTAGGCTCTCTTGGCAAATATGGCTGCTATGTTTGCAATCTACCACGGTTCCCATGGGCTGAAGCATATTGCTAGGAGGGTACATAATGCCACTTTGATTTTGTCTGAAGGTGAGTGAAATATCTTTTAAAAACTTTTGGGTAGCCTGACCATGGTGACACAGTGAACAGAGCATCAACCTAGGACGCTGAGGACCAGGTTCAAAACCCTGAAGTTGCCAGCTTGAGTGCAGGCTCATTCAGCTTTAGTGCGGGATCATCGACATGATCCCATGGTTGCTGGCTTGAACCAACAGGTTGCTGGCTTGAGCAAGGGGTCCCTGTCTCTGCTGGAGCCCTCCCTCTGCCCCCCACCCCTCATCAAAGCATGTATAAGAAGCAATCATTGAACAACTAAAGTGACACAACTACAAGTTGATGCTTCTCATCTTTCTCCCTTCTTGCTCCTCATCTTTTTCCTTTCTCTCTCTCTCTCTCTCTCACTCTCTCTCAAAACCCCCCCACCAAGACAAAAAAAAAACTTTTGGATATAACAAGACTGATATATATAAGTAAGTGAAATTGAAAACTCATGGCATGTTCAACACTGTATGCACAATTAAAAGTCAAATAAAAAACTGGGAAGAATATTATCAATTTCTATGATAGAGAGTTTATATTTTTAATATTTAGAGCTCTTACTCACTGCTCCCAACCCATACACTAGAAGGATGAACACCTTGAAAGAAAAATGGTCAAAGGACATTTAATGTAATTTTAAAAGAAATAAGTGCACAAATAAATGGTCCTATTACTAAAAGAAATGTAAATTGAAACAATAAAATAGTTTTTCTCCCATTACACTGGCAAAGATGAAAAAGAATGCTATATTGATATGACTTTTATTATCCAAACCTTTTAAAATATACCTACAATTTGATCTAGAAATTCTACTTCTAGGAATATATCCAAAGGAAATAATCAAATAGGGGAAGCCTAAAGGGTTTCTATTAAAACACAGTTTCTAATAACACTCTCAGAAGTAGCCTGAGTGTCCCATTAATAAGTAATTAGTTAAAAGATAGTATATCTAATGGGTTTTGATTTGTAGAAAAGCAAAATGTTCATAATATTAACATTTTTATTTATTCATTTTTTTAATGTTTTTATATATTAAAAGTTTTTTGGGTTTATTTTCCAAAAGAGGGACAGACAGGAAGGGAGAAAGATGAGGAGTACCAACTCATAGTTGCAGCACCTTAGTTGTTCATTGATTGTTTTCTCATATGTGCCTTGTCTGGGGTGGGGCTCCAGCTGAGCCAGTGATCCCTTGTTCAAGTCAGCGACCTTGGGTTCAAGCCAGTGACCATGTGATCATGTCTGTGATCCCACCTCAAGTTGATAAGCTCAAACTCAAGCCAGCAACCTCAGGGTTTCGAACCTAGGTCCTCAGGGTCCTAGGTCAACTCTTTATCCACTGCACCAATGCTTGGTCAGGCAAAAGATTTTGTAAAGGCTATGATAAAGGATAAAGAATTATGGGGTATGTGATTTATTATACACACACACACACACACATTCACACACTCATTTTCTAGACAAATATATACTAGAATATAACCAGTAGTTAGTTCTGGATAATGATTACAGTGATTTATCTTCCTTTTGTGTATATATTTTACAATCTTCTATAGCATAGTAATAAACATTAATTTTTTTAAGGTAGCCACCAAAACGCTGGGGAGGGCAGGGCTCGTTATTTCTGTGAAATGTCAGTGGCGGAGGAGCAGTCTCTGCGTTGGAAACGGAGGGATCTATTGTCTTGTCTAGGTCTCAAGCAAGCGGGGCACCGGCTCCAGCATGACTTGTTCTTTGATACTTTGAAGATCCAGTGTGGCTGTCCCGTGAAGGACGTATTGGCCAGGGCGGCTCAGAGGCAAATCAACTTTCGGCTTTTTGAGGACGGCACAGTAAGTCAAACTTTCAGGGTTTTTTGTTTGTTTGTTTGTTTTAACAAATTCTCTTAATTTTCATGACTTTTGTCAATTAAAGCTTTCCCTCTTTATTTAAAAAATAATCAATATTAGATCTTTGGTCACAATCTATTTTTTTTATAAACAAATTTCATTTCCAGTTTGGAACATTGTGACCTTTCAAAGGATCTTTCATTTCATCTTTCTGTAAGACTCTGTGTTTTCATATATGGGACAATTAGGCACATATTTTCTTACTCCTCTCTTCCTAATATGACTTTTCAAGGTACGGCTATGATAAATGATATAATAAAGCAAGTTAAGGGAAGAAAAAGATGAGCATATCTAGTACCAGCAGGAGTACCCTGAAAATATCAGAGTGTTGTGTTAGAATCCAAAAATAGCTTATAAAACTATAACCCCTATGAAGTCTGGGGCTGGTCTCAGTCTCCTTCGCCTAAGGGTCAGCTGGGCAACCAACTTGGTACCCTGATATTTTAGAATGACTGGGAATTTTGTTCAGCACCTTCTCCCCTTTACATCTTTTAGATTTCTTCACTGATCTTGGTATTTAGCGCTGATGTTTTCTCTCTTTTTTTTTTTATTTCTACAGCTTGGTATTTCTCTTGATGAAACAGTCAATGAAAAAGATCTGGATGACTTATTGTGGATCTTCGGCTGTGAGTTGTCTGCAGTAAGTGAATAAAAATATGCATTTCTCATAATGACTCTTAGAAGTGTGTCAAAGATGGGTTTGCCTCTTGTGGGCCTAAGTGTGAGGGTGAGGGCATCCGGGTGTGACATTGGGTGGCCTGCTGTTAAAATGATGAGATTGACTATCCGTTGCTACTGTGACTGCTGATAGAGGTCACTGCTGTGTTTCCCAGGACCATGTACCCAGGCTATTTAATCAAAACTGTTCCTAATACAAAGATTCATGACATTGGCATCTTGGTTATATCAATTTTGGGAAAATTATGACACTCACTTATGCAACAGATATTTATTGAAGACCTAATATGTGCCAGGTATTATGCTAGGCCCTGAGGATAGTGGGGAATTAGGCATGATTCCTGGGCTCATGGATCTTATAGTCTAATAAGGATTCAGACAAGCACAAGACTGCATTCAGGTGATGTGTTATGATGGGTGATATCTGAAGCTGCTCTTTGAGCACAGACAAAAGGCATCTCACCAAGATTTGCAAGAGACTGTTCTAAGCTGAAATCTGAAAGATGAGTAGGAGTTTTCTAGACTAAGATGGCACAATTGAAAAGGAGAATAGGGCTAGAGGTGTTCCAGACATTGGGAAAAATAGCCACAAAAGCTAGGAGAAAAGAGATTACTGAGAACTAGAAGCAGTTCAGTGTGACTGAGTTGGTTTCTAAAACAATGAAATAGCAGGACATGTGAGGAGAAAGATTACGATTCCATGGAATGAGAATGAAAGAGAGAGAGAGGTGTCAGTAGCTACCTAGACACATGGCCAAATGCTAATCACAACACTCTACACGGCCTGGTGGATAGGAAGCACTCAATAATTTTTTTTAATGAATCAGTGAAAGGAAGCATTTGCTAAAGAAGTTGAAATAGGTTCTAGAGTGTTGAATATTGCTGCCCTGGCTGTCTATGTCCTCTTTGAGAGAGGCCTTCAGTATCAGATAACAAATGTAAATCATCAAAGAAGTATCAAATTATTCTCTTTTAAACTTTAATTAATAAACAAAACTGAATAAGCATCTTCCCTCTAGAAATCTGGACCAATTTTATTTGCCCCACATGTTTGAGGAATAGTTATGGAATGCCCACTGAAGCCTCTAGATGGCCATATACCAGCCTGAGGCAGAATGACCAGCAAGCCATCCATTTAATTATATATTCTGTATGTATTAAACCCTTATTAGATATATGATTTGTAAATAGTTTTTTCTATCCTGTGGGTTGTTCTTAACTCTCTTGATAGTGTCCTTTGATGTGTAATAAGTTTTAATGTTAATGAGTCTAGTATTTGTTGCTCATGCTTTCGGTGTCATACTTAAGAAACCATTGCCAAATCCAAGGTCAGGCAGCTTTGCCCCTATGTTTTCTCCTAAAAGTTTTAAAGTTTTAGCTTTTAAATTTAGGTTCTTAATCTATTTCAAGTTACTTTTTGTATATGGTATAAATAAGGATCCAACTTCCTTCTATTGCCTATGTATATCCAGTTTTCTCAGCACCATTTGTTGAAGAGATTGTTCTTTTCCTTATTAAATGGTCTTGGCATTTCTATTTTTTTAATGTTTATTTTATTGATTTAGAGAGAGAGGAAGGGAGAGAGAGAGAGAGACAGGAACATCAATCTGTTCCTGTATGTGCCCTGACTGAGAATTGAACCAGCAGCCTCTGTACTTTGGAAGAATGCTCTAACCAATTGAGCTATTTGGCCAGGGGTTGGCATTTGGATTTTATTAGAATTGTTCTTAATGATAAGAGAGCATTGTCAAATGAGGATACTTACATAAGTGTTATCATGGTGACTTTTTCTGATAACCTTTTAAAATGATTTACTGGAACTTGCTTTATTATTCAAGGAATATGCAGGAGATGTCAAATTTGTAGTAAAAAGTTTACAGTTTTCTTTATTTTCTGTGGCTGAGGTAAACACAGCTTAAAAACTGTGCTCTGGAGAATTACCACAATTCGTAACTTCTGACACCTGTCAACATACCGTGCTGGATGCCTGGGGGGGTGGGGGTGGTGGTGAGTGTTAGGGAATGTTGTGCTGGGAGGTTTCTGATGCTCTGTAACAATAAACACTGACTTGAGCTCTGGGTGTCCACATGTGGTTCTCAGCACAATTCCTGCCCTTCATTTTTTGTGGTCTCTCCATGCAGGAGCTGGTTGCTGAAAGCATAGGTGAGGAACAGAGAGGTATTCCAGCCACTGCCCTCAATAGAACCAGCCCATTTCTCACACATCAAGTGTTCAACAGGTTTGTGTGTCTAGTGTGACTTCTGCATTGTGTGCTGTGGCCTGGGAGCCTAGAATAGAGTGGCTTCTGATTTCAACGTGCTCTGGCTGGGTTATTACTGCTCAGTAATTAATCATCGCCATAAGGATCCCATTACTGATTTGGGCAAAGCTCAGGTTATTTACTGTTGGCCCTGCTCCTTTGGCACTGTAACCCCTAGTTGTACTCATCAGGAAGAGGGGAGTTTAGATGCATCGTTGCCATACCCAGCAAGTCAACATGCTCATCTTCCCAACTTTCCTCTCATGTCCGCAGGCAGCTTCTGACCTGCACCATCACCTGAGATTCCTAGGGGATCGATGCCCTTCCCTCTGTGACTTTTTAAATTTTTTTAAAATTTATTCATTTAGGAGAGGAAGGAGAGAGAGAGAGAGAGAGAGAGAGAGAGCGAGCGCAGGACGCATTAACTCTCATATGTACCTTGACCAGGCAAGCCCAGGTTTCTAACCAGCAACTTTAGCATTCCAGGTTGACACTTTATGCACCCTCTGATGTTTGTTTTAAAAAAGTGGCTTTAGAGAGAAAGAAAGGGGAGAGAGAGAGAGAAACATCTATTTGTTCTTCTACTTATTTATGCATTCATTGGTTGATTCTTTTTTTAAATTTATTTTTATTTTTATTTATTCATTTTAGAGAGGAGGGAGGGAGAGGGGGAGAGAGAGAGAGAGAGAGAGAGAGAGAGAGAGAGAGAGAGAAAGAAAGGGGGGAGGAACAGGAAGCATCAACTCCCATATATGCCTTGACCAGACAAGTGCAGGGTTTTGAACCAGCAACATCAGTGTTCCCAGGTCGATGCTTTATCCACTGCGCCACCGGAGGTCAGGCCATTGGTTGATTCTTATATGTGTCTTGATTGGGGATTGAATCTGCAACCTTGGTGTATTGGGGTGATGCTCCAACCAATTGAGCTCCCTAGACAGAGCTCCTCTAATGTTTCATTGGAATGGCCCAATTTGATCTGTATGTTGAAGATAGAGCTCAGTGTGTCTGATCTTCCAGGAGGATATGTACAGACTTTATCTAGCTGTCTTGGCTCAAATCATGTGTCTTATGTTCACAGCTATCACTCAGAAACAAATATTATTCGATATATGAAGAAACTGGAAAACAAAGACATCTCCCTTGTTCACAGCATGATTCCACTGGTAATTGATACTTTTATTCCCCCCTGACAACATCGTCCTGATCCCACCTCTTTGGGTTACATCTAATGTGCTGCAAGTGGGATGGGTGGCCATGTGGGGATATCAAAGGGCTGATCATACGGGGAATAGGAAATTATTAATGTGATCTATTTTGTCTGTGCTTCCTAAAGGGGTCCTGTACCATGAAGCTCAACAGTTCATCTGAACTCACAGTAAGTAGGTCACTTCTCTTAAGAAGGAACTCTTTCTGGCTTGTACATACTAGAGAAAACTGCAACTGGGACTGTGATTTAATAACTATTTGCTATTCAACAATTATGGCAGAACCCTAATTTTACCACAATCTGACCCTTTAAATTTATGAGTCAAATCATTTTTAAATATTAAAATAATTAAATATATAGTATTTATACCTTCCTACCCTCCCCACCCTCTTTTGTTAAACCTGCCATGTTAAAAGCTTTTTTTTTATTAATAAATAAATTTTTATTTTAATGGGGTGACATCAATAAATCAGGGTACATACATTCAAAGAAAACATTTCCAGGTTATCTTGTCATGTAGTTCTGTTGCATACCCATCACCCGAAGAGAGATCGTCCTCCGCCACCCTCCATCCAGTTCTCTCTGTACCCCACCCCCTCCTCCTCTCCCTCCTTCCCTCCCCCCACCCCCTGTAACCACCACACTCCTGTCCATGCCTCTTAGACTCGCTTTTATGTCCCACCAATGTATGGAATCTTGCAGTTCCTGTTTTTCTCTGATTCGCTTATTTCACCCCGCACAATGCTACCAAGACTCCACCATTCCGCTGTAAGTGATCCAATGTCATCATTTCTCCTAGCTGAATAGTATACCATGGTGTATATGTGCCCCATCTTCTTCATCCAGTCCTCTATTTTTTTTTACAGTGATTAAAGCCTTTAAGCAAACTCTTGGCCAATACAGCAAGAATCCCTAAAAGAGTAGTGTCCTTAACATGTTCACCAAGTCCAAGTTGGCCCCATCACCATGCCAAATCCCTGAAAAATGCAACTCAACCACAGTTCAGTCTGTTAGGAGCTGTCACAGGGAGCAGGAGTCCAGGAAAGTTCCCCACAGGAAAAGTCCGCATGGCACTGGAATTGTTGTCACCATTCTATACTTTGCAGCTCATGTCCAAGTCCCAATGACCGCTGCTTCTAGCTGGTAATGATTCAGGTAGACTGGAAAAAGCCATTTGCAGCATGCGTGGATATGGAGCTTCTGTTCTCCTCTGCCTGGAGAGTGTTAAAAGCTTTTATTTGTATCAATCTGTAGTTTTTAAGCTCAGGAGAACCTTAAGCTTTCTTTCTAGAAATCCATTCATAGTGCCAAAAAGGTAGATTGGAGGTTTAAATTTATTTCTTTTCTCAATAGAAGATTTGACACAAGAACCTGCTATTGTGGTTGGTAAGCATGTCATCAAGGATAGGATTCATTTAGTGAGGTTTTCTTGTTCCTTTTATTTCACAGGAGTATTCTGACATGCCAAATCACATCAGGCAATGAAATCATTTTATATTGTAAAGATTTCTCCCATTTGCTTTTTTTTTCTTTTTCTTTTCTTTTCTTTTTTTTTTTTTTTTACAGAGACAGAGAGAGAGAGTCAGAGAGAGGGATAGATAGGGACAGACAGGAATGAAGAGATATGAGTAGCATCAATCATCAGTTTTTTGTTGCGACACCTTAGTTGTTCATTGATTGCTTTCTCATATGTGCCTTGACCGTGGGCCTTCAGCAGACTGAGTAACCCCTTTCTCAAGCCAGCGACCTTGGGTCCAAGCTAGTGAGCTTTGCTCAAACCAGATGAGCCCGCACTCAAGCTGGCGACCTCAGGATCTCAAACCTGGGTCCTCCGCATCCCAGTCTGACACTATCCACTGTGCCACCACCTGGTCAGGCTCCCATTTGCTTTTCTATTGTTCTGGTTAATGAGGAGACAATAATATATGTGCCATGTGGGAGTTTGAATAAACTATACCTAAAACAACTCATTGGGCCTAACCAGGCGGTGGCACAGTAGATAGAGCATTGGACTGGGATGCGGAGGACCCAGGTTCGAGACCTCGAGGTTGCCAGCTTGAGCGCGGGCTCATCTGGCTTGAGCAAAAAGCTCACCAGCTTGGACCCAAGGTCGCTGGCTCGAGCAAGGGGTTACTCAGTCTGCTGAAGGCCCTCAGTCAAGGCACATATGAGAAAGCAATCAATGAGCTAAGGTGTCAAAAAAACTGATGATTTATGCTTCTCATCTCTCTTTGTTCCTGTCTGTCTGTCCCTATCTATCCCTATCTATCCCTCTCTGACTCTCTCTCTGTCCCTGTAAAATAAAATTTAAAAAAAATAAAAAATTAAAAAAAATAAAAATAAAAAACAACTCATTGGGTTTCATGGATATAAATCTATTTAGGGGCCTTTTTGTCCCTAAAAAGATAGAAAAAGGTTATATTTTTTTATAAGTTTTCTTTTTGGAACTCTGGGACCTACTCATAAAATGAAGACAATAATAGAATTACCTTGTAAGATTATGGTGAGAGTTAAATTAAGGAATATATTTAAAGTGCTGAGAATAGTGCCTGGAACATTGTTAGCACTCTGTGTTAGATACTGTTTTCATCATCATCATCATCATTAATGTTAATATCAATACTGCTATTACTAGGTGTATATGTATATGTCTTTTTTCTTTATTGATCTTCAGCCCATCACATGGAATGAATTTGCAAACATCCACCCCTTTGTGCCTTTGGACCAAGCTCAAGGGTACCAGCAGCTTTTCCGAGAGCTGGAGAAGGATTTGTGTGAGCTCACGGGCTATGACCGAATCTGTTTACAGCCTAACAGGTGAGGGGATTTCTTCTCCTGTTGTTTTAGTTACTGCTTGTGATATAACATCCATCTTAAAACTTAGAGTTTTGAAAGAACAAATATTTTATATCATTCTGAGAGTTGAGTGGACAGTTCCACTCCACTGGGGTGGGTGACCGGAAGGTCCAAAGTGGCCTCATTCACATTGCTGAGAAGTTAGTGACGGGCTGTTGGCTGGGAGAAGTTAGTTGAGGACACTGACCTGGGTCTTAGTTCTTCTCTCTGTGGACCTCTCCATGCGGGTTGCTTGAACTTCCTCACGGAATGATGTCAGAACTCAAAGTAGACTGCTCTAAGATGGAAGGGTGCAGAAGCCACAGACTTCGTAAAGCTCAGCCTCTGAAGTTACTCAGTCTCACTTCTAGAGTATTCTGCCTGTTAAAGCAAGTGACAGGGCCAGCCCAGATTGAATATGGGGAGGGGCAACACAAGCACGTGGTGTGAATGTTGAGAGTCGTGGTTCATTGTGGGCCGTCTTTAGAAAGTAGTTGGTACACTTACCAATGACATAATATAAGAATTAGAATCAAGCACACAGGTTAACTCCTATGAAGGAGCAATGTCTCAACCTAGTAGGGCCAGAAAGAAGAACCGGGATTCTGGTTTGTTCTGTTACTGACTTTGAAAGTTCCCTTCCCCTCTGCTGGCCTTAGTCTTTTTGTCTGCAAATAAAAACTTCAAACACTGACGGCTCTAGCAACAACTTCCGGGTATTTGTTAAAAATACAAATTCCTGGGCCCCACTCCAGACTTAGTGATCATAATCTTCAGGGTATGAGACTAAAAATCTTTATTTTTAATAATTAATGGAGTGATTCTGATACAAAGCCAATTTGAAATCCATTGTACTTGTGATCTGTCTTCATAAATAGACAGATAGAGATGTTATCAGTGTGTGTTTTAACATCTTAGGATATCTATAGAAAATGAGTCAGTATCTGCCCCTATGTCCTCTGCCTCCCACTACTCCAGTGTAATTCTCCACCAGTGGCCTCCACATTGGCATCACCTGGGAGCTTGTTAGAAATGCAGGATTTCAATTTTAAGATACAAAAATTAAGTGATTTAAAAACTGAGACATTTATTGTCTTTCTTTCTGAAACAAAGTAAACAGATCTTAATCAGATATCAAGCTCTATCTCTGGTTTGGTAACATAAGCCATGCACCTTGTAAAAACAACATACCCTGTAAAACACAAACCATTTAAAAAGAGGCATATCGCAAAGGATAACACATGAAGCTTTTTTAGTAATAGCTTCTCAAACCTTCTTCACATACATAAGAAGAAACGGAAATTCATGAAAGCTAAGCTTTAGCTTTATACTTCCATTAAAATGTCGTAATTCAGCTTTTTTTTTTTAACTACTAGAGGAACCTGATTAAAATCTTAAGATTAGGCAATAGTACTTTATTTTAATTTAAAAAAAAATTTTTTTTTCCTGTATTTTTCTGAAGCTGGAAACGGGGAGAGACAGTCAGACAGACTCCCGCATGTGCCCGACCGGGATCCACTCGACACGCCCACCAGGGAGTGATGCTCTGCCCCTCCGGGGCGTCGCTCTGTTGCGACCAGAGCCACTCTAGCGCCTGGGGCAGAGGCCGAGGAGCCATCTCCAGTGCCCGGGCCATCTTTGCTCCAGTGGAGCCTCGGCTGCGGGAAGGGAAGAGAGAGACAGAGAGGAAGGAGAGGGGGAGAGGTGGAGAAGCAGATGGGCGCTTCTCCTGTGTGCCCTGGCCGGGAATCGAACCCGGGACTTCTGCACGCCAGGCCGATGCTCTACCACTGAGCCAACCGGCCAGGGCCAATAGTACTTTATTAAATGTTGAAAGTTTCAAGACTAACTCTTAAGTCATTAGCTCTTGCAGTATATTGAGCTCCCAGCCAGAGTCCCCAGAAGGCTGACCTAAGGATGAGGAAGCTTGCCTTTTCCTTAAAGCAATGGTTCCTAACCCTGAATGGAAATTAGACTACCATGGTGAACTTATAAAAATTCTGATGTCCAGGTCACAGTCCCAGATTTAATCATAGTCTCAATGGGGAAAGACAAGGGTGAGGAAAGGGACCCACACATAAGTATTTCTTAAAAATAAATTTTTTTAAGATTTTATTTATTCATTATAGAGAGGGGGGAGAGAGAGAGAGAGAGAGAGAGAGAGAGAGAGAGAGAGAGAAGGGGGGAGGAGCAGGAAGCATCAACTCCCATATGTGCCTTGACCAGGCAAGCCCAGTGTTTTGAACTGGTAACCTCAGCGTTTCCAGGTTGACGCTTTATCCACTGCACCACCACAGGTCAGGTGCATAAGTATTTCTTTATAGCTCACCAGCTGATTCCACCATGCAGACAAGGTTGAAGATTTTTTAAAAAATTTATATATTTTTTGATTTTAGCAACTAAGGAAAGGAGAGGAGAGAGAGAGAAAGACAAGACCATCGATCTGTTCCTATATGTACCCTGACCAGGGATCAAAGTGCAACCTTTGTACTTCAGGACGATGCTCTAACCAACTGAGCTATCTGGCCAGGGCCAAGGTTGAGGACCATTATGTCAAGGGTTTCTCTATTGTTTTTCTCCATATAACCAATACTCTTTCTCTGCCCTACTCTCCTCATTTATGTGATTGGCAGCAAGATTCAGTAACCCATCTTGGTTTTGCAGGAGGGGAAGAGATCTTGATCAGGATGCAGTTTCTAGCAGTGGAGCCTTCTTCAGCTCCAGAGGTTCCCAGATAGAACACCCATTTCCAAGAGAGAGACAGGGGCTGTCAACACTTAGACGAGAGATATTTCTGGTCCTGAGCAGAGGATGCTGTGACAGATGGGGAAATACCTCATTCTTTGTTGGAAAAATACAGGGGCCATGCTTCCAGTGAGTGGGGTTATTTGATGTCACAATTTGTGGCAGAGAGGAAGGAATGTACTACATAATCTGTATGTGAGTGATTTTATTTTTAGCTTGTTACAACTCTATCATGGTTTATTTTTGCTAATCTTCTCTCCACAAGTGGATTATAAATTCTAGTTCTTATAATTTGTCTACCACAGGGCTAACTACTTAGTCAATTCATCATGATTTACTCCTGGCCAGTGTCCACTTACATCTAGGGACCCATGTAGGTCTCATATTTATTGTAAAAAGAAACAAAAAGTATCTTGACTACTCCGTACAGAAGAATTTAGTGAACCATGTCAGCCACTGAATTATACTCATAAAATAAAGGGCGTGGTCACAATTATCATTGAAGGACCATTTCCTGGTTGCTTTCATTACATAATTGGAGTTTGTCAGTGTTTCTACTCTATACAGTGCTGACTCTAGTCATCAAAAAAGTTTTGAATCTAAATATATTTCTTTCCTTTATTATTTTATAAAAATTAAAAGATAGATGTAGTATAACTTTTAGGAAGTGGCGTTAGTAATATTTTTCAACTCTAATGTTTTTATTGTGGTAAAATATGCATAACATAAAATTTACCACTTAAATCACTACTTTTAAGTGTATGGTACAATGGCATTCAGTACATTCACTTTGATGTGCAACCATCATCATCATCATCATCATCATCCTTTTCCATCATCCTTTAATCAAAGCTCTGTACCCATTAAACCAGGGGTCCCCAAACTATGGCCCCCTGAGGCCATTTATCCGGCCCCCACCGCACTTCCGGAAGGGGCACCTCTTTCATTGGTGGTCAGTGAGAGGAGCACAGGATGCGCATCCACATCCTGTGCTCCTGGAGTACTGTATGTGGCGTTGTTGCAAAGTGCGGCGTCGCTCACGTACTGTACTACTTCTGGTGATGCAGGACACACACATCACGGCTCCAGAAGCCCATCATATCACTTGTTATGGCTAGCAGTGACAAATATGGAACCGGACATTGACCATCTCATTAGCCAAAAGCAGGCCCATAGTTCCCATTGAAATACTGGTCAGTTTGTTAATTTAAATTTACTTTTTCTTTATTTTAAATATTGTATTTGTTCCTGTTTTGTTTTTTTACTTTAAAATAAGATATGTGCAGTGTGCATAGGGATTTGTTCATAGTTCTTTTTATAGTCCGGCCCTCCAACGATCTGAGGGACAGTGAACTGGCCCCTGTATAAAAAGTTTGGGGACCCCTGCATTAAACAATAAGTCATTTCCCTCTTTCCCCAGCTCCTGGCAACCACAATTCTACTTTGTGTCTCAAATTTTTTAAAAATATTTTATTGATTTTACAGAGATGAGGGGTGGGAATCGAGAAGTATCAACTCGTAGTTGCTTCACTTTAGTTGTTCATTAGTTGCTTCTCATGTGTACTTTGACAGGGCAAGCCCAGGGTTTCGAACTAGCAACCTCAGCATTCTAGGTCGACGCTTTTTCCATTGCACCACCACAAGCCAGGCTAATTTGTGCCTTTATGAATTTAGCTATTCTAGGTATGTCATATAAGTTAAATTATATTTGTCCTTTTGTGTCTGGCTTATTTTATTTAGCATAATGCCTTCAAAGTTCATTCCTGATGGAGCACGTGTCAGTATTTTCTTCATTTTTTTTTTAAATTAAGTGAGAGGTAGGGAGGCAAGGAGGCAAAGAGAGATTCCCACATGCTCTCCAACCAGGATCCACCTGGCAAGCCCCCTACAGGGTGATTCTCTGCCCTTATGGAGCCACTGCGTCATTGCTTGACAGCCCAGCCGTTTCAGCACCTGAGGTGAGGCCGTGAAGCCATCCTCAGTGCCCGAGGCCAAATTGCTCAAACCATTGAAGCCATGGCTGCAGTAAGGGAGGAGAGAAGAGAGAGAAAGGAGGGGGAGGGGTGGAGAAGTAGATGGGTGCCCCTCCTGTGTGCCCTGGCCGGAATCCAACCTGGGACTTTCACACACCAGACTGATGCTCTGCAGCTGAGCCAATCAGCCAGGGCCAATTTTCTTCATTTTTATTTTATTTTATTTTATTTTATTTTTTTCATTTTTCCGAAGCTGGAAACGAGGAGGCAGTCAGACAGACTCCCGCATGCCCCCCACCAGGATCCACCCGGCATGCCCACCAGAGGGCGATGCTCTGCCCCTCTGGGGCGTCGCTCTGTTGCATCCAGAGCCATTCTAGCACCTGAGGCAGAGGCCACAGAGCCATCCTCAGCGCCCGGGCCAACTTTGCTCCAATGGAGCCTCGGCTGCGGGAGGGGAAGAGAAAGACAGAGAGGAAGGAGAGGGGGAGGGGTGGAGAAACAGATGGGCGCTTCTCCTGTGTGCCCTGGCCAGGAATCGAACCCGGGACTCCACGCCAGGCCGACACTCTACCGCTGATTCAACTGGCCAGGGCTAATTTTCTTCATTTTTAAAGCTGAGTAATATCTCATTGTATGTGCCACATTTTGTTTATTCACTCATGAATGGACATTTTAACCTTTTGGCTGTGGAGAATAATGCTGCTATGAACACTGGTGTACAAATAACTGTTTGGAGTCTCTGCTTTCAGTTCTTTTAAGTATATACCCAGACATGAAATTTGTTGGATATATGATAATTCTATGTAATTTTTTGAGAAACTGCCGAACTGGGTTTTTTTGTTTTTGTTTTTGTTTTTTTGTATTTTTCTGAAGCTGGAAACGGGGAGAGACAGTCAGACAGACTCCCGCATGCGCCCAACTGGGATCCACCCGGCACGCCCACCAGGGGCGATGCTCTGCCCACCAGGGGGCGATGCTCTGCCCCTCCAGGGCGTCACTCTAGCGCCTGGGGCAGAGGCCAAGGAGCCATCCCCAGCGCCCAGGCCATCTTTGCTCCAATGGAACCTTGGCTGCGGGAGGGGAAGAGAGAGACAGAGAGGAAGGAGGGGTGGGGGTGGAGAAGCAAATGGGCGCTTCTCCTATGTGCCCTGGCCGGGAATCGAACCCGGGCCCCCCGCATGCCAGGCCGACGCTCTACCGCTGAGCCAACCGGCCAGGGCCTGCCGTACTGTTTTATACATCTATGCGGAGGCACAGATGAAAGGAAGTATATTAAAGGATAGACACTCGAATAGTTATCGCTAGGTAGTAGAATTTCAGACGATTTTACTTTTTTGTACTTATGCTTTTTTAGATTGCCAAAAAAGATTTTAATTGTGTTACATGTTATTTATACAATAAAAAAGTTATTTTTGTTGTGGAGAGAACATTTGTATCATGAAACCAATGCAGGGTAAGATGCTGTCCAGATCGATTTCAACCATGGTTCTCCTGATCTCAGAGGGTTTCTCCACCCGCTGATGGTATGTTGATAAGGGCCTTGAGTTTGCCCTGGGGTGGGAGGCACACCACCTCAGTCTTTCTCTGCAGCAACGCAGTATGCAAAAGTGCGGTGATGAAGGCACACAACAAAGAAAAAGGAGCTATGCTCAGTTCAAGTTCCATAGAATGAAGTAATATTTAACATCAAGTGGATTCAACATACAACTCTCTGATTCTAAAATTCCTAAGCCGGAGAAGTGCAGTTTTCAGGCATGAACCTGAGTGTTTCTGCACATTGTCTTAATGGCTCTGCCTCTCGCTGCTGGGCTTTCCATATACTGTCTGCTGATCCAGTGTTATGCTCACAGAAGACTTTTATTCTTTCTCTCTTTCTCTATAGTTCCTTCCTAAATAGAGACTGCCACAGGGCCTTTCTCTTCACTGTTTTGTTTTGTTTTTTCTCTGAGAGGGATTTCAGTCCCTTATTTTTTTATTTTTTTAAATTTTTTTTATTTTATTTATTAATTTTTGGAGAGGACAGAGAGAGGGAGAGAGAGAGGCAGAGAGGGAGAGAGAGAAGGGGGGAGGAGCTGGAAGCATCAACTCCCATATGTGCCTTGACCAGGCAAGCCCAGGGTTTCGAACCGGCAACCTCAGCATTTCCAGGTCAACGCTTTATCCACTGCACCACCACAGGTCAGGCGATTTCAGTCCCTTAAAGAGAAAGTTAGAACCAGAACACATGAGGCCTGTAAAGCTCTGTTATGTCGCTTTCCCCTTAGTGGTAGTATAGGTCTCTCTCCTATACAGCAAGAAAGGGAATGCTATGTTATTGATTTGATTGAGATTTAACTGAAGAATGGCTGATAAGTATGGATGAGAAACAATTTTATATACACAAATTGTGGCATGAAAACCTTGGTTTATGTAGTGAAGTCTTCACTGGGTCTTTCTATTTTCTGGGATAGTAGGTACCCTAGATGTTTAAAGAACTTGAAACAAAAATGTCAGGAAGCAGCCCTGGGTGGTTGGCTCAGTGGTAGAGTGTCGGCCTGGCGTGCAGGAGTCCCAGGTTCGATTCCCGGCCAGGGCACACAGGAGAAGCGCCCATCTGCTTCTCCTCCCCTCCCCCTCTCCTTCCTCTCTGTCTCTCTCTTCCCCTCCTACAGCCAAGACTCCACTGGAGCAAAGTTGGCCCAGGGCGCTGAGGATGGCTCTGTGGCTTCTGCCTCAGGCACTAGAATGGCTCTGGTTGCAACAGAGCAACACCCCAGATGGGCAGAGCATCGCCTCCTGGTGGGCGTGCCGGGTGGATCCCAGTCGGGCGCAGGCGGGAGTCTGTCTGCTTCCCCGTTTCCAACTTCAGAAAAATACAACAACAAAAAAATGTCAGGAAGCTTGTCACTACTTCTCCTATTTATTTGCTTAATCTACAAACCTGTGGAGCTTTTCCAGCTTGGTGGAGAACATAACCAAATAATATTTAATTACCTTTCCATTTTCTATTGCACCCAGCATAGTTGCTTCGGCTCTTTTCTCATAACAATGTGACACTTAAATTCATTCAGCAGCTCACAGACACACTCTAGGAATTGCTGGGTTAGCATGATGTATAATGCAACGTGTAAGGCAGACAGAAACAGTAATTAACACCTTCCAAGGGTTTCTAAAATGGAAGGTAATCTAAAATTACTATTAGCTCACTCAGCTTATACAAGTGAGGGAATTGTTCTTTACCTTTAAAAACTGCAAGCTGTAATCTTTTTTTTTAGCGAGAGAGGAACAGAACAGGAGGAGAGAGAGATGAGAAGCATCAACTCATAATTGCAGCCCTTTAGTTGTTCATTGACTGATATCTCATGTGTGCCTTGATGGGGGCAGGGCTCCAGCTGAGCCTGTGACCCTCTTGCTCAAGCCAGTGGCCTTGGGCTCATATCTATGATCCCACACTTAAACTGGCAACCCTGTGCTCAAGTTGGTGGGCCTGTACTCAAGCCGGTGACCTCGGCATTTTGCACCTGGGTCCTCAGCATCCCAGGCTGATGCTCTAGCCATTGCACCACAGGTCAGGCTGCAATCTGTAATCTTGCATGTAGCTAGCTATACGCTGGAATCGTATAGCTTCCTCGGAATCGCCTTCCAGTAAAGTTCTTAAAGGAAGGTATGAACAGACATAATCAAGGGCTCTCAAACTTTATTGTTCATGAGAACCACCTGGGTGCTTGTTGAATTATAAGCCCCTGCAGAGTTCAGAAGGAGGGATGGGCCTGAGAATCTGCTTTTCCAATAAATTCCCAGGTGGCTGGTTTGGCCACACACTGAAAACCACTGGGGCTGTGGGGTTCTCAGTCCGGGCTGCATATTAGAGTAAGCTGGGGAGCCTTGAAGAATACTAATGCCCTCCCCACTCCACAGACTGGTTACGTCAGAATCTCCTCGAGTGGCAGAGCCTAGGCCTTAGAGCTCCCAGGTGATTCTCATGGGCACCATTGGGTTGGATAGTGTATTGACCAGGAGGAACACCAGAGGAGTGAATTCTGAAACTGGCCTTTGAGGCCACCCCCGGTCATGTGGAGAGGAGTCAAACACCTGATAATTGCCATTTCTGGCTCCTTTCCTAAGCTCATGGTTAATGTCACTGATCATCTCTAATAGGCTTTCCAACTGGGCCTACTGCAGCTTCAGAATCCTCCCTTCCAGAGCTCTGGGAGGCCAGATAGTGAGCGGAGGCTTCTGATAAGGGCTGATTTTCCAAAGAAATACTGTACTCAGAATGCCAGGAAGAGAAGAAAGAAGGGTGAAAGATGAACAGCCACTTGGGCAGTGGGGATATAAAGCAATAAACAGATGGGAATTGCTTCTCCCCATTTCTCTAACTTACAAATATAACTTGATGTTTGCAGTTAGTGAGGCTCTAAATTTAGCGGTTCTCACACTTGCTTGCATCCTCCGAATTTCTGATTTAGTGTAACTGGGCTAGAGCTAAGAATTTGCATTTCTTTTTTTTTTCTTTTTCTTTCTTTTTTTTGGGACAGAGAGAGCGGGACAGATAGGACAGAAAGGAAGGGAGAGAGATGGGAAACATCAGTTCTTTGCTGCAGCACTTTAGTTGTTCAATGATTACTTTCTCATATGTGCCTTGACTGGAGAGCTACAGCAGAATGAATGACCCCTTGCTCAAGCCAGCGACCTTGGGCTCAAACCAGCGACCTTTGGGCTCAAGCCAGCAACCATGGGGTCATGTCTATGATCCTTTGCTCAAGCCAGCGACCTTGGAGTTTCAAACCTGGGTCCTCTGCATCCCAGTCCAACTATCTACCACACCACCACCTGATCAGGGGAGAATTTGCATTTCTAACAAGTTCCCAGGTGATGCTGTTGCTATTATTTGGGGATCTTCAGTTTGAGAACCACCACTTTAAGGTAGTCTTCTGGTATCAGAAAGATGAGAGTCACTGGATATAGCCAGATGTTTCTTGACCAGAATTCAGAGGTTAAATGTGGAATTTAGCTTATACCAAATTTGATACAGATTGGTGAGAACATTCTAGAATGACATGCTAAGGGAATTTTAATTTTAGCTTATAAAAATAGAGACCTTGGTAGTGTTTGGGGTTCCTAAGATATACAACAGTTTGATTAAAATCCTATTGCTTCTGAGGTATATGCACTGGTAAATTGTCAGTCATCCTGTTTATCCGGCCTGTAAGATAGGAACTGGGCACCAGTCTTTACTTAATTTTCTTGGGAGTTGTCGTATGAGGTTGCCATGAACTGATGTGGGTCATTCTATTTTGATCATTTTACTTCTTTCAGTTTTACCAACATGTCAGTTTTTTAGCTAATGTTTTACTTGGGTCATTTTTGTACCTGACCACTTGATGGTGGTATTTTTAAAGTAAAGAAAAGGTTTGAATGAGGGGAGTTTGTATCAAAATGTCCAACATCAAAACATTATTAATCATAAGAAATTTTACAATGTTTCTTTCTGGGGAATGAGACCGAGGAGAATGGGAGGGTTTTGTTTGTTTGTTTGTTTTGGCCTTAAGCTTCATATTCATCAGCACTGATGCAAATTTTAAAATTATTTGACTGTAATACTTTTATAATAAGAAAATTAAATTCACCTGTGAATTAAGTGGCATTTCCCCATGTGACAGAGAAGTGATTTGCCTAAGGCCCAACTGCTTAAAGAGGGACAGCAAATCAAGGAAGGCTTTGATATTAGAGGCCAGAGAAACTCCAGGATGGCTACAGCAACTGTCTCTTTGTTAGACCTGCATAGGATTGAGTGACTTTAAGATGTTGTGTTGTAGGAGAGATTTGATACCCCCACATAAGAGTTCCCTGTTGCAAACAAGAGAAAATAGTTTGAGCTAACTTAAGCAGGAAGGCAATTTACAGAGAAGATAGCGAGCGCTTTGCAGAATAGATGGGAAAGCTGAAGAACAGGGCTTCCGAAGTGAGCAAGAGGCAAGGGAGGCCAGCAGTAGAGGACAAATCAAGGTCACTCCAAGGGAAGAGTACCTGCCACCTTTGTGGAAAATCTGTGACTGTCCATTTCATGGGCCACTCTCTCCAGATCCATCAAGTCCCAGGCTGACATATCCTATGGGCTGTGACTGGGTCACATGTCCAGCACCTTGTTAACAGGTAATAATTGAGAATATCTCATCCCTTTCTGCTTCCATAGGGGGATTTAGGACCCTGCCTTTGCCTTTGTCTTAGACTCACACAAAAGGGGAAATCCCCTCAAATAGTAAGGAAATGAAAGGCTGTGCCTTCCCACCTACACACCCATAAAAACAGCAACAATAAAAATCCAACAAATCTCCAACATCCTAATGTAATCCATCCTTTGCATTTCTAAGCATATTCACATGTTTGATCATCATAGCACCATTTCTAATTGGGTTCTGTTTTTTACTGTTTGGATGTAGTTTGGATATTTTCTCCATCTGCAGGTTGTTTTTTTGTCCTTTTAACAAGGTCTTTTGCAGAACAAATGAAATGGTTTTTATCTTAATGATATGTGATTTATTGATTTTTTTTTCGTTTTAAGAATTGTGCTTTTGATTTCAAGTCTAAGAACTCTTTGCCTAGTCCTAGATTCCAAAAGATTTTCTTCTGTTCAGTCCTAAAAGATTTATATTTTATATTTAAATTTATTATCTATTTTGAGATGATCTTTGTATGAGGTGTGAGACCTAGGCTGACATAGATGTCTAATTGCTCCAGCAGTTTGTTGAAAAATTTCCTTCCTCCATTGAATTGCTTCTGCAATTTTATCAAAATTCGGTTGGCTTTATGTATGTATGTATGTATTTATTTATTTATTTATTTATTTATTTTCAACAGAAAGAGTCAGAGAGAGGGACAAATAGGGACAGACAGACAGAAAGGAAGAGAGATGAGAAGCATCAACTCATAGTTGCAGACCTTAGTTGTTCATTGATTGCTTTCTCATATGTGCCTTGACCGGGGGGCTCCAGCAGAGCGAGTGACCTCTTGCTCAAGCCAGTGACTTTGAGCTTCAAGCCAGTGACCTTTGGGCTCAAGCCAGCAACCATGAGTCATGTCTGTAATCCCATGCTTAAACCAGCGTCCTGGTGCTCAAGCCAGATGAGCCCATACTCAAGCCTGTGAGCTCCGGGTTTTGAACCTGGGTCCTCAGCACCCAAGGCCGATGCTCTATTCACTGTGCCACTACTTGGTCAGGTGATAATTTTTTATTTTTTTTACAAGAGAGACACAAAGAGAGAGACAATGAGAGGGACAGATAGGAACAGACAGAAGAGAGAAGGAAGAGAGATGAGAAGCATCAATTCTTCATTGCCACACCTTAGTTATTCATTGATCACTTTCTCATATGTGCCTTGACCTGGGGGCTACAGCAGACTGAGTGACCCCTTGCTCAAGCCAGCGACTTTGGGCTCAAGCCAGTGACCATTGGATTATGTCTATGATCCCACATGCTCAAGCTGGTGAACCTGTGCTCAAGCCGGCGACCTCAGGATTTCAAACCTGGGTCCTTTTCATTCAAGGCCAATGCTCTATTCACTGTGCCCCTGCCTGGACAGGCCAATAATTTTTTTAAATGTAGAAATCTTAAATTACTGGCACCAAGATTTTAAAACGTTAAGATCCATAGCATGATCATGTTCTTTAGGGCACATTTTGAATACCCTTTGATGTGTATAAATAAAATACTCTCTCTAAGAACATATATGCTGTATTCTCAGTACAATTAAAATAAAATTCAGTGGTTCTTCTGGTGACTGCTGGGACTCACCTTAAATCATGAATTACAGCATATTCTGTAGTCTGGCAAAATGGTTTCTATTACTTTTTCATTAAACATAGTAGCTATAATAATCTGTCTTCAAATATTCCAATGCAGCCAACATCTGAGAAATTTATTATGATGTCTATAAAGTTAGCCACCATATTTCTTTTTTTTCTTTTTCTTTTTTTTAAGCTGGAAACGGGGAGAGACAGTCAGACAGACTCCCGCATGCGCCCGACCGGGATCCAACCGGCATGCCCACCAGGGGCGACGCTCTGCCCACCAGGGGGCGATGCTCTGCCCCTCTGGGGCGTCGCTCTGCCGCGACCAGAGCCACTCCAGCGCCTGGGGCAGAGGCCAAGGAGCCATCCCCAGCGCCCAGGCCATCTTTGCTCCAATGGAGCCCCGGCTGCGGTAGGGGAAGAGAGAGACAGAGAGGAAGGAGGGGGTGGGGGTGGAGAAGCAAACGGGCTCTTCTCCTATGTGCCTTGGCCGGGAATCGAACCCAGGTCCCCCGCACGCCAGGCCGATGCTCTACCGCTGAGCCAACCGGCCAGGGCCACCATATTTCTTTAGCAGAATAAAGAGGTTATGACTAGTCCAGGATGGCTTCTGCTGTATGTGTATCAGTGACAAATATGCACAGTAACTGACCAAAATGCCTTCTTTACAGAATGCAATTCATTTATAATCTTAATCCACCTGAAATTTTATGCTTAAGAAGTGTGGCAATTTCCACCTGTGACTACTGGCCATGCATATTCTGCAAAATCATCTAGAAGAACGGGCCATGTTCCTTCATCGTAGATAGACATATCATCTTAATCACACTTCTAAAATCTAGCAGAAGGTTCTAAGTGTCCTTTTGGGTTGAGCTTATATGACGTCCAATAAAATTTTGTTTCAAAGATCTAAAAATTTAACCCTTAGTATTAATTTGCAGTATTTTCAAATCTCAACCTTTTGCCCAGGTTCTTAGCAAAGGTAAGAGAAAATGATAAAAAAATATTTAAAGTTTATTGTGTCCTAAAAGTCTTGCTCTTGTTCTAATCTTGGCAAAAGAGCTGAACTATGACCTTAGCCCTGTCATGGGGTCTGCAAAATCTACCACTACCCCCACCCTGCCCTCTTTTTTTTATTGTTTTTCAATATTCACATTGAATATTTGCCCCAAATTTCCAGTTATGATGATACACTGTTATTAACAGGGTCTAGATTTAAATCTGTTAAATCCATGAACTCCAATTTATTTTCACCTTGGGAGTCACTGTACTTGTTATACATGTTCTAGCTTCTTCTAGTCTACTGGATTTCTCTGGATTCTTTGTAGAATGAGTATGGGTTTTGGAAGAGGTTGTCTGTTAGTTTTCACCTACTCTTTGTTAAACAGTCTCACGTGTACCAGTTCTTTCACCAACCTAAGTAAATGCCATGACTGGAGGCCCTTGTTTTTCTAAAACAGTTTCATCGTACTCATGCTTGGCACTTCTGTGGGTCTGAGGTCCCCATCCACTGGAGTCCTCCTCTCAGTGGCTGACTTTGTAGGTCCAGGCCATTAACTGCTTCATTTTAAAGAGATGTCAGAAAATCACTATCCTCGCTACCCCTCCACATGGAGTAGTGTTTCTGATTGTCTCTTAATCTGGGTTATGAAAACAAGCACTTATTTTTCATAATACTTTCTCACCAACAGGTGGCTCTAATAATTCCCCTTAATATAATAGTACCCAGGAGTAAGCCCTGTGTGGCATTTAGAACTTTCACACTATTTGAGTCAAAACGTAATTGACTTTAAGAATGTCTTAGGAAAAAAAAAAAAAAAAAGTCCAGCATTTCTGACCAAGTCTTTAGCAAATTGATTTTCTCTTGGATTACTGGTTCATAGATCTAGTCTAAGTCTCTTCTTTTATTCCTGCTCGAAACACTTTGATTGGTCTTCCAACAAAACAAGATGAATAGAAGTCATGAGATAAACATAGAAGGAGATAGAAAATCTAGTTGTTGAGTCCCCTTCCCATAGGAGGAAGGATAACTTTGGGGGAAGGCTTTATGGAAGAGGTGGACCTTGAGTTGGGACTAGTTGAAGAGTGGGTGGGATTTGGATGGTGGGAGGATAAGAGAAGGGTGTTCCTGGTCGGGGGTTGTAGAAGTGCTCGTTCAAATGCTGTGGTAACCCACCCATAGTGCCTGAGTTGCAGAGTGGTCAGGGTTGCTGTATTAGTAATGATGATGAAGAAGGTTATGATGATGAAGATGAGGATGATGAGGGTGCTGATGATGCCAGGGACAATAGTTGCTAGTACTTAATGAGTGTTTACCTTTCCAGGCACTGATAAGCACTTTACCATGGATTGTCTTATCACAGCTGCCCTTTGACACTGGTGCCGTTATCCCCATCTCAGAGATGAGAACACAGAAGCACAGAGTGTCTAAATAACTAGTGGTGTGAGTGGTTTGCTAAAGTACAGCATATTTATTTTCCTGTTTTCAAATAAAAAAAAACACTTCATATGAGCTAGAACTAGTTTGTCAGAAACCTGGCAAACAGAACACCAGTGTTTGTCTCCCTCCCTGAAAGAGAGCAGAGAGGCAAAGCAAATCTCACACGGTGTGGCTGAAAAGGTCGCCCTGTCATATGGAGTTGGGCCTTCTACATGTACGTAAGCCTCCCAGTTCCATCAGTGGGACTAGGGTTCTGTGAAGGGGAGCCCGTGTTTACACTCACAGCCTCTTTGGGAGGCATAGCATGCCCAGAGGACTGCACTGCTCACAGGGAGGTAGGAGGCTCCTTGAGACAGGCTGCCTTGTACCAAAGACTCCGGTCCTAACTGTTGCTAGTTTGGGCATATAGTACTCTGACCTCAGTTTCTTCATGTGCAAAACAGGGGTGATGGTACCTACCTCATAGGGATTTTGAGAGGTTTACATAGGATGACATAAAATGCTCAGGGGTGGCGACAATGGCTACCATTTACCTGAGCTTACTCCCTGCAGAATGCGTGGTGAATGGGAAGTGCTTAAGCAATGGAGCAATTTGTACTTACTGCTATTATCATTACTTAGCCTCTCTAGACTTCTGTTGTTCTGTGGTGCCTATGCTGTGGAAACCACCACTTTTTTTCCTTTTTTCCAGCCAAGCTAAAAGACCTTCACCTCCAGATATATCCCTGTTTTCTGTCCTCTCCTCATGCTGAGCCCTAAATCATCAATTCTGTCATCTTCTGACACCAAACCATCAATGTCCCTACACTAATCTGAAAATCCAACTGTTTTATGCCAGCATTTTCTCAAAAAAAAAAAAAAAAATCTTGTCTAAATACAATGCTATATACCTGACACTAATACAAAATGCTATTGAATGTAAACTAATTGAAAAATAAAGTTAGGCCTTGGCCAATTGGCTCAGTGGTACAGTGTGGCCTGGCATGTGGATGTCCCGGGTTCAATTCCCAGTCAGGGCACACAGAGGCACACAAATCCTGTCTGCTTCTCCACCCCTCCCCCCTCTCACCTCTCTCTCTCTCTCTCTCTCTTTCTCTCTTTTTCCATTCAGCAGCCATGGCTTGATTGGAGCGAGTTGGCTCTGGGAGCTGAGGATGGCTCCATGGCCTCTGCCTTAGGCGCTAAGAAGAGCTTGGTTGCCAAGCAATGAACCAACGCCACAGATGGGCAGAGCATCGCCCCCTAGTGGGCTTGCCGGGTGGATCCTGATTGGGGCACATGAGGGAGTTTGTCTCTCTGCCTCCTCTCCTCTCACTGAATTAAAATTAATTAATTAATTAATTTAATTAAAAATTTTTTTCAGTGCTCAGAATTTTAGCTTTTAATTAAGAAATAAAAGAAAGTTTATTTGATTTATTCTTAAGCCTTGTTCTTTTAGAGTATGATCTCAGTATTACTGGATGACCTAAAGGGACAAATGTGAAACCACTGGGTCTTCCACAGAATTAAATAATGGTATAATTTTGCAAAAGGAGGAAATATGTATTTTTAAATGGGATTTAAAAACCTATTACTCACTTCCCTTTCCTTCCTGCAGAGAGTATTGAGAACATTAAGTAACAGTTTATGGTTGACTCAGCATTGCTCACTGGGATGTTAGTCATTAAGTGTGCTCTAACAGTGGCGCCTTTCAGGACTGAATTGGGTATGGCTAGCCGTAGCCGCCGTGCACACATCAGGCCTGGAAAGGCCGACGCTGAGGCTGGCGGGAAAGGTGCTGCATTCAAAGTGCACAGTTCCTGTGGGGCAATCTGAACTTTGACTAAGTATTTGATGATATTAAGAAATCATTGTTTGTGGTTTTAGGTATGATCATTGTAGTTACATTTTTTTTTTTTTTTTTGGACAGTGACAGAGTCAAAGATAGGGACAGATAGGGACAGACAGACAGGAAGGGAGAGAGATGAGAAACATCAGTTCTTCGTTGTGGCACCTTAGTTGTTCATTGATTGCATTCTCATGTGTGCCTTGATGGGGGGAGGGGCTCCAGCAGAATGAGTGACCCCTTGCTCAAGCCAGTGACCTTGAGCTTCAAGCCAGCAACCTTTGGGCTCAAGCTAGTGACAATGGGGTCATATTTATGATCCCATGCTCAAGCCAGTGAGCCGGCGCTCAAGCTAGAAATCTTGGGTTTCGAACCTGAGTCCTCCATGACCAAATCTGATGCTCTATCCACTGTCCCACTGCCTGGTCAGGCTGTAGTTACATTTAAAAAAAAAATAATTTTTATCTTTGAAAGATACATATTGAAGTTTGAATAGATAAAATGATATGATTGAGTTTTGCTTCAAAATAATCTGGTTCAGAATGAGGAAGGTTAGTGAGGGATATAGTTGGAAATAAGATTGACTATAGTCCAATAACTGTTGAAGTTGGGTGATGGGTAAGGCAGTTTCTTACATTCTTTTTCTTTTTTTTTTTTTTTTTTTACAGAGACAGAGAGAGAGTCAGAAAGAGGAATAGATAGGGACAGACAACAGGAACGGAGAGAGATGAGAAGCATCAATCATCAGTTTTTCGTTGCAACACCTTAGTTGTTCATTGATTGCTTTTTCATATGTGCCTTGACCGTGGGCCTTCAGCAGACCGAGTAACCCCTTGCTCAAGCCAGCGACCTTGGGTCCAAGCTGGTGAGCTTTGCTCAAACCAGATGAGCCCGTGCTCAAGCTGGCGACCTTGGGGTCTCGAACCTGGGTCCTCCGCATCCCAGTTCGATGCTCTATCCACTGCACCAACGCCTGGTCAGGCTACATTCTTTTCTTGATTTTTTTGTATAATTTTGAACTTTATCATAATAAAAATATATTTTCTAGGCTCATGATTCTGAGTGAGGATCAAAGGGCCTATCTCTGAGTAGGAGAGGGTGAGTGTTAGTGTACAGACCAGGAGCCGTAGGCTCATGCAGGGATTCCCCTGTGAGCTTTCCATGATATCTGGGAATGGCTTTATGTCACATGTTGGTGAGCACACAGCCTGTGTCCAGTGAACACTGAATGAATAAATGAAAGCAGAAAGACCAAAGCCCTGATCCTTCTCGTCTTGTCTTTGCAGTGGAGCCCAGGGGGAATATGCAGGGCTGGCCACCATCCGAGCTTACTTGGAAGGGAAAGGAGAGGGACACAGAACGGTGAGTATAGACAAGTGGTGCTTGCTCACCACCAGGTGGCAGCAGGTCTAGCTCCCAGGGTCCTTTCCTTCTGTGGGACCCTCCCTCCAAGCCTTCTTGGAAGCAGCTGCAGAAACATATATAATCAAGAAACAAATTTCTGTGAACTTCCCATTATGATTCTTGTCTCCATGCACTTCACTGGACCATTTTGAGAGAAAACACTCAGCGATAAAAGGCTTTTGCTCAAACCCTATCTATAAAAGCTAGCCAGCTGGTTGTGAAACTGCTCTCCTGAAGGAGCACAGGAGTAAGGGACAGGAGTGTTGCTTCCTGTCCTTGGCTCAGCGCTGGCCCAAGCCTAGACAAAGAGCAGAGACTGAGCTTTAATTCTTCTGTAACTTCTGTGATTCCTAAGCACAGTTCTGGTCATATATGTGCTCAAAATATAGGTACATATTGAGTTAATAAATGCTCTGTTTAATGACTGTCAGCTTGAAGCAACAGGAGAAGACATGGAACAGAGTTCATGGGTCTGCTTTATTCTTTGCTTTGGGGATGAGACTGTAGTCTCCAGGGTCCAAGCTGTTCTTGGGGGCCCTTGTGGGAACAAGTGGGTACTAATGGACTTGATAGGATCCCTCAGCTTCAGAGGCAGTGCTTTTAGCAGTTGATCTGACACAGGTTTCAAACTGTGGCTGAGAGAGGTCTGTGTTCTGGGGTCTTCATTGTCCATCATTGTGGTGATGACCAGTGCTAAGCTAGAACTTCCAAGTGCAGAGGTGTGGTTCTTAGCAGGATGATGGCATCTTGCCCATCCAGAAGAGTTAGAGTAAAGGGTACTGGGGTGGTTCTGGCTGCCTAAGTAAGTGGACTGCAGTAAGTGTTGGCCTGATCTGAGTCCATTCCTGGTTTTTTAAAACTGGAGTTTTTTATGGCTAGGATTGTCTGGATTTTGCAGTGAGAGAATCTAAAAACTGTTTCAGTTACCTTTCAGAAGAGAGGGGGAGGAGAGTATTTTCTCTCTTGTTCCCTTGCTTATTCATTCTGATTCCACAGGTATGTTTTATCCAGGCTTTGATCTGGTTGCTGAATAGAGATAATTTTTAAAGACCTTTGAAAACCAGGATATTAGGTAATTGAATAACCTATCGCATGCTGGCTACATGCAAGCCACTGTGTGTGCCCGTCCAGAGACATAGTCCCTGATATTTCAACTTTTTTTGTTGTTTTTTGTTTTTTTTACTTGTGTTTTCTCATGGTTTTGAACTCCTTAGCTTTCTAAGGAAGGGTTAGTTTAGAACTATATTGTTGTCTTTGGACCACAGAGTCTCAGCACTGTTATAGAATCAGAAAAAAAATGTTGAGGCTCCAGTTGTCCAGTGAAAGAAAAACACATGACTGACATTCAAGTTCCCTCTTCTGTTTCTCTTCTTTGGCCTCTGGGTACTGAGGCAGCCCTGTTAGTTCCTTGTCATTATCCTCTTTAACCACGAGGTGTCTGGGGACCCTGACAGGGGAACATTCATCCTGTGTGGCTGTCTCCACGCTGCGCCCCTCCCACCCCCCTCCACTCTGCTTTATGGTGCTTGTGGGAGGCCAACGAAGAGCTAGTGACAAAGGGACGGCCAAAAGCCAGGTTCTGTCACTTTCTGATGCCTCCCGTCCCTCAGTGTTTTCCAGTTCTCCAGTCTGACATGCAGAAGTATCTGTGAATGTTCAGGATTGAGGACCAAACTGGGAAGGCCAAAGAGGAAGGATGAGAGGCCTTTTGACTGGGCCTGAACAGAGTTCTTCTATGACTTACAGATTCTTTTGGGTTCCTTTCCCCCCCCCCCCCTCTGTGTTTTCCAGTCCTCCCTTCTCTCTCTGTCCCCTTGTGTGCGATGTTTCTTCTGGCACCATTGTCATTGTCCACATTGCTATCACTGAAGTGTCAGGAGGGGCTCTTCTTTTTCTTCTGAAGGATGAAGAGGAGCTGGCACTGCGTTTTAGGAAGGGGAGGAAGAGGCAGGGAAGGCCACTCGGACATTGCATTTGTAGAAATTCGGAACTCACAAGTTGGGAAATGTTGGCATCCTTTCTAGGTTAAAGATTTAAATTAAAGCCAACTTTTTTAGTTAGAGAAGAAGAAAAGGACTTATTTGCATCAGAGAAGTCTGAGACAGCTGTTCCTGCACAACAGGCTCTGATGGCCCCCAGGAAGAGCAGTAGTGTGGGGAACCATGTGCTGGGGAGCCAGACAGGTTCCCGACACTTCTCTTGTTTTAAGCTGTTTTTGGAAGTTATTTTCACTTTGCTCTTAGGTTAGGTTTCAGGGGTTCCTAAAATGCAATGGCCAAGTTCTTGATTTACCAGTTTAATTTGGGAGAATGCAAATTTATTTAATAAATTCTTATACTACAGTCACTCTGTGCCAAGCACTGTGTCCTAAACACTTTATAATAACCCAGTTTGTTAGTCTGGTTTGCTAATGAAAGACTGAGTTTCTTATACAAAGGGAAAAGACTGACCAAAAGAAAAAGAACCACCAAAACACACCTCCCAGAAACCTGTGTGTATTTTCTTTTTCCTAGTTGCCAGAGGCAAAGTAATGACCTTCAGTTGTTCAATTTTTACCAGCAGAAAGAAATTGATTTCTCTTGCAAAGAAGCATTGCTCTTGAATCCTTCAGGGATGAGCTATGTTGGGTCTACACCAGACACACCGGGGACACTAAATGGGCATACCTAAATGCACCAATGGGGATTAGTTTTGGATAAAACAGAGATATCAAATCTGGGTCCTTTTGTTTCCATGTCCCTTGTAACACCACAGTCTGAAGTGTGGAAAAATTAACATTAAAAAGTAATTAAGGTTTTCTAAATCCATATAGAAAATCAGAAATGTCTAACAGCAGCACATAAAAGAATCACTGACAAAACCACTGAGACTTCTTTCCACTACTCCCCATGCCAGGGTGTGTGCTAGTTTTCAGTGGCTGCTGTAACAAATTAGAGGCAGTCCCAGGGCTACAAATGAGATAGGTTCTGCAGGTTTGTTCTGAAATTGAATTTGTATGTAAGTTGGAACAGATACATTTACGTAGTAAATGCAACTTAGATGTTTGTCTTAATATAGTATTTATTTTTACTTTTCTGTGCATATAAATACTTAAACATTTTCAAACCTACAGAACCAATCTCATTCGTAACCAGGGGACTTTCTGTACTACAAAATTAGTGGCTTAATATAATACAGATTTAGCTTCCTACAGCTAATGGAGACCAAAAGTCTGAAATTGGTTTTGCTTAGCTAATGTCAAGGTATTGGAGGGTCTGATTCCTTCTAAAGGATTCAGGAGAGAATCTGTTTCTTTTCCTTTCTTTTCCAGTTTCTGGAGGCCTCTTGCATTCCCTGACTCATGGCCCCTTCCTATCATCACTCCAAACTTTGTTCAGTCATCACATCTACTTCTTTTGTAGTCAGATCTCCTGCCTCTATCTGGTAAGAATATTTGGAGCCCAACCTACAATCCAAATTTCAAGATCCCAACTTAAAATGCTTAATCTCTCATCTCAAAGCCCTTAACTTAATCACAACAGAAAAGTTCCTTTTGTCATATGGGGTAACATTGATAGATTCTGGAGATTAGGATGTAGATGTCTTTGGAGGCTCATTATTCAGTGTACCACAGGGTGGTTGACATGTTTCACTTGAATGTTTTTGTTTCAGCAGAACTTCCCTGGTGTGAATTCTTAACTTAGGCTTTTAACAAATATTTTATATTCATTTTTAACATTCACCTTCTCCTTCCTTGATAAGTGTTCTGCTCCTTGGGATCTTTTTATCCAAAAATCCTTTGGTCGAATAAAAATACCTTGTGAGAAATGACAAGTTACACTAGCTTTGGTCCTGATAAATTAAACAAACTTCAATACAAATGAGAGGCATTGAAACAAGAAAAAGGACTTGAGGACAGCACAGAGCAACCAACATGAGAGCAGTGGCTATTCAAAAGAGGCACAAACTTTCAGCAGAAGAGTGACAAAACAATTTCATGTGTGCCTCTGGTTACAGTTCTCTTCTTGTACACATGTATTTTTTTTCTATGTAGACGACTTTACTGTTTTTGAGGAAACAGCTGTAAGCTAAGTTTTCATTTTGTAAGCCTATTTTATAAAGGGCATTCGTTTCTTCTTTTCAAGGGGTTGCAATACTGATTCTGGGGTAAAAATTTAAAAACTAGAGAATTATTTTCAGCATGCTTATCCTTTTTTCCTTCCTTCCTCCCTCCTTCCCTCCCTCCCTCCCTTCCTTCCTTCTTTCTTTTTTAGGTGAGAGGAGGGGAGACAGTGAGGCAGACTCCCATAGGTGCCTGCCCAGGATCTACCCGGCAACCCTGTCTGGGGCCAGTGCTCAAGTACTGAGCTATTTAGTCCCTGAAACTGACACACTTAGACCAACTGAGCTATCCTCAGGGCCTGGGACATGTTCAATTGAGCCACTGGCTGTAGGAGGGAAAGAGGAGGAGAAGGGGGACGAGCGGGGAGAAGCAGATGGTCTCTTCTGTGTGCCCTGACTGGGAATCAAACCAGGACATCCATATGCTGGGACGACACTCTATCCACTGAGCCACCAGCCAGGGTTGTTCATTCTTTTTCTTGATTTCTTTTAGGAAAAGTGTGTAATGCATTGTCAAATCTACCAGAGCAGGCATTTTCACCTGTGATTGTGTGATTTTGGGGGAGGAATGGAAAATGATGTAAATCTGGAAATTCTAACATTGCACCCGCCATCCACCATCCATAAGAATTTGAGACACTTTCCCTTGATCTCTTCAACTTAAAGTGAGCTCCCCTTCCTTATTCCGAGTTCCTCTAGCACCTGTGGGCTCTAGACATTGATTTATACCAGTGGTTTTTAACCTTTTCACACTTGGGGACCAGTGAAAATAGGAGAATGATTTCGGGAACTGTTAAGGCAGAAGTCATCCTGAGCATAAGCGAATTTGACTAAGATCATTGGGTCTCTAATCTCCATAGAACATTAGGGTGGTTAACTCTTGCAGACTGGCACAGAATTTCTGGTGGACCTGTCCACCAACCTGTGGTTGAAAAACACTGATTTATACAAATGGCAGTGTTATCAGTGAACAGGTTGTGTGAGCACAGGGCAGGGATGACCAGATTTTGTGCTTAGTTTATGATTCTCATAAAACTAACAATTTGTTGTATAGAATAAACAACTAGTAAATGATGACATAATTGTTGTATTGGCATTGGGAGGCCTTGGAACTCTTTCCACCCTTATCTTGTCTCCTAGATCCCAGCAGAGCCAAGCAGAGCACTGACACTGTAACATGGGCATTTTAGTCCTGGAATTGAACTTCTAATATTTTGTTCTTGTAGGATGGTTTCTGCATATTATAAGTGAGAGAAGGTTAGAATAAGCTCAGGTCTATTTTTGGTGTGCTGGGATAAGGGAGGAGAGTACTTAGGGATCATTATTTAGGGATCCAATTCACTTTTGGACATTGTTTTACATGGCAGTAACAACGAAATTGTAGCAGATTTTAAGGCACTAGTGCTCAATTTAAATGAAGAATATGGTGCCCATTTAATTTGTGCTCCAAGCATGTTGCAGGGCTTTTCTGTCAGTATGAATAGCCTGGTGATTATTTTTTCTCCTCCCTTTCTTTTATTTCATTGCTAAGGTTTGCCTCATTCCGGTATCAGCTCATGGGACCAATGCCGCAAGTGCCCACATGGCAGGCATGAAGATTCAGCCTGTGGAGGTGGATAAATACGGAAATATCGACACAGCTCACCTCAAGGCCATGGTACCCATCTTCCACGTCATACATGGGAGAGGTCTGGGCTGGGAAGAGGTGGTGAGGATCCGAGACGGGCTGGCTTATGTCAACATAATCTTCTTTGCATTCTAAGTAAAAGATTGCAATTCCTTCTCTGAATGGGTCTGGGGAAAATGGTGTGAAATCAGAAAACCTAACTGTTTCTATAAGAACAATAAAAAGCAACAGTCCCATTTTTGGTCCAGAATAAAGCTGACCTTACTTTAACACTTCCTTCACCAACTGGGAGAAGGTTCTTTAAATTGAAATCCCATCCTCTAATTTATGCCTGTGGAAGAAACTGAATGAATTATTCATGGTGGTAGTAAGGGTACTCCTTGCAGGATCTGCCTTCTCCTGCCCAACGCACTCCTCCTTCCTCCATTAATAATCAAACTGGCAGCCACAGTTTTTCCTCAATCTTTGTGTTGGGAATTAAAACGTAGCTGTAGATTCTGCAAATGTCTGTGGCCATCACAGCCATTACCTGCTGAATTTCCGGCAGCATTCCACCCCCCTTCCACAAACACCAACCCCCATTCCCAACCTCCCAACCTCCAGGAAGAGGTTGCCTAGCAACCGTATCTGCTTTCCACTGATGGACTGGAGGCTGCATCTTAAGAAGGAAGGAAATCAGTTGAATAGCAATGTGATTTTGTCAGGGTTATTAGGCATGGAGTCTGGGAACTTCATGTAACTGACTTCAAAGGGAGGCTGAAAATACACAACCCTGCTCATCTCTCTCACCCAGAAGTTCTGGGTGAGAACTTCTCCCAGAAGTTTTTACCACTCCACGAAGTTTTTACCAACAAATATTCTGGACCAGTAGTTGTAATTATTAAATCTCTCCAATATAGGTTGTGACCTTTAAAAAATTATTTTTTTCATTTTCACACAAGCCTGCTCTGATTTGCTGGCCAGAAAAAAAAGAACTTTTTTATTTGTTTGCCTTTAAATGCTTGCCTTTTGTCAAAAGGCAAAATGAAGGAGGTTTTTTGTTCGTTTGTTTGTTTGTTTGCTTGCTTGCTTGCTTGTTTTTAATCAGTGCAGGAATACTCCTGTGGCAATTCTAATTTCAACAGAATTGGAGGGAAAGGGAATAAGGATGGATATGGCAAGATAAACAGAGAGAGATTAACTGTGAGAATAGATGTAACAGGAACCAAAAGCTCTGAAATAATTACGGAGATGACTTGAACCAAAGAAATACCACTTTAGAGAGTTGAGCCCAAATACCCAAAAATCTTCTGAACAGACCTTTCGGTCTTGGCCATAGAGATCTAGCCGGAAGGGGTCTTGCTATTTCTTTGGAATGACAAATGAAGGGAGTGATGGCTGTGGTGGTTGCAAAGCCAGTAGCCGCGGCCACCATCACAGCCGCCTGGCCCCTGCAGGGTTGGGTTCACATTTAATTCGGACAGATCGTAAAGAAACAGTGGAGCCAAAACCTGGTGAGCCATTTTCCTTTATTCTTGCTTGCAACTGGAGGGCGAGAAAATATAGCGGGGAAACACTTCCCTTTCTATTCCCTTCCAAAGCCACTGAATTTTTTCGGTGTTTTCCTAGAATCAAAGGCCCTCACAAGTCTTATTCACCTCTGTTCCCCATCTCCTTCTCCTACACAAACTCACTTCTTCTTCAGCATTTTACCATTTTTGTTGCCTCCTCCACGTGGCCTCCCTGCCCTGCTACAACATGGGCTCCTCCTCCCTACTGTAGTGTGGTCTCTTCTGCAAAATGGCCTCCTAACTCCTCCTTTTAAAACTTTTCGGAGTGAAAGCCCTCCCCCAACACTTGAGCATAACCCAGCCCCTTCCCAAGCATGAAAGTCAATTAGCTGTATCACGTGAGAGCATCACCATGTGAGAGCAGCAGCCATCTTTAACAATAGAGTGAGAAAAAAACAGAATATACAGATTTTACAATCCATTTGCCCAACAGTGGTCTTTTATTGTTATCAATATACTGAGACAATTTCAGAAATAAAAAGACCGAAATCTCTTCTTTCTTAATCTTTTAAAATAAGAAGCAAGGGTTCAACCAACAAAGAAATGTGTCCTCCTTTGTCTCCTTCTGTTCTTTTCTATCGCGCAGGTGGATAAACACAAGGAGAATTTGGCAGCAATCATGGTTACGTACCCATCCACCAATGGAGTGTTTGAAGAGAACATCAGTGATGTGTGTGACCTGATTCACCAACATGGAGGCCAGGTCTACCTAGATGGGGCAAATATGAATGCTCAGGTGGGCAATGTGAGATGGGCTCTCTGGGAAAACTTAATAATAAGTGAAAAAAAATTTTTCCTCTTTTTCAGTTTTTAAAATTGATTTGAAGGGAGAGAGAAAAACATCGATTTGCTGTTTCACCCATTCATACTGTCATTGGTTGATTCTTCTATGTGTCTTGACCAGGGATCAAACTTATAACTGAGCTACCCAGCCAAGTCTTATTCTCTGACTTCTTTTTGGTTGTCTAAAGAATGACACTGGGCCCTGGCCGGTTGGCTCAGTGGTAGAGCGTCGGCCTGGCGTGCAGGAGTCCCAGGTTTGATTCTCCGCCAGGGCACACAGGAGAAGCGCCCATCTGCTTCTCCACCCCTCCCCCTCTCCTTCCTCTCTGTCTCTCTCTTCTCCTCCCGCAGCCGAGGCTCCATTGGAGCAAAGATGGCCCGGGCGCTGGGGATGGCTCCTTGGCCTCTGCCTCAGGTGCTAGAGTGGCTCTAGTCGCGACAGAGCGACGCCCTGGAGGGGCAGAGCATTGCCCCCTGGTGGGCGTGCCAGGTGGATCCCGGTGGGGCACATGTGGGAGTCTGTCTGACTGCCTCCCCGTTTCCAGCTTCAGAAAAATACCAAAAAAAATAAAGAAAGAAAGAAAGAAAGAGCCTGACCTGTGGTGGCGCAGTGGATAAAGCGTCGGCCTGGAAATGCTGAGGTCGCCAGTTCGAAACCCTGGGCTTGCCTGGTCAAGGCACATATGGGAGTTGATGCTTCCAGCTCCTCCCCCCCTTCTCTCTCTCTGTCTCTCCTCTCTCTCTCTCTCTCTCCCTCTCCTCTCTAAAATGAATAAATAAAAAAAAATTTTAAAAAAAAAAAAAGAAAGAAAGAAAGAATGACACTAAATTCAGAACTAAGGCTGACTTTATTTCCAATTTTAAACAAAGTACCCCAGTTTCACTGAGATTGATGGGGGATGCGGTGAAGGAGGCAAAGGGTTAAAAGGAAGCAGGGGATGAGCTGAATGCCTTTAGCTTGTCTGGGGCAGGGAGGGGTTCTGAGCAGTCTGGCCGTGCTAAAGGCAAGTTCGCCTGACTGCCTTTCTGAGGGAATTCAGCCCCAAATTCTGGCCACGGTGAATGTTGATCCTCCATGGCCTTGGACAGTCCATTAACCCGGCTTCCGCTTCATCAGTGTGAAACAGCTGACTAGTTCTACCCCTGAAGGGCAGATCCTGACTGCCCACGGAAGAGGAGGTCTGTGTGATGTGCATCTCTGAGAAAAGGTTGCAGGGAGCCACTGGGGCAGAGGAGTGTCATCCTCCCTGTCAGAATCTTATTTCTTATTGCTTGTTTTACTATTTCAGCTTCTTTCTGCATTTCTTTTTTCTATCTGATTCTCTTTGTGAGTATAATCCAGGGATTGTCTGTTGCTTCAATAGCATAAATGTATTCTTTATCTTTGGCTACAGTCAAAATCAGCCCTGATGCCAAAGTGGCAGGGACATCTTTTGAATGTTGTCATTGGCATCGGGATGGTGTCAGGAAAACAGGCTCAGCATCCCCTTGGGCAGCCCTCCAGCCCCTTCCATCAGGGTGCCTGAGGGACCCTTCAAGAAAGTGCATGATACCCAAGCGACCGTGCAGGGGGAAATAGACTGCTGAGATGGAAACAGACAGGCTTTCTTGTGCTGGAGCACTTTCTTTCCACGCGCTGGGGGTGGATCATTAGGAATTGACTAGATATTCAAATACGTATTTTAGAATCTAAATTAGGCTGAATGGTCAGTTGCTGTTTCCACAGAAACCTCAGAAGCCACACTGCCTATAGAAGGCCAGGCTTTGCCTGCAGAACCCAGCCAGCACCAGGATGTGTCTGTGAACAGCGCTGTCTGACTTTCCCCTGAGGGGAGGGGCTCTGCAGACAGCATGGCTGCCTCTCCAGAGGGCCCTTTCCAGTTCTTGACTTTTGCTTTTGTCTCTTTCCCTTTGTGGCAGGTGGGAATCTGTCGTCCTGGAGACTTTGGGTCTGATGTCTCACACCTAAATCTTCACAAGACCTTCTGCATTCCCCATGGAGGAGGCGGCCCTGGCATGGGGCCCATCGGAGTGTGAGTTCAAGGCCGCTGGTTTCAGCGTGGCTTTGGAGACTGAGAATGAAAGAGTGACCCCAAACTCACTATTATTCCCACTGAGGTCTTCAAGTGTCAAGGTTACCTTCCTATATAGTGTGCCTGTCCGTGCTGGGGGAGGAGCAGTGGAAGGGATACTTTTCGAGTATGTCCAAAGAGGAACATAATTAGTGGATTTTATTAATCACAATGTTTGGCCACAGTAGCTCCCGTATATGTACAGACAGGACACGTTTATTAACAGAGTAATGAAGAGGGAGCTTTACTGGGGTATTACAGATCAAAACTGGAATATTAGCACCTGAGAGTGCTTTTCAGACTCGGACTGACAAGAAGCTATTTTTTTTATTTTTTATTTCTTTCTCTTTAAAATCAGCTGATTGTTACATTGAAAGTGAATCACCTAACAACAATAACAACAGCAAAAGAACTCATAGTAGAAAAATGGCTGCCAGGAGCGGTGGGGTGGGGTGGGGGTAGGAGAAGTAGGTGAAACGGTACACACTTTCAGTTGTGAGATGAATGAAGTCTGAGGTTCTAAAGTCTATCATGGTGGTTGTAGCTGATCACACTGTATTATATAGCTGAAATTTCCTGAAAGAGTAGAACTTAAGTGATCTTATCCCTCCTCCCCCCAATTGAATTGGATAAAGGTGTTAAAGATTTTGTAGCTTGAATTCTTATTGCAGCTGAGATAAGTAAGGAGGAAATAAGCTTTAGTACTGGAAATAATTGGATGTAGTCAGAATAAGACCAAAGGAATATCTTGTAGCTGTTATATCATTTTGTGGAATCAAATCTTCTTACAAAAGTGATGCTGAACAGCCGTGTCCCAGTCTCCAGTCTTCGTGATGCTGAACAGCCGTGTCCCAGTCTCCAGTCTTCCAAGAATGCGCCAAAGGGGCCGGTTTACAGGGTTGATAAAACTCTGACCCCCTTTTTTTCAGCTTTCATTTTTTCTTTTTCTTTTTTTTCTTCTTTTCCTTTTTGATTATTATTATTTATTACAAGTGGAAGAGGCCCAGTACCTCAGCTGTAGGGAAGCAGGTGAATGATGTTCACATGCAGGCCTTTTATGTGTAGCCCCAGCCCCATGGGTTTCTTCTCCACAGCATCCTTTTATGTCCCTTAGATGCCTTGGGGAGGAGTGTGTGGGGCGGAGCTGGGAGGGAGAGGGGTTGGGCTTGGGATGTCCCCACATCCTCGTGAGCCCATGGCTCTGCCTGCTATTACGTGGCTGCCTGCTTCTGTCAAATCCTCCTGCACAGTTCCTGGGTGAGCCGCTGAAACACTGATGGCTGGTGAGCCATGTTTCCAGTGAAGGAGGAAGGAAGGAACACTTCCTGAACATCTGCTTCTTAGCAGATGTTTGGTCCTTTCCACTGTCACAATTCCTCTGCTAGGAATAGAACTTCCTCAGAGGGCCCAGCACTTACCTGTTTGGTTGGACTGGATCTTTTTCCATCTTCTGAATTTGTACTTAAAAACTTTAGGAAGAAGCATCTTGCCCCTTTTCTGCCCAATCATCCTATCATTTCGGTAAAGCCAGACGAGGATGCCCGGCCTATGGGTACCGTCAGCGCAGCCCCGTGGGGCTCTAGTTCCATCCTGCCCGTTTCATGGGCTTATATTAAGGTGAGGCCTGTGGATGTGTGGTAGGTGGGTGGGGGGTGTGATGTGTATGTAGGTGGGGAACTGTAGTTGCCGACTTCCGTGTTAAATTAAAAATGAAAAAACCCCATGATCTGAGATATGGTTAGTGAAGCTTGTTGATAACTTTGGGTGAAAGAAACCTTCCTACAGAAGATCAGCTAAAATTAATTTCATCTAGTCTTCATTATGCTATTTCTTTTGGGTTCTTATAGTGGGTTCAACGTCAGAGAAATTAACGCACCAGGTTTATTTTTCCAGACAGAGTTAAGTTCTATGACTCATGTGGATGTTCTGGCCACATCATCTGGTTTCCTGTATGGCCTCTTGCAAGTGAAAAACAGTGTACATACTAATTATTACACTTGGTAGAGATCCTGGGATAAATTTTAACAATACATCTCACTTTGCTTTATATTTCTTGGAAGCCTGGAGGATAAGATGAAAAGTAGCAGAACTTTGCTTACATGGTGGTTTCCCAAAGCTCTTTGCCCTTCACGACCTGTGGAATTGTACTCTCGGGGGTAATTAGACATTGTCAGAGAACAGGCTTCCTTCCTTTGTGTTTCTCCAAAATACACTAGGGCCAAAGTTTATACAGCTCTCGTTCAAACTGGCCTGCCCACCTCCTGGCTGACAAGACTGTGCATTGGATAGGAATGCTTGTTCAGCTACTAATTAGAGCAGGCTTCCCACATTGGTTTCCCTCCTTAAAGAAAGGGTGGCTGTGGTGAGACAAAACCCCGGACTCAGCTATGCAAATCATGCAGATGGCTCTCTGGGGCTGGCTGTTATTCCTGCACAGTGTGGTATTTGTCATTCTCAAGGAAAACTTTCTGGGAAGCTGGAACAACAATTCTGTACCTCAGAGACTAAAACCTGCTTTGTTGTTTTGCAAATAGTAACAACAAAAACAATCATAATAAAGCTCTGCTTCTTTATGAACAGAATCTAATTCCCAGCTTCCTTTTGGTCCTGAGGTCCTGTAAACCTGGGTTCTTTGTTAGGAACCTAGTTGGGTTGGAGATGATTTCCCACAGATAGAAAATAAATGCCCCAGGCTGATCTGGCCATATGCCAGGAATACCAGACAGAGCCTCAGTTAAAAGTGAAATAGCCTGACAAGTTGGTGGCACAGTGGATAGAGTATTAGACTGGGATGCAGAGGACTCAGGTTCAAAACCTCAAGGTCACTGGCTTGAGCACGAGCTCACCAGCTTGAGGACGGGGCCACTGGCTTGAGTGTGAGATCATAGACATGACCCTGTGGTCACTGGCTTGAGCCTAAAGGTTGCTAGCTTGAAGCCCAAGGTTGCTGGCTTCAGTAAGGGGTCACTTGCTCTGCTGTAGCCTCCTGGTCAAGGCACATATGAGAAAGCAATCAATGAACAACTAAGGAGCCACAACAAAGAATTGATGCTTCTCATCTCTCTCCCTTCCTGTCTGTCCCTATCTGTCCCTCTCTCTGCATTTCTCTCTGTCTCTGTCTCTGTCACACACACACACACACACACACACACACACACACACACACACACACACACACAGAAGTGAAATAAATAAAATAGGGTTTAAGGTGTCCCTTTGACGTTGGGCCCTCTCTTTAATTCAGGCTGTTGTTCCCTAGCACCTGGACTCTAGAACGACCTTTTCTCTTCCTGCTTCTCTATTGGAAGTCCATCTTGGACTCTCCCTTAGATCTGCTAGATCCCCCTAAGGGCCCCAAATTCACTCCTTGCTTCCCTTTGCAATCAACACTGGGTCTTACTAGTCTATATGGACTCCTTAGGGGATTTTTTCCAAAATGCACAGGCTCAGGTTTCAGAGAGAATCAAATTCAGCATATTTGGGGTAGGGCTTGGACCATCAAGCTGCTTTGTAACTCTGATGCACAACCAGAGAGCCAGTGGCCAACTGAACCAAGTCCACGTCCTCCCTAGCAAAGGTATGAGCTGTAAGAGTAGTTACAGCTCACCAGGCTCTACAGTGACTCCCAGACTACAGCCAAGCACCTTCCCTTTACACCTTGGATCCTGTCATTCTTCTCATCTGGAGTGCTTTCTTTCTCATCTGTCTAAACTCTACCTATTTTTAAGTTTTCACTCAAGTTCTAAATCTTATTCTAGGAACCCTTTGTGCAGCCTGGCAAAATGTGTCCTCTCCTTACTTTAGACTTCAGTGTCTCTGTTATTTTATTTGATGCTTTCTCATGTGCTTTTGATTAGCTATGTATTCAATACATATCAAGCCTCCATTGTACATGATATATTCTGGAAGAAAGTAGGCAATAAAAGTTGTGCACTCTTGACTTTAATCTCTTTGCCAGTTATGATGTTCACCCCATATAACCCAGGGACTTATGGACCACCAGGAAAGGATACAATTGAACCCAGCAGTTGTTAAACATAAATGGACTTGACTGTGGACAGTCAGAAGACAAATCATACAAAATTGATTCAGTGGGGATTTTTGCCAAGACCCCATGGGGTTCTTAGCAAATATTTCAAATTCACAGTAAACAAACAAAAATTCCCCTAAATAAATATAGCCTAAAAACAATCTTTTTCCTTTTTATTTATATATATATATATATATATATATATATTATTTTTTTTACAGAGACAGAGAAAGAGAGTCAGAGAGAGGGATAGATAGGGACAGACAGACAGGGACAGACGGTTAGGGTTAGGAGAGAGATGAGAAGCATCAATCATCAGTTTTCATTGCAACACCTTAGTTGGTCATTGATTGCTTTCTCATATGTGCCTTGACCGCGGGCCTTCAGCAGACCGAGTAACCCCTAGCTCGAGCCAGTGACCTGGGGTCCAAGCTGGTGAGCTTTGCTCAAACCAGATGAGCCTGCACTCAAGCTGGCGACCTCGGGGTCTCAAACCTGGGTCCTCCGCATCCCAGTCCAGACTGCGCCACAGCACGGTCAGGCATCTTTTTCCTTTTTAGATAACACTATAGTCAGAGGTCAATTTTGCTTTGCTGTAGGCTTTGTTACCAGAATAACAAATGTAAAATTACTGTTCAAAGGAGAAAACCAAAAATTATCTTAAGCTTAGAGAGGACTGACAAATGTCCTTGTTGGGATTTTCCATTCATCTGCAATTTACAGAGTGATGGTGGGCTGACTTCCTTTATGGGGGGGTTTCTCTGGGGTTGTCATTGTTTAGTGCCCATTGGGTATACCTGTTCCGTGGTCGATGGCTCTTTTCTCCTCTGTTACAGATGATGGGAGGCAAGGGCCTTAAACAAGCTACGGAAATTGCTATATTAAATGCCAACTACATGGCCAAGCGCTTAGAAAAACACTACAGAGTCCTTTACCGGGGTGCAAGAGGCAAGTATTAACTTTAGTCTATCATCATTTTGTTTTTTTTCTTGGCCAGACCAAGTTTGACTTATGAGGTGTGATTTTTTTGAAGTGAGTGGAAAATTTGTGTTTCTTAGCATATACCAGAGAAAAGTGTAGTGTTATTGGAAATAACTTCAATTTAGATTGTGGACAGTTCAGGGATATCAGCGTTCACAAGTCTCTGTGATGAAGTTAGTCTCTGTAGCCCAGGCCAACAAGGAGCCCACACCACTGAGAGATGTATACATAAACGCCACGATTCCCTGCCTTGGCTGGATAGCTCAGTTGTTAGAGCATCATCCTAATATGCCAAGGTTGTGGGTTCAATTTCTGGGCAGAGCACACAGAAGATTCAACCAGTGAATGCATAATTAGTGGAACAACAAATTAATGTTTCTCTGTTTCTCTTCCTTTTTCTCTAAAATCATTTAATTTAAAAATAAAAATGCTTCCCTGGCTTGTTGGCTCAGTGGATGGAGCACTGGCCTGGCGTCCCCAGGTTTGATTCCTGGTCAGAACACACAGGAGAAGCGACCATCTGCTTCTCTAATCCTCCCTTTCCCCCTTCTCTCCTTCTTCCCCTCCTGTGGCCGGTGGCTCAGTTGATTTGAACATGGGCCTGGGTGCTGAGGATAGCTTGGTTGGTCTAAGCTCATCAGCTTCAGGCACTAAAAATAGCTCATTGGACCCATACAGAGGTTGCTGGGTGGGTCCTAGTCTGGTCCCATATGAGAGTCTATCTCACTGTCTTCCCTCCTCTCACTTAAAAATAAAATGTCACGGCCCTGGCCAGTTGGCTCAGCGGTAGAGCGTCGGCCTGGCGTGTGGGGGACCCGGGTTCGATTCCCGGCCAGGGCACAGAGGAGAAGCGCCCATTTGCTTCTCCAGCCCCCCCTCCTTCCTCTCTGTCTCTCTCTTTCCCTCCCGCAGCCAAGGCTCCATTGGAGCAAAGATGGCCCGGGCACTGGGGATGGCTCCTTGGCCTCTGCCCCCAGGCGCTAGAGTGGCTCTGGTCGTGGCAGAGCGACGCCCCAGAGGGGCAGAGCATCGCCCCCTGGTGGGCAGAGCGTGGCCCCTGGTGGGCGTGCCGGGTGGATCCCGGTCGGGCGCATGCAGGAGTCTGTCTGACTGTCTCTCCCCGATTCCAGCTTCAGAAAAATACAAAAAAAAAAATAAAATAAAAACAAAATAAAAATAAAAATAAAATGTCACAAGGTCCTAAAAGAGTGGAGAAGTTCAGGTTGGTCAGAGGCAAGACAGAGTAGTTGGGACAGCCTTCTAGAGTAACCATTGGAGATGAGTCTGGAAGGAAGTGTAGCAGAGTCCAAGAAAAGAGATCCAGGAGGAAGCCGGGGACAAAGGAGTGTCTGGGTGGGGGGAGTGCTGGGTGGGGTGAAGGATAGAGTAGGAGGAGAAGGAGCATATGAAAATGAGGTTGGAGAGGTAGCATGGGGCCTTGAAGGTCTTAGAAGGCTGGCTCTGGACTTTACCTCTAGCCAGAAAGGTTTTTGGGGAGAGGAATGACAGGATTAGGTGAATGTGGAAATTGTTAAGACAGTGGCATGGGTTGAACATGCCATTAAAAAGTAGAATCAGTGAGACTTAGTTACTGGCAAGTTGAGCGTGAAGAGAAATTTTAGGTAATCCTCTTGGCCTGTAATAGAGGAAGTAACCGACAGGAACAAAGTTACCGTGGAAGTGACGGGACAGGCTGGACCCAGGCCGACATGCAGAGGACACAGACTCTGAGAGCAGACTCTTGGGAATGGTGGGATCCGAGAAAGAGTATTGAAAAGCCAGAGCAGAACTCATCAAGCAGATGGCTCCATTAAGAGGGATGCAGAGGAAGGGGCCCCAGTGAGGGGGGGACTCCATTCCTTAAGTGGTTTTAGAGCCATCCCCCCACTCCCAGTTTTTACAACACCTCCCCCCGCCCCCCCCCCCAAACCCCTTCTATTCCGGCTCCGCCTCCTCCCTGGAGCCTCCCTTTTCAGGTGGAGAGAACTCCTTCCTCCTCTTGGCTCCCTTGCATTGAGGATCTCTCCCATGTGGGTTATCATCTGGCTCTAGCCATCGACCCCAAACTCCTGAGGGGGGTTGGAGGGCTGCCTGCTGCAGTTCTGTACCTAGCACCAAGCACAGCACCCCTATCAGCAGAAATGTGTTGTCCCACAGGGAGAGACAGCCTGAAGGTCTTCTCTGATAGGCGTCTTCACGGGCCCCTTTGCCTTTAACAGTTAGGAAGTGTTTGGTCACCCTTGAAAGCAAGTAGGGCAAAATGGTGAGGCAGATGCCGGTGGAAATGGGCTGAGAAGTGGACTAAGGTTGGGGAGGAGATGTGAGAAGCACTCATGGTTTGGGGGTGTTCGGTGATGACGGGAGCTGCTGCAATAGGATGCAGTTTTATCAATATTTTGTTTTTAAATAAGCAAACAACATGATCTTCATTCCAGGGAAACAGCAGTGGAGAGCAGAGAGCGAAGTTTAGTAGAGGGAATAATAGACAGGGCAACAGTCACCGGGAGGTGAGGGGAGGGGATGGTGTGTTAGATGTGGGCTCAGAGTCCGAGAGCAGGAACAGAGGGGACTTGGAGCTGAGAAACAGTCAGGAGTCAGCCTGCCTGGACTGTGGGCCTCAGGAACGAGGCCTCTCTATGACTTTGTGAGGAGTGTACATCTGCATCTGCAATTTCTTATTTATTTTGTTTGCTTTGTTTTTTTTTTTTTACAGAGACAGAGAGAGAGAGTCAGAGAGAGGGATAGTTAGGGACAGACAGACAGAAACAGAGAGAGATGAGAAGCATCAATTATCAGTTTTTCGTTGTGACACCTCAGTTGTTCATTGATTGCTTTCTCATATGTGCCTTGACCATGGGGCTACAGCAGACTGAGTAACCCCTTGCTGGAGCCAGCGACCTTGAGTCCAACCTGGTGAGCTTTGCTCAAGCTGGCGATCTTGGGGTCTCGAACCGGGGTCCTCTGCATCCCAGTCCTACGCTCTATCCACTGCGCCACCGCCTGGTTAGGATGCAATTTTTTATTTAAAGGCTGATCTTGCCTTACAAATATGGACCCAGAGGGTTGGTTCTAGAGTCTGAAAACAGAAAAGAACTAAATAGGCAGAAGCTCTGAATAGGAATGCTCCCCAAAGAGGAGAAGAGGAAGTTGTGGGCCATATGTCTCTAAGCAACACAATGAAATGCTTCTGAAGTGGATATTAAAGAAACTCCTAGAGTCACTAATTAATTCAAGTTTAGCTCCTGGGCTGTGAAATACATCCTACTTATGTGTTGGCCTTCAGGAATAGCTTCAGCATTTGTTTATCTGGTTATATAATAATATATAGGTGCATGGAAACTTCGGAAAAATAAAGAAATCTGAGAAAGAAACTGTACATGATCCATGGTTCTATCCAGCAGGCATAGCTGCTGTTAATATGTTGCTGTATTCCTTCTCACCATGCCCTTCAATGTTTTTTGAAAATGGCTACATCAGCCTGACCAAGTGGTAGCACAGTAACTAGAGTTTCGACCTGGTACACTGAGGACTCAGGTTCGAAACCCCGTGTTGCTGGCTTGAGCAGAGGGTCGCCAGCTTGAGTGTTGGATCATAGACATGAGTCCAAGGTTGCTGGCTTGAGCAAGGGGTCATTGGATCAGCTGAAACCCCCTGGTCAAGGCATGTATGAGAAGCAATTGATGAACAACTGAAGTGATGCAACTAGGAGTTGATGCTCCTCATCTCTCTCCCCTTGTGCCTGTGTAACACCCACATCTCTCTTGCTAAAAAAAAGAAAGTGGCTACATCAATTCTATTGTATGAGTGTGTCATGACTTAAGCAATTTTATAGGGTTTTCCCCAAGTTGTTAGCATTTCTAACAATGCGGCAATTAATATCCTTTATTGAGATTTAAAAAAAACACAAACATGTCTGATTATTTCCTTAGGTTAGAGTTGTAGAAGAAAAATAATTATGTCAGAGGATACGAATTCATTGCAGCTCTTGATACTTATGGCCCAGTTGTTCCCTAGAGACATCGTGCCGATTTATTTCACACTGTTAACAGATGAGCATGACCATCAGGCCCCAGTGACCATGAAAAAGCAACACAAACCGAAAACAAAATATCTTAACTAGCTTGATGAGTTAAAAATGATCTTTTTGCTCTAATCTATCAATATTTATGGGGGTTTTTCTTTATTAAAAAAATTTATATTAAAAATTTTCTTATGATTAACTTTGACAGCTTCACTGAGATAGAATTCAGACACCACACAAATCACCCACGTAGCATGTACAATGCAGTGCTCTTTAGCATGTGCACAGAGGGGTGTGATGCAAGGGGGAGTTCCCTAAGCAGGAATGCGTGTGATGCGCGTGCTCTGTACTGTGGGGGCGGAGGGCTCTCCCCGAGGGAGGGCAGCAGCCAGCAGTCCTCGGGCGCTGCCCTGTCTTCGCATTGAAGTGACTGATGCGGGCAGAGCTGGTCTCAGTCTTAGGGGACTTGCAGCAGAAAAGACAGGTACAATTTCTATTTGTTTTGACATTTCACCCCAGAATTAAATAATGAATTCCATCTCAAGCAGAAATAGATCGGTGATTATAGACTTTATTACCCAATCCCAAAGTTCATGAAAACAAAAATCATCACATGTTTGGTCTGGTAAACACATTCATTATACAATTTGAGGCTTTGAATTTTAGGGCTAAAAAAAAATTATCACTGTACCTCCCCAGGGCCCAAAATAGAAATGTTTTTAAATACATCATATTCTAAAATGTCTAATGACAATAATTCGAAGACTGTTATTCATCTTAATCCTGTTGACTAACTCTGAATAAGACTTCAGAATTACCGATGTCTGTGAGACAATAATTTTTTTTTAATAATTTTGTTTTTTTAATGGGGCGACATCAATAAATCAGGATACATATATTCAAAGATAACATGTCCAGGTTATCTTGTCGTTCAATTATGTTGCATACCCATCACCCAAAGTCAGATTGTCCTCTGTCACCTTCTATCTAGTTTTCTTTGTGCCCCTCCCCTCCCCCTTTCCCTCTCCCTCCCCCTCCCCCTGTAACCACCACACTCTTATCAATGTCTCTTAGTCTCACTTTTATGTCCCACCTACGTATGGAATAATGCAGTTCCTGGTTTTTTCTGATTTATTTATTTCACTTCATATAATGTTATCAAGATCTCACCATTTTGCTGTAAATGATCCAATGTTATCATTTCTTATGGCTGAGTAGTATTCCATAGTGTATATGTGCCACATCTTCTTTATCCAGTCATCTATTGACGGGCTTTTTGGTTGTTTCCATGTCCTGGCCACTGTGAACAATGCTGCAATGAACATGGGGCTGCATGTGGTGAGACAATAATTTTAATGAACTCCAGGCCTCCCTTTATGAACCATTTCTTTAATTTTTTTTTCCTTTTTCTTTTTTTCAAGTGAGAGGAAGGGAGATAAAGAAACAGACTCCCACATGCACTCTGACTGGGATCCACCGAGCAACCCCCATCTGGGGCCAATGCTCTGCAATCTAACTATTTTCAGTGCCTGAGGCAGAGGCTCTAGGAAGCCACATGGGGCTAGTGTACTGGAACCAGTCGAGCCATGGCTGCAGGAGGGGAAGAGAAAGAGAGAAGGAGGAGGGGTGGAGGAGGGTCACTTCTCCTGTGTGCCCAGGCTGGAAATAGAACCTAGGACATCCACATCCTGGGCCAATGCTCTACCACTGTCCAGGGCCTGTATTTTTTTATTTGAGAGTTGGGGAGATAGAGAAACAGATTACCACATGAGCCCCAACTGGGATCCACCTGCAACTTCTGTCTGGGGCCGATGCTCTGCCCATCTGGGGCCATGCTCTCAGCCAAGCAATTTTAGCACCATGGCTATGGGGGGCGGGTGGAGAAAGAGAAGGGGGAAGGGTGGGGTGGAGAAGCAGATGGTCACTTCTCTTGTGTGCCCTGACTGGGAATCGAACCTGGGACTTCCACATTCCAGGCTGACACTCTACCACTGAGCCAGCCGACCAGGGCCTTATAAACTATTTCTTTGAGAGGTTTGAAAATACCTGCTAAATGGTTGAGGCTTATGGTTTTGTGAAGCAAAAGTGACAGGCAAGAATTGGGATGGGGAGTAGCAGTATTTATTCTGCTAAAATGTGGAAGGAAAGGAATTATCTCAGGTAAAATAATGCATTTTTTCCATGAATTTTCTCTCTCTCTCTTTTTTTTTGTTCAATTTCTGCCCCCCAGTACCCGTACCCCTGACAGTTGTCAGCCTGCTTGCTATTAGTCTATCTCTGTTTTGCTTGTTGGTTCATTTTGTTCATTAGAATCTACATATGGGTGATACTTGTCTTCTCTGACTGGCTTATTTCACTTAGTGTAATGCTCTCCAGGTCCACCCATGCTGTTGCAAAGGGTAAGATTCTTTCTTTTTTATGGTTAAGTAGTATTCCATTGTATAAATGTACCACAGCTTTTTTATCTACTCATCTACTGATGGACATTTGGGCTGCTTCCAAATCTTGGCTTTTATAAATGATGCTGAAGTGAACGTGGGGGTGCATCTTTTGAATTAGTGTTTCAGGTTTCTTTGGATAAATTCCCAGAAGTGGAATCCCTGGGTCATAAGGCAGTTCCATTTTTTATATTTGAGGTAGCTCCATACTGCTTTCCGCAGTGGCTGCACCGATCTGCATTCCTACCAACCATGAACAAGGCTTCCTTTTTCTTTACATCCTCGCCAATTATACTTTTTTAAAGGAAGAATTTGAAAAATTCACAGGTGCCCTGACCAAATAGCTCAGTTGGTTAGAGCATCGTCCTGAAGCACAGAGGTTGCCAGTGTGATCCCTGGTCAGGGCATACACAGGAACAGATCAATGTTCCTGTCCCTCTCTCCCTTCGTCTCTCACTAAAATCAATCAATAAAAATAAATAAATAAGTAAACAAATAAATAAAATATTTACAGGTGTTTACTCTCATAGACACTTCTTGATCCAAATGGAGATCCTATCAGTGGAGTAAACAACATTGTTAATATCCCAATGTTTTTATTTATGTTTTAAATTCTGAAATGCCTGTCCTGTTTTGACTTTGGACAAACTAACTCTGCCTGGAAATTCTTGTCCCTGAAGAGGTTTCCTGATGGCCCTATGGACAGACACAGGCCTCAGGAGCTGGTCTCTCACATCCCTCTCTGTGAGACCTGCCAGGGGCCCCGCCTACCCACCTCTCCCTGGGAAACAGTCAGGGGTGTTGATTTTGCTAATTGTGGTCTTCGATAACTGAAAGGCTGGACAGTTGCTTTCCCACCGAAGCTATATAGAGTCATCACTAGTGAGTTCCATGTATTTCTACAGTCACTCTGGGCTTGGGAGTCAATAAAGTCCAGGGGGGGTTGAGAAGTCTCCTTTTTTCTGTAGCACGATCTGTAGTTAACTTCTGGAGGGTGTGGGGGGATGTTCCCCTAGAGCCAAGACCCTTTTATTTTGCCTTTCCATCATCCCGCCTTCTCCTCTCCCTGTTTCTTTGACTTGGTATCTATTCAGACTCTCAGATATAGCCCATGGTTAGGCCCAGCAGAAACACCTACTTGGTGAAAATTAAAACTTGCACTGATCAATTTATGCAATGTCTACTTCAGATTGTCCTGATTCACCATATGCCATTGAAGGTTTATATCTCTTTTCTCCTTAAAAACTGCAAACAGGCTTGACCTGTGGTGGTGCAGTGGATAAAGCGTTGACCTGGAAATGTTGAGGTCACCGGTTCGAAACCCTGGGCTTGCCTGGTCAAGGCACATATGGGAGTTGATGCTTCCAGCTCCTCCCCTCCTTCTGTCTCTCCTCTGTCTCTCCCTTTCCTCTCTAAAATGAATAAAAAAAAAAAATTAAAAAAACTGCAAACAGAAACAAACATCTTGAGATCTGGCCTCTAAAAGCCACCAAGTTTAAATTTCACCCCTTTCCGGGCTCAAGTAGAGAAAGAGATGCTGAAATTCCACTACAGTTTCCATTTGAACGCTTTGGACTATGGATTTAGAAAATAACATCTGAACCTCATTTTAGAAATGGAGCTCTTCCCAAACCACGTGGCTGTGGTGGGGGCCTCCGCAGAGGAAGTCTTGGTATTAGCAGCACTCAGCTGGGCTTTGTGGGCCTTTCAGTTGTTACTAAACCTCTAGAAGATCCTACTGTTTGCCCCCCAACAACAGAAGTCAAAGGTTGGGCTCCCAAAATGGAGTAGCATAGTACAGCATTTAGAATTCTTGAAATAATGGTTGATGAAGACTTTATCTTCTGATTTTCCTCCTGGCACTTTACCCCCTTTAAGTTTACCTACCTATGAATACAACCTTGTACTTCTGAATCACACTCCTCACAAATTTAATAGCTGTGATTGTTAGAAAAACATATATTTTTAAATATGCAGTGCCAGTATATTCAAAGTCTTGGGATTTCTTACTTTTCTTTTCAAACAAAATTAGGGCTGGCTTTATTTTATTGTATTGTATTGTATTTTTTCAAAGTTAGAAACGGGGAGGCAGTTAGACAGACTCCTGCATGCGCCCAACCAGGATCCACCCGCATGCCCACCAGGGGTTGATGCTCTGCCCATCTGGGGCCTTGCTCGGTTGAGGCCAGAGCCATTCTAGCGCCTGAGGCGGAAGCCATGGAGCTGTCCTCAGCACCCTGGCCAACTTCGCTCTAACGGAGCCTTGGCTGCGGAGGGGAAAAGAGAGATAGAAAGGAGAGGGGGAAGGGTGGAGAAGCAGATGGGTGCTTCTCCTGTGTGCCCTGGCTGGGAATCGAACCTAAGACTTCCACACACTGGGCTGACGATCTGTCACTGAGCCAACTGGCCAGGGCCAGGGCTGACTTTAGCTCAGTGGTTCCTTCGAATGAAATTCCCTTGTCAAACAAAATCAATCTTTTCGTGTGTGTTCACTAGGTAGAAAGCAGAGCAGTTCACAGACTATCTGCATAGGCTCTTAGTGACTGGAGTTATTATTCTCCTCAGGCTTGAGGAGTTGTCTGCTCCAAGGACCTGTGAGTAGATTCATTGTTTTCTGGGAGTCAGGAAAGCAGATTAAGAAAGAATACATTATCTCCTGAATAGATACTTTCCTCAAAGGAAATCCATCAGTTGTGTAGGCAATGGAATTTGGGGAAGTCCCAGGAATATTGTTCTATTTATGAAAATGCTGAGTTACTTGGTGGTTTGTTTGTTTGTTTGTTTATTTATTTATTTATTTTTAGAGAAAGAGAGATAGAAAGAGAGAGAGGGACAGATAGGGACAGACAGAAAGGGAGAGAGATGAGAAGCATCAGTTCTTTGTTGCAGTTCTTTAGTTGTTCATTGATTGCTTTCTCATCTGTGTCTTGACGGTGAGGGGTGGTGGACTTCAGCAGTGTGACTGACCCCTTGCTCAAGCCAGTGACCTTTTGAGCTCAAGCCAGCAACCACGGGGTCATGTCTATGATCCCATGCTCAAGCCAGTGACCTTGGGGTTTTGAACCTGGGTCCTCAGCATTCCAGGCCACTGCTCTCTCCACTGTACCACTGCCTGGTCAGGTTTGGTAGTTTATTTTTGATGATGGATGGGTAGTCAACAGCTCTTGCTAGGGAGACAGCAGCCTGGGCATAGAGGGACAGTCGGTTTTACCAACTCGAACAGAGTGGAGTGACCTCCACAGAGACTTTGGCCTCATCAACTCCTTGTCACTTTTGGACAAGGTTTGACAGCCTCTATTTCTAATTCTCAGTCTGAAACCAAAACTTCAAAAGCCCCTTTGAAGAATCATGTAAAATACTGTGTGTGTTTTATGGCTATATGTTTAGTATACTTACATACACACAGAAGAGATGTAAACAGAAAGGGGACCTGGCCCTTAACCCGTCTGCCTAGGGCCTGCTGGTAATGTGTGGGTTCTTGACTTCATGTAGGACAGATTTCACGCACGAGTCCAGGTGATTTTGAGAGTGTGTGTGATAAAGCTGGGGACAGTGAAACAAAAGGGCTAGGATAGAAGCAACAGGAGAGAGCCGAGGCAGGGCTGCTCCGGCTCACTGAAAAGTCAGAGAAAAGGGGGCCCTAGAGACAGGTTCCAGGGGTGAGCCTGGGACAAGCTGTCACTGCCGCTTGCGCACCTGGTTGCAAGTCTCTGGGGACCCTTAGAGTTTAGGAGAGTTTAGGAGATGCACACCTGTGGGGGATGAAGAAGGGGAAGGGGAAGGGGAAGGCGAGGATGTAGTCCAGAGTGGGAGAGCGCACACCGTTCCCTTTTTAAAACAAACAAGCCAACAGACAAAAACTTGTTCTTATTTTTAAATTGGTTTTAGAGAGAGGGGGAGAAAGAGAGAGACAGAAACATCAATCTATTTCTGTATGTGCCCTGACTGGAAATCAAACCCACAACCTTTGTGTATTGGCATAGTGCTCTAACCAACTGAGCTATGCGGCCAGGGCACATATTGTGCCCTTTGTTTTGAGGGTTTTTAAAGGCTGGGAATTTAATGGAGATCTCAATAAAATATTCATCAGCTTTTCCAGGTGTGCCCAGAAACAGTTTTTTGATGTTTGGGGCAAAGTTGCTGAAAAGGGTGTCACTGGATCTTTAGGTTTAAATTTCTTTCTTTCTTTCTTTTTTTTTTTCTTTCTTTCTCTTTCTCTTTCTTTCTTTCTCTCTTTCTCTCTTTCTTTCTCTTTCTGTTTCTTTCTTTCTTTCTTTCTTTCTTTCTTTCTTTCTTTCTTTCTTTTCTTTCTTTCTTTCTTTCTTTCTTTCTTTCTTTCTTTCTTCTTTCTTTCTTTCTTTCTTCTTTCTTCTTTCTTTCTTTCTTTCTTTCTTTCTTTCTTTCTTTCTTTCTTTCTTTCTTTCTTCCTTCCTTCCTTCCTTCCTTTCTTTCTTTCCTTCCTTCCTTCCTTCCTTCCTTCCTTCCTTCCTTCCTTCCTTCCTTCCTTCCTTCCTTCCTTCCTTCCTTCCTTCCTTCCTTCCTTCCTTCCTTTCTTTCTTTCTTTCCTTTCTTTCCTTCCTTCCTTCCTTTCTTTCTTTCTTTCTTTCTTTCTTTCTTTCTTTCTTTCTTTCTTTCTTTCTTTCTTTCTTTCTTTCTTTCTTTCTTTCCTTTCTTTCTTTCCTTCCTTCCTTCCTTCCTTCCTTCCTTCCTTCCTTCCTTCCTTCCTTCCTTCCTTCCTTCCTTCCTTCCTTCCTTTCTTTCTTTCTTTCTTTCTTTCTTTCTTTCTTTCTTTCTTTCTTTCTTTCTTTCTTTCTTTCTTTCTTTCTTTCTTTCTGAGGGTAGATAGTGAGGCATACTTCTGCATTTGCCCAACCAGGATCTATCGAGCAGCCCCATCTGGGGACAATACTCTAATACCGAGCTATTGTATTTTCAGCACCTGAGGCTGACATGCTAGGACCAACCAAGCTAGCCTCAGCTCCTGGGGCCATGTTCGAACCATTTGAGCCACTGGCTGTGGGAGAGGAAGAGGGAGAGAAGGGGGAGAGGAAGGGGAAAAGAAACAGATGATCGCTTCTCCTATGCACCCTGATTGGGAATTGAACCCGGGATGCTCTATCCACTGAGCCAACATCCAGGGCCAGAAATATTTTGTATGAAAGGATTAGGCCTGTGATGATGGTTGCAAGTAGATTTTAGGTCCTCAGAATTAGAAATAATTTCATCCTCCAAAATCTCTGCTGAATGTTCAGGCAGTGCCTTGGCACCGAAGTCCCGCCTCCCATTAGCTTCTTGGCTCATGGGTGTGTTATGCACCAAAAATAGGATACATTGGCCTGACAGGTTAAAAACTATTTTTGTAATAAGAGCAGAGGAAGTCTTTGTTTCCAACTATAAACTTACCAAGAGCCTATTCATTTTAATATGCATTAAAAAGTTGATTAATTTGCCCATTTGCTTGTGTAAAACAATAAGCTGATGCTAATCTTGAGATGAAAAATGTTCCCAAACAGGTTATGTGGCTCATGAATTTATTTTGGATACAAGACCCTTCAAAAAGTCTGCAAATATTGAGGCTTTGGATGTGGCCAAGAGGCTTCAGGATTATGGTGAGTGGCCTCATGGAAGTGACCCCTTGTAGGGAGGGGAACTCAGGCTGTTGTCATTCATGTGGCTGCCTATGCTGTCTGTGGACCACTTCGTGGAGGTACAAACTGAATGTGCAGTCCCCGGAGAAAACTGATTCCACCTGGGGTGGCACAGTGGGTAAAGCATTGACCTGGAACACAGAGGTCACTGGTTCGAAGCCTTGGGCTTGCCCAGTCAAGGCACATACAGAAAGTAACTACTACGAGTTGATGCTTCCCACTTCAACCCCCTCTTTCTCTCTTTCTTTAAAAAAAGAAAGAAAAGAAAGAAAACTGATTCATCTGCTAAATGAGGTGCCCATGGTTCTGGGCAAACTTCAAAGTGATAGAGAAAAATCTTGCCATTATGACTGCATTTGTACTGCCCTCTGAAAGATACCATATCATGCCTCTTGAATTTTAATGATTTGAGTGACTTCTTTTAATAAAGAAAGTGAACACCTTAATAATTTAGTAGGTTTATTACCTCATCATAATGGGAGTCCCATGTGTGTAACTCATTCTCTCTTGAATGAATAATCTTATTATGCAAAGTTACACTGATAATAAATGGAAAAGCCAGAGAATGGTTTCATTAAAGAAATTAGCAACTACCTCATCAAATATCCTCTTGGCTATTCCTATAACCTGATTCAATCTCCTGGCATCACACCTCCGACTACAGCAGCATTTGGAGGGAGAGAGAGAAGGGGCTAGGAGGAAGGTAGTTACCACTCAGTGTTCCCAAGTTCTTTTCTATCTTCAACTTTGACATTATTTTGCTGCTTGATGGAGCGATTGCCACACTGGCCCTAAGCCCAGAATTGTCCAGGAGCCTGGCACACAGTAGGCACTCAGAATATATGTGTTTAATGAGTGAGAGAAGGAAGGAAGAAAGGAAGGTAGGAAAGGAGGGAGGGAGGAAGGGAGGAAGGAAGGAAGGGAGGGAGGGAGGCAGGGAGGGAGGGAGGGAGGGAGGGAGGGGTTAAAAAAAACAATGAAAATGATGATGCAGATTCTGGATCTTAGTCACACCTACTGAATTAGAATTTCCAGTGGAAAGTCCTAGTAGTTTGTACATTTAACAAGCACTCAGTGGATGAGTCTTAGCAGACAAGTGGGGCTCACTGCCTTAGGGCAGAGGTTTTTAAACATAACTGATGATTGGAATCACGTGGAGTTTTTAAACTCAGATTTCTGAGCCCTACCTTGGTCTGCTGAATCAGGGTCAAAATCCAGGAATTTGTGTTTCCAAGACAACTCAGATAGTTCTACGTGTGGAAACCACTACAGCAGAATATGTTGAGCTGAACTGAATTTGCTAACAAGGAATTGAAATCAGACTTCATGAGACCAATATTGTGTTTAAAAAAAAAAATCCCTTTCTGGTTTGGGTGACAGTTCTATGCATTTGACAAAACTTATTAAATGGTACCCTTAAAATTTGTACATTTCACTGTATATACATTTTATCATAAAAATATGTGAACCAGATATTGAATTCTAATTAATTATATAATGCTGAAGTGATTAAGGGAGAAGTGTATTTATGACAGCAATATACTTTGAAATGCATCAAAAATAAGATGGGTAGATGGATGAATAGATATGTGATAAACCAAATGAACATCATTGTTGAATCTAGATGGAAGGTATATGGGTCTTCACTCCTTTAAGCTTATTGGTACATTTGAAAATTTTGTGTTGAGGAGACAATTCCTTATATTCCTTATATCCAATGTATAAGCATTGCATGCTCAAACACCCATGCAATGATGCACTAGAATTGGGAATCATTATGCTCTAGGGCAAGCTCAGCTGACCAGTATGTCAACCTAAGAGCTATTCTTCATCTTTTAGTTTTGCAGAAAAAGTATAAAATAGGGCAAAAGTTGTTTTTGGCTTTTGTCCAGGAAATCTTTTGACCTTGTTCCTTATTAATTAATCTTACATGTGAAAACTTACGGTAACGTAGAACTCCTCCTGCCTGTGTTCAGTGCAGCGGCGAAGGCCTCCTACGGAGTGCCCACGTCTCAGCCCCTATCTGTGAGGTGGCTCAGCAGTGCTCACTCTAGGCCCTCACTGCCTGCTTCCTCATTATCTAACTTTTGGTAGGCTTTACTGTTTTAATTTCTCTTAATTGCAAGTAATACATGAGCATTATAGAAAGATTCTAAAATACAAAGTAAGATATATAAAAATTCCAGTCTTGTTATCTGGCAATAACCCTTGTTAAAATTTCACTATTCTTATTTAGTTTTTATTTTTTAGCATTAAAAAAATTTTTTTTTAGTTTATTGATTTTAGCGAGAGAGGAATGTAGAAAGAGAGAAAGAAAAACAGGAACATTGATCTGTTCCTGGATGTGCCCTGATTGGGGATTGAACCAGCAACCCTGTGCTTTGGGACGATGCTCTAACCAACCAAGCTCTCCAACCAGGGCTATTTTTTAGTATTCTTTTAGAATTTATTCTTCAAGGTGCCTCCTTTATTATATAATTATATTATTTAATGTATATAAGTATATATCAGATATATAAGGCACAAAGTATATATATAGATACTTTGTCATTTTCTTAAATAAAATGGGATAATATTATGTAGCTTGGGTTTTTTTCACTTTATATTTTTGAATATTTACCCAATTTAACAAATATAACTGTACATACTTTTCATGGTTGCATGTTTATTATATGGATAACCTATAAAATTTGCTTAACTGATCCTATATTGTTGGGTAAGTTATTTCCGAAGTTTTCTTCTGTAAATGGTACTGAAGTGAATGCCCAGATACATGTCCTTGGGGTAACTTATAAAATAGAAAGTGTCTCTTCTTCTTTTTTTTTTTTTTTTTTTTTAATTTAATTTTTATTTTTTTTACAGGAACAGAGAGAGAGTCAGATAGAGGGATAGATAGGGACAGACAGACAGGAACAGAGAGAGATGAGAAGCATCAATCATCAGTTTTTTGTTGCGACACCGTAGTTGTTCATTGATTGCTTTCTCATATGTGCCATGACCGCGGGCCTTCAGCAGACTGAGTAACCCCCCACTCGAGCCAGTGACCTTGGGTCCATGTTAGTGAGCTTTTTTGCTCAAGCCAGATGAGCCCACGCTCAAGCTGGCTATCCTAGGGTCTCGAACCTGGGTCCTTCCGCATCCCAGTCCGATGCTCTATCCACTGCGCCACCGCCTGGTCAGGCAAAAGTGTCTCTTCTAAATTGAAGAGGTCAAAATTAGTGACACATGTTCCCCATTTTCTCTTGCAGGATTTCATTCCCCTACCATGTCCTGGCCAGTGACAGGGACTCTCATGATTGAGCCCACTGAGTCAGAAGACAAGGCAGAGCTGGATAGATTCTGTGATGCAATGATCAGCATTCGGCAGGAAATCGCCGACATTGAAGAGGGCCGCATGGACCCTAAGGTCAATCCACTGAAGGTGTGTAAGCACTGGTACTTTATTCAAAATGTCCCACAGAGGAGAAAAATTGTTGGGTCAGTGTCAGCAACCTGTGAATTCACTCATCAGATGATATTCTTGCCTAGAATTAAGGCCATTCTTCTGAGAAGACGATGCATTTATTACTTGGAAGTTTAAATCTTGACATAGGGGTTACTCAAGTACAACGTAGATATTTTCAGTGTCTGAACTCTGTTTATGTCATTGTTTTGGGGTTGTGGGAGCTCCATACCACATACACCCAGCTGGTCGCCAAAGAGGGAGCAGAGGCTGAAGGGCTTTGTTTAGCTGTGGAAGTCTTATCCTGTGACTCTGATGCACTGTAGTGAGATTATTTACCTCTGAAACTCTGGATAAAAATAAATTCTTATATTAGAGGAGTTACGTCTTACAACTGGGTTGGTACTTGGCTGGAATGTTTTACAATGTTTATGGCTTATGTTGGAGGAAAATTTGTTAGGCATTACCTCAACTCTTCCAAAATATGTTCATTTTATATCTGGTTAGAACCCTACGTTTCTCCTTAGGTCCAGATATTATTAAGCTGGTATCATGAATTGAGAATACCATGACGACTGTGTTGTTATGGCTCCAGGCCAGACAACACGTCCTGAGATGCTCAGGGAAGCCCAGGCAAGTTCCCAAACTGCACAGCTGGAGGTGGAGTGCAGGGCCCAGTGCCTGGTGGGGAAGGCAGACACCCTCCTCAGCGTGAATTTGACAGGGTAACAAAAGAATACAATATGATCATTTGTACTATTATTATTATTTCCCTCTGGATACTGATGATTCTTTCAGGATTTAGGCTGGTTTTTTTGTTGTTGTTTGTTTAATTTTTGCAAGATAGAGATGGACAGACAGGAAGGGAGAAAGATGAGAAGCATCAACTTGTTGTTGTGGCACTTTATTGTTCCTTAATTGCTTCTCGTATGTGCCTTGACAGGGTCTCTAGCTGAGCCGGTGACCCCTGGCTCAGCCAGCAACCTTTGGGCTGAAGTCAGTACCCATGAGATCCCACACTCAAGCTGGTTAGACTGCGCTCAAGCCAGCTGAGCCCGCATCAAGTCATTAACTTGGGGTTTCCAACCTGTGACCTCAGTGTCCCAGATCAATGCTCTATCCACTGTGCTACCACCAGTCAGGTGGATTTAGGCTGTTTTTAAAAATGGCAACAGACATCTAAAGAACTGAATACTGACTTACAAAAGCATGTGGAGAATAATACTCATAGGATGATATAAGGTTTAAAAGTATACCAAACTATGCTATATGCTATTAATATATGCAGGAGTAGTGTAAAAACATGATAATGGTGAAATCAAACTTAAGATAGTATCTATTATTGGGGAGGAGGGTAAATAAAGAGATGGAAAGGGGAAATACAGGCAGCTTCAGCTGCCTCTGATGTTTTGGGGGTTTATTTCTTTTTTTTCTTCTTGTTTTTTTTTTTAAAGGCTAAACAAATATGATAATATATTGATTTATGTTGGGTAGAAGATGTGCTTATTGTATTACCATAATTTTCTGATATTTGAAATATTCCACAATAAAAAATTTCCTACCACCTGACTAGGTGGTGGTGCAGTGGCTAGATCATCAGCTTGGGATGCTGAGGACCCAGGTTTGAAACCCCAAAGTCACCGGCTTGAGCATGCGCTCATCTAGCTTGAGTGTGGGATCATAGACATGACCCCAGGGTTGCTGGCTCGAGCCCAAAGGTTGCTGGCTTGAGCAAGGGGTCACTGGCTCTGCTGGAGCACCCCCCAACCAAGGCATCCATGAGAAAGCTATCAATGAAAAACTAAAGTGCCACAACAAGTTGGTACTTCTCATCTCTCTCCCTTTCTGTCCATCCCTCTATCTCGCTGTCTCTCTTGCTAAAAAAATAAATAAATTTCCTACAGAGATTTCCTTCCCCACAAATTGAAACAAAAAAAGCCTTCTCTGTCCATGGTCTGTCAGAAGCTCACTGATTGAGGAGAAGGCAGTGTTCTGCTCTGATCCCTCTCCCATCCATATCTATCTCAGATGTCTCCACACTCCCTGACCTGCATCACATCCTCGCACTGGGATCGGCCATATTCCAGAGAGGTGGCAGCATTCCCACTCGTAAGTTCTCCTCTGAAGCCGACTGTGCCAGCTGGGATAGTGTTCACATGCATGTGAGGGGCCATCACTTACTCCGAGGGGCTCCCACTCTTACAGTCTCATATCAACTCTAAGTGGGACACTTGTGAAATGTGGGTCATGATGAGGAAAGTCCGCAGAGCACGGGCATTGGCTTTCAGATCTATGAGTGTCAGCCACAGGCCTGGAATCTGCAGGGCACACAGCGGAGAGACCAAATAGAGGCCCTGTCAAGGAAGTGTTTTCTACCATCATCCAACAGTGAGGTGGCCCCAAATGCAACTTTCCTTCTTTTCTGTTTCTTATATGCTGTGCTGTCTGTTTGACGGGGTGGGGACAAGTGTCAAAAGTTGGATTTGGGGGATGCTAATGAAGGGTTGGCTTTTAGCTTCTTATACTTTTTGAATACTTGGGCTAGTGGTGCCTTAGGCTGCAGTTACTGCAATCTCCTCTTCTGAGAAAAACCTCCCAGAACATCGCAGAACGTTTCCATCCTTTGTTCTTACAGCCCTTTGTGAAACCGGAGAACAAATTCTGGCCCAGCATTGCCCGGATCGATGACATCTATGGAGACCAGCACCTGGTTTGCACCTGCCCACCGATGGAAGTCTATGAGTCTCCATTTTCTGAATAGACGAGGGCCTCTTCTTAGTCCTCTCTTTGAGTTCACATGACTGATTTGGTGCTTCTCTCTGGAGCATTTGATAAGCAAGAAATATTTCATCTACCACCACCCGAGGCTCAAGTAGGGATTTTACACACTGTGTAAAGTTTTGTAATCTCTGTCAAGGTAAATGTAAATACAATTAGCATAGTGAGCGGGAGCTCCTTGTTGGAAGATTGATTTGCTTTGGTGCCTCTGCTTTCACATGTCTGTTGATGTTCAAATTGCCTTGATTGGAAGCCATTTTTAGTTTTTTTGCATAGAAAATCTGGAGCACACTAGGAACTTTAGCTTTCAATGTAGCAAGTTCACAGACATATAGTAGAGGCTATGCTGGAGACTTGATAGACATATTTTTCTTTCAAATAAGTCCTTATGGACTATGCCGTCTGTGGGAAATCCCAGGGTAAATGTTTACATTTTGTATATGCTGCAGAAATCTTTTTCCTCCAAATAATTTTCCTAATCTGTAATAGAATTTGAGTGTTTTTCTCCTTGTGTGTGTGGGTATTTTTTAATCTCCAATTATTAGTATTCTAATAAAAGCATTTTGATTAAGAATACCTTCTTGGTCCATTTTTCAATCTTCCACATATAGGTTTAGAGGGATTTGAAGGGTAATAAGAAACACATAACCCAATAATAGCTGTTGTGACATGATCAGTTTTGTCTTTGGCGGGCTAAAGATAGGGTATATGTCTTGGTCAGCAGTGAATACCACTTTGGTCTTTTTGTTAGAGTTGTACTAGGTTGTGTGTAACTGAAACCTAACTACAGAAGTTTAATCAAATAGTCGTTTATTTTTTCCCACTTAAGAAATAAAGCAAGGCTGGTGCTCCCTCAATCTTTCCGTCCTGTCTTCCTTTGCAGAGTCTTCACCCTCCTAGTCTTCAAATGGCTGCCACACATCCAGGCATCACGTCCCCATTCTCGATAGGAAAAGGCGGGGAAATGAGACAAAAAGGCAGATTCCATGCAAGTCAACTTCTTTTGGAATGCTTTCCCAGAGGGTCCACTTAGTAACCTCTGCTTACTTGTAACTGGCCAGAATTCGTTCCAATTGCCGCTCGTAGCTGCAAGGGTCATGGGGAGGTCTTTTACCTGGGCAGATTACTGCCCCCAAAGAAAACAAGGAGTTTGTTAATTAAAGATCAGGGGAAGAAAGGGTTTCAGGTAGGCAAGTAGGATACCTTCCACAAATAAGTTTCTGGTAGAGAGAGCAAATGTTTCACACGTTCTCCCCCGATTATTATTCAACATGTGCTCTAGCCCCAAGGACACGGCTCCTTGTGTGGAGCTCACTTCACCATTCCTCAGCCATCCTGACAGTGATCTGGACAAAGGGTCAGAGAGCTCTACTGAATGCTCTGCTGGTGGTCCGCTTATTCACACACTTAAAAAAGTTTGTAAAACAACTTATTTCAGCCTAACCAAGCAGCAGAGAAGTGATGGGATCCCTGGCTCCTTTTTCACGTAATAATTGATTACTATCTACTGAGCAATTGTCAGGTAGATTTATAACCTCACGGAGCCTCCTAACATTCCACTTTTACACACGTGGGGGTGGTATGGAGAGCTGCCCAAGGTCCTAGAGCTGGTGAGAGAGCCAGAACTTGAACCCTGGATGAACAGCTCCAGTGCCCACTGGTGAAAGCAGGCTGCCCACTGCCAATGGTCACTGCCAACCTAGAGACTGTCCTTCCTGTGCTGAACACTGGGCTCTCCACACTGTAGCCAGCAGGACACAGAGGAGCTCCTATCAAGGAAGGACAAGCAGATGAAAACAAATCATAGAGGTGAACAGCGGTTTTCTAATTTCTTTATCAGGCTGTGCAGTGTTAGCGGTTGAATGCCAAAATTGTTTCCACAACAGTTCATCCATTGCTTGCCCCCCAAATATATGAGAGGCAAACGCAGGTGATTAGGAGAGTCAGGTGAACTATCTTTCCTTCACTATTAAGTAACTCATGTGTTTACCTGACACTTGTGTGCTGACTCTCCCGCCTCCGGCTCTCTACCTGTGTGACACCCTCCACCGGGAGCGCCCACCCTCCCACCATGCCCCCTTTGCTTTGCTGGCTCCTGTTTATCTTTCTGCACCTCCTCACAAAGGTCTTCCACACATCTCCACGAAATGGGCTCTTACTTTCTGTCTCTCAAATGCAAGTTTGTTTTCCTGTACTCTCAGCACAAATTAGCATCTGTTCTGCTCACCTGGTTTTTGTCTGCCTCATTAGAAAGTTCCCTGAGAGTAGGGACTAGATCTTGTACATCAGTGGATTCCCAGAACTAAGTCTGGGTCCTACCTGTAGTATGTGTTCAACAAAGAAATATTAATTGAATGAAGAATGATCCTTGATCTCAAAGAGGGACATGGTCACAGAAACCAGTATTTCCAATGCCTTCTGTGGATTCTGTTAAATGCCAAGTACAAATACTGGGCCTCGAACCAGGGCCTCTGGCCAGACTGTATAGGTGCTCCCCTGCTTTCTGTTGTGAGGAAACATACATAACATTGACCACTTTAACCTTTTAAAATTCTATGGCTTGGTGGCATCAAGTACCTTAACAATGTTGTGCAGGATGTACTCTCGGAGCAGTTCTGAAGAGGGTTCTGAGGTGGACATGCACACACGTTATGCCTCGGGTACCCCCTCTGCCTCCTCTGAGCCCTGAGACAGGCCACAGGCCATAGGAACAATCCTTGCCTTGAAGGCGTGTGAAGAGGGCAGGGCCCTGTCTAGAAACCTGTCAAAGCCCTAGATACATAATAGGGGCCATGTTTTCCAAAGACAAAACCGGTGCCTTTCATCCAAATAAAGGATGTAGGTACCACTGTTGGGTACATGAAACCATCTGGGCCAAGTAGTTTGGAAGCTGAGATAATAGCACTTGAGGTTCCCAGAGCTCTGGGACAGGTGTTTTGGCTCAGACGTTGGGCAGGCTCAGAGATGTTTCCTAGGGCAAAGGTTTTTCAAACCTTGGGGTGTCTAGATAAATGGGAGGGCTTGTTAACACAGAACGCCAGGCCCTGGCCCCAGAGTTTCTGACTCTAGGTCTGGCACAGGGCTAGTGGACTTCCATTTCTAACAAGTTTCAGACATTGCCTCTGAGCTTCCTTTGTTCACATTTTAAGGAATTTTCCAGAACCCTAAGCCTTTAAGAGATGATGCAGGTGGGGAAGATGATGAATTTAGCCTTGTTTTGTCTATACCAGGGGTAGTCAACCTTTTTATACCTACTGCCCACTTCTGTATCTTTGTTAGTAGTAAAATTTTCTGACTGCCCACCAGTTCCATGGTGGGCATGCTGGGTGGATCCTGGTCGGGCGTATGTGGGAATCTGTCTCTCTGCCTCCCTGCTTTTCACTTCAGAAAAAAAATAAAATAAAAAAAGAAATAGGGAGGGGAGTGTTGAGTCAAGATAACGGAGAATAATAATAGGGTCCAGAGAAGATGGGGACCCTGACCCAGGTGGAAGGCTCTGAGGAAAAGGTACGTGTGTGTGTTATGTAATGGAGGGAATAGGAATGAAAGTGGGTAGATAAGGGCCTATGGTGGCAGTTGGGTAAGTAAAGAGTTACAGTGTGGAAGTGGAAAAAACATCAGCTCAATGATGTCAGAAGAAAGAAGAGTCAGAAAGAGGGAGGCGAGAAAAGCTAGAGATGTGGGGAAGGGAGATGGGAGAAGGCTCTCCATGGTGGAATGAGAAGGCAGTCAAGAGCATAAGCAATAAGTCCCAGGACAGGACTCCCTCAAATTAGGAAGAGAGAGGTCAAGGGAATGGGGAAGAGAGACAATTAAATAGTCAGTTTAAGCCTGGCCTGTGGCAACACAGTGGATAAAGCATCGACCTGGAATGCTGAGGTTGTCAGTTCAAAACCCTGGGCAAGCCCCATTCAGGCTCATATGAGAAGCAACTACTACAAGTTGATGCTTCCTGTTCCTCCCCATGCCTTTCTCTCTATCCTCTCTCTAAAGTCAATAAATAAAATCTTAAATAAAAAAAGTCAGCTTAAGATGGCAAAGGGAAGGGTTAGAGGGCAGGAGGTGGCTCCAAGTTTGGGGGGAAGCAGGTAGGGAAGGAACAGACCTAGGGTCCAAGTTCTCTGGACAAGAAAGGGCAGGGAGAAGCACCAGACATTGAGAACAAAGGTCATGGAGGGAGCACCCTGTGAGTAGGAGGGAAAGGGGTGAGGGAGGGGCTGGAGGACCTGCTTGTTCATTACTGGCTATGTATATAGGCATGTACTCCGACAACCGCCATGTATGATCAACATGGCGTGTTTGTGCCTCAGTGACGTCCTTTTCCTGCTGCTGCCTTTACTAAGCACTGATCTCATTCCCCTTCCCCAACTCCTCCGCTAGTCCTTCCAGGTCAGGGGTGCCTCATAGCTGTTGCTTCACCTTGCCAGGCTCTCACTTCCCAGCCTTCATGCTCACACTCATTGTTCATCTGGAGCTTTATCTCACATCTCCTCCACAGCTTTTGTGCATATAACTCCATGAGGATGGCAATAGATTCCTGATCTTAAAGTTACAATCCCAGCTGTCAGATTGCTCATCCCAAAGTTTGGAAACAGTTATTTTGGGGGAGGAGGTGTCTGGTGCCTGGAAGTGGCAAGGATTACTGGGCACTTTTCCCATAAAAGCAGTGATAGACTATCATTTAATTAGCGTACAGACTAATCTGGGAAACTACCCACTTCCTCTATATCACTGTTCCTACAGGAAACATTTGTACAGATTGTTTCATTTTTAACCTACATTAAGTCACAGATCATGGCCATCATTCTTCTATAAATTAACTTCTGAAATGCAAGTTGGGAGATTGCCTGTAATTCTTCTGAATTCAATAGAATTGATGGAGGGCTGAAAAAAAATCAACTGTTTTTTCATGGGCCTACAGGACTTTCTTGGTGTCTTTTATAGAGGTTAGAGTTTTCAGAACTGATAAAAGAGAAATTTTAGTTTGCTTCTGATCTGATTGTTGCATTGTGCTTTAATATCACTAGTAAAAAATGTTTGACCCTGGCCAGTTGGCTCAGTAGTAGATAGAGTGTTGGCCAGGCATGTGGAAGTCCTAGGTTTGATTCCAGGCAGGGCACACAGGAGAAGTGCCCATCTGCTTCTCCATGACTCCCCCTCTCGTTTCTCTCTCTCCCCTCCTACCCTCCTGCAGCCAAGACTCAACTAGAGCAAAATGGCCCCAGGCACTGAGGATGGCTCCATGTTCTCCACCTCAGGCGCTAAAAAATGGCTCCAGTAGCAATGGAGCAATGGCCCCAGATGGGCAGAGCATTGCCCCTTAGTAGGCTTGCAGGTGGATCCTGGTTGGGGCACATGTGGGAGTCTGTCTCTGCCTCCCCTCCTCTCACTAAATTAAAAATAAAAAGTTTGCCTAGTTTGTGACATTTTAAATTTTCTATAAAAGCACTTCTCAAGATCATTTGGAAAAAAAAAATTTGATGAGACTCAGATTTAAGTGCTTTAAATCCCAGAAAACAATGTACTCCAATAGCACCAGGAGTGATGTCAGCCATCCTATAAAAAGTGCACTTTCCCCCAACAGTGCTTTCACTGGGAACTTGATCTAAAAGTGCTCTATACTACAGTGGGAGCAAAGTAGAATTAGCTGCAAACAGATTCTTTCTTCAGACTGGGACAGTGAGTAAAAAAAAAAGAAAAGAAAAAAAAGATAACTTCCTTGCATTCAATACGTTTTATCCAATGTGAATTACACAGGAATATTAGAGCTTCCCAAAATAGAAGTACTAAATGCTTTTATTGGTGAAAAGAAGCCTCTTGAAATGTATTCCAAAAGACAATGATGAAAATACTTTCCATGGAAGGAGACGGTGGGTAGGCTGTTAAACTTGCAAAGAGCAAAGGAGTGGGTGTAGTATATGGTGCCAGCATGCTGGGAGGGGTGTGTGTGGGGGGAGGAGTGCCCATGATAAACACTATTTCTGTGTTTTTGTCAAAAAGAGAGCCTTTCATCTGGGACAGTGCCTGCCATTCAGAGAAATGCTGTTTTTTGTTGTTTTGTTTTTTTTTCTGAAGCTGGAAACGGGGAGAAACAGACAGACTCCCGCATGAGCCCGACCAGGATCCACCTGGCACGCCCACCAGGGGGCAACGCTCTGCCCACCAGGGGGCGATGCTCTGCCCCTCCGGGGCGGTCGCTCTGCCGCAACCAGAGCCACTCTAGCGCCTGGGGCAGAGGCCACAGAGCCATCCCCAACGCCCGGGCCATCTTTGCTCCAATGGAGCCTTGGCTGCGGGAAGGGAAGAGAGATACAGAGAGGAAGGAGGGGGTGGGGGTGGAGAAGCAAATGGGCGCTTCTCCTATGTGCCCTGGCCGGGAATCGAACCCGGGTCCCCCTCATGCCAAGCCGACGCTCTACCGCTGAGCCAACCGGCCAGGGCGAGAAATGCTGTTAACCTGAAGTTTATGCCAGTGAACATGATAGCTCTGGGAGGAGAAGCTGAAAGGTGACCATTAAGCAGGCTCAATACAGTCTTTAATCAATTTCATTATTTCCCAGAAATTAGTTGCCTTTAGGAATATAGCCCAACGATGTAACAAATTACAAAAAGGTTTTTTTTAAATGCAACCCACCTGAGCAGGTGGTGGCACAGTGGATCGAGCATCAGCCTAAGACGCAGAGGACCCAGGTTTGAAGCCCCGAGGTCACTGGCTTGAGCGCAGGGCTCAACAGCTTAAGTGCAGGCTTGCTGGCTTGAGCATGGGATCATTGATATTGCCCCAATGTCTCAGGCTTGAGCCCCAAGCTGCTGGCTCGGCGGGAGCTCCCCCTGGTCAAGGCACATACGAGAAAGCAATCAATGAACAACTAAGGTGCTGCAATAAAAAACTGATGCTTCTCATCTCTTCCTTCCTGTCTGTCCATCTGTCCTTCTCGGAAAAAAAAAAAAGCAGCCCATGGTTGTGTTTTTGTTTTATTCTTTTTATAATTGAGAGGAAAGGAGGCAGAAAGACAAACTCTCACATGTGCCCCAATCAGGATCTATCCAGCAAGCCCCTACCAAGCAATGCTCTGCCCATCTGTGGCCACTGCTCCATTGCTCTGCAATGAGCTATTTTAGTGCCCGAGGCAAGGCCATGGAGCCACCCTCAGCATCTGATGTCAACTTGCTCAAAGCAATCAAGCCATGGCTGTGGGAGAGTGTAGAGGGAGAGGGAGAGGGAGATAGGAAAGGGGGAGGAGTGGAGCAGATGGTCACTTCTCCTGTATGCTCTGACCAGGAATCAAACCCGGGACTTCCACAAGCCGGGCTGACACTCTACCACTGAGCCAGCTAGCGAGGGCCAGCCTATGGTTTTTGTAAGTATGAAAATGAGAAGAGTCTCTAAAAGAAATATGTGCCATACAATAATGATTCAGATATTTTTAGATGCAAGTCAGTCACATTAGCTCTCTTTAAAATAGTGTTCCTGCCTAACCTGTGGTGGTGCAGTTGATAAAGCATCAACCTGGAATGCTGAGGTCACTGGTTTGAAACCCTGGGCTTCCTGGTCAAGGCACATATGGCAGTTGATGCTTCCTGCTCCTCTCCCCTTCTCTCTCTACATTTTCTCTCTAAAATGAATAAAATATTTAAAAATAAACCAAAAAAACAGTGCCTGGTTTTCAAAGGGCCAAAGGACTGTAATAGACATTAAAAAAAACATAGTAAAGCAGGAAAAGTAGTGGAAAGTAAGTCTTCCGTTGAAATTCTAAGTCTGCTGCTGACTACCTGTGACTTGGGGTAACTCTCCGAAACCATGATCTTGTTTATAAGATGGAGATTATGCCACTTACTTCACAGGTTGTGAGTACCGAGTAAAATAAAATGTGAAAAATACCCCGAGAGCACCACCTTTTTTTTTTGAGAAACTGAACAGGTGTGGGAAATATTGTCATCCCTGTTTCAAAGACATGGATATAACGTTGAAATATTCTTCTACCCCCATTAAAACAAAACACAAGTCCTCAAGGAAAGAATGAGTAGTAAGGAGCAAAAATGGGGCATTTCCAGAACTGGGAAAGCCCTGTTCCAATATAAGGACCAAATCATCAGTATCTACTGAAGCCAGGGTCATAGTATAAAACAAGCTTTCCTTCCCAGATCATGGGTCACTAACAAGAGGCTTCACCTCATACCAGTCACATCGTGGACTCCCATTCCACAAAATTAATGTAACAAATGGTTCAATTTCAGGAAAACATACTAAGCCCCATAAGAAAAAAATCTAAAAATTTCTCCAAAACAGCTGTCTACAACCAAGCCCTAAACAAAACACTTAAGAAAATGTCACAGAAGATGAACTCAAAAATTTACAAAACACAATGAAATTGAATGTTAAGCACCAATAAATGGCAGAATTTTTACTTTAAAAACCAGAAATTAAAGATTAAAAGGTTCTTAAATTAAATCATGATTTAATTTAGTCATGATTAAAGCATGTTTTAAATGCTCAAATATTGGGAAAACTAAGAAATTATGAAATTTGAACTGACAAACTTATAAACAAAATTAGAATAGTTCTTGAAATAACTTATTTAGATGAATTAAACAGTGGGCTAGACTCTGTGAGAAAATCCAATGAATTGGAAGAAAAATGTGAGGAAGTCACCTAGAACATAGCACAGAAGTAAGGAGATAAATGATACGAGATGTGAAGGTATGGAGGGTAGACTGCTGAAAACTTCTAGTAGGTTGAGATGAAAACAGAGAATATGGGAGAGGAGCAATATTTTTTACAAGAAAATAAAAAATTTCTAGAAAAGTCATAAATTTTCAATTTAAAGGAGTACAATGAGTCCCCCAAAAAAGCAAATCAGAATGAATCCACACCTAGAAAAATTTCAGTGAAACTCAGAAGCTATGAGCAAACACAAATCCTTCAAAGAACCATCAAAGTGGACATCTAACATTTTTCCAACAATAGATGCCTGAACACAAGAGTACTTACCTATAAGATGCTGAAGAAAAATAACTAGCAACCTAAAATTCTAAAAACCGTCAATTTATCTATCTAAAAATCAGTAAAAAGTTATCATTTTCAGATTTACAATGATTGAGAAAATTTACTGTTCATTGGAAGGTCTATGGTACAAAAACATCTTGAAGTATTCAACAAGAAATGGTGAGCCAATATGACAAAACTTGTCAATAAATCAGTAACTCTCACATTTAAAAAAACTTAGGCTTTAAAATAGTTATAACTAAAATAGTAAATATTAATGTGAAAAATAGATCAGAAAAGAATATGAAGTGAAATAAAAATACGTTAATATATGTCTTAACTAGAAAAAAACCTGAAGTACAGGCCATTTTATAAATATCAATATGCATGCATACACGTTGAAAACTTAAGAATGAACACAAAATAACAGAAACTGATTGAATAATTGAGTAACCTTCAGTCTAATGCAAGGGTGGGGGAGGGTAAATGATGAAATCCTCAGAACAAGGAGAAAGACTTACCACTGCCCCCTTTATAATGATAAATAGGAAACAAAATGAAATGATAGGAATAAATCTAAATTATCTTAGTAATAGGGACTAAATATAGCTATTAAGATTATCCCAAAACATGTTGAATGAAAAAATGTTGCAGAATATGTGGTGTCATTTATATAAATCTTAACACTTGAAATACTATATTTTGTTTATGAATACCTATACAATAACATTTAAAAAATAAAACTGATAAGGCATTAAATTCATAATTTCTTTTAAAAACTCGTAATTTCTTGGGTGGGGAGGTAATAAAAATCATGTCAGCTTCATTTGTAGTATTTTGTTCATTTAGGAACAAATGTTAACCATGATCAATACTGGCTAGTCTGTATGCAAAGTGTTCACTACAGTTTCTTTGTAATTTTTCACATTTAAAAACAAAAACTGCAATATACACAGAGCATGGCATAGATGTTACTTTCCTTCTCCTGGCTTAAGTGTGTTTCTTTATAATAAAAGGGAAATATCTTCTATGTTGTGTTGTTGTAAAGTTCTTATTTTCCTAAAATAATGAAAAACTTAATACTGACATTGTTATCTTCATAAGGTTCATAACCAGTTAAAACCCCTAATCAATTCTGATGCAAGTGCCCAGAGTTATATCATTAAGCCTAAGTGAGCAGCCTGACCAGGTGGTGGCGCAATGGATAGAGCATCGGACTGGGATGCAGAGGACCCAGGTTCGAAACCCAGAGGTCGCCGGCTTGAGCATGGACTCACCAACTTGAGTGCGGGGTCACTGGCTTGAGTGTGGGATCATAGACATGACCCTGTGGTCAATGGCTTGAGCCCAAGGTCACTGGCCTGAGCAAGGGGTCACTCACTCTGCTGTAGCCCCCCACCGCAAGGTACATGAGAAAGCAGTCAATGAACAACTAAGGTGCCAAAACAAAGAATTGATGTTTCTCATCTCTCTCCCTTCCTGTATGTCCCTATCTGTCCCTCTGTCTCTCTGTCTCTCTCTCTGTCTCTCTCACACACACACACACACAAATAAGTGAACAAAGACATAACTGTCCACAAATTTCTTAAATATTTATCAAAAGAAATGATTCCTTAGCTCAAATATTCATGTTTCCTAGTTCAGGAACACAAGTCTGTGACAAACTTCCATGGAATTCAACCCAAAGAAATTCTTTACATTCCAAGATCACTTGCACTCTGAAAGATATCAGCCTTCCACATCTCAAAATCTTTCATGGAATAATTTCTGTAGAATCTGCATATGCCTTCTTTCTTGGTTCAGCCACAGTAAATTTACAGAAAACTGCAAACCCCAGGGATGTGACAGCTCCAATAAGAAATCGCAGACACTTGGCCAGGCCACACATCTGAGATTTCATCAGAGCACTGGAAGACACGGTAGTGATATTCTCAGCACCAATAGCCTTCGTGATGGAGAAATGCTGGTAAGTTTTATTATAACTTAGTATATAGTATCTGACACATAGTGCTTAATATTTGTTTCTTCTCAAATAGAGTTCCTTGCTTGTTAAACCTATTTCTGAAAGATTAGTTGGGAGACTTCAAGTTCCACATAAGGTGGATAAATATATTTCACCCTATCCCTGTTGCTAAATACAGTAGCCCTCCCTTATCCATGGAGTATATGTTCCAAGACCCTCACCGGATGCCTGAAACTACAAATAGCACCTACATAGACTGTTTTTCTTATACATACATATTTTTTCACCTAAGTGAAGCACTTTATGACTTCTCTTTGACATACCCAAATTGCCAGTGTCACTACTCTTGCACTTTGGGGCCATTATTAAGTAAAATAACTGTTATTTGAACATAAGAACTGTGATATCACGACAGTTGGTCTGGTAACTAGGATGTGTGCCACTAAGTGACTAATGGGCAGGAAGTGCACTCAACATGGATATGCTGGACAAAAGGATGATTCAAGTCCAAGACTGCAGATTTCACTACACTACTCTCAGAATGGTGCACAACAATTAAACACTTGTGAATTATTTCTGAAATTTTCCATATAATTATTTTGGACCACAATTGACCTCAGTCAGGTAAGTGAAACCATGGATAAGGCAAGGACAATTGTGTAACTAAAAAGCCTAGATAAAAAACATAAAGTAAATAGCAAAAGACTAAAAAAGGTGGAAAAAGGTGGTCTGGGTAGGCACTTCAGAACTTAAGGAATGACCTAGATGTTGGCTGGAGTTCTTCTTACGCCTCCTTTTCACCTTCTTTTGGCTTAAGTGCAAGGGAAACCTACAACCCCAACATCACTGGGCCCATATAAAGAAAAAATAAAAGGTCTGCTCTCACAAGCCAAAGAAATAGGAAAACAATGACCGGTAGGTAAAAACCCATTTGATTAATACCTCTTCATTTTTCTTGAGTAAAGAACTACTAATGAAATTGATATCTATGGTAAGCATACATAAATTTATAAGAAATTGTCAAACTACTTCCCAAAGACTTACACACAAATGTTCACAGCAGCTTTATTTATAATAGTGAAATCCTGGAAACAACCAAAATAGCTATCAGCAGATGAACAGAAAAAACATACTCTGGGATATTCATATATAATGGATTACTGATATGTTAAAACTTTTGCAGTATCCATTTTGTCTGTTACATTTTTTTTCAAAATCATTCATTTCTAAAAATTTTAATCTCAGATTACTCTTCACACAGCAGCTTGTTCTCCTTCCCTCAATGCAACGCCACTTCATACTTTAGGATACAGTTGTAAAACTCCTATTCTTCATTATTTTCAATAGTAGTTGTTTGGTCATCCTGTGTGGTTCCCTCTAGCTCTTGATTTCTTATGTCCAGTGACTGGTATTTTACCCCCACCCCCACCCCCCATGTAGTGTCTGATTAATCCAGGTCACTAAATATCAATTCCTTCAGGGATTTAATGTTTTGGTATGGGGACCAGTCAGCAGATAAGCAAGAACTGTTCTTCCCAACACAAGCTGGTGAACAAGCAGGCCATCAGGCTCAATTCCCTCAAAGTAGGTCAGTCCTTGTCAGGTGGCTCAGTGGAGACGGCGTCATTCTGGCACACCGAGGTTGCGGGTTTGATCCCCAGTCAGGGCACATATGAGAAGCAACCAATGTGTGCACAACTAAGTGGAATAATGAGTTCATGCTTCTCTCTCTCTTCCCCTACTGTCCACTCCCTGTTCCCCCTCCTTCCTCTCAAATCAATGGAAAAATAAAAAAATTTAGGCAGACAGCCATGAACTCTATCTGTGGGCAAGGTGGAGTAGATCTCTAAACACCTTTTATATTAAAATCCAAGGCTTTAAGGTTATATAGGCAGGGCTCCTTTCTGTTAGCCAAATTGTCACAAGAGTTTGTAAGAGAACTAAGGGTGTTTTAGATTGCTAGCTTACAAAAGATTATCTACTATTCTTAAACATACTAACATATACATATTTGCTGAATAAACCATATTATTTAAAAGTGAAGATTAAAACTAAAGGCCTTGCCTACACTAGAAAAAATTAAAGAAAAAAAATTCTAACCATATTAAAGTGGCTAAGTACTTAACAGTAATCATTGTAACCTACTAAATGTAACAGAATCCGGTGAACAGCTCACCTTTCAAACTTAAGAGACAAGATACTACAGACCACCTGAGGGACAACCACACCACTTATGAAGTCTTGGGAGAAAAAATAAAATCTGACTCTGGTCATGCTTGAATTCTAACTACCAATTTATAGAAAATACAGAGAAACAAGGTTAAACCATTCTACATGGTTATTATCAGAAAAATCTATTCTGTCAGAAAGACTTCAGAACAATTTTAACAAACTGTAAAAAGGTAAAGAAAAAGAAAGATTGAGGGGTTATATACAGATTAAAAGATACTTAAGAGACAGTAATAAATAACTGCAAGATCCTTACTTGGATCCCAATTCAAAGTAACTTAAAATATCATTTATGACATTTCAGACAATGGAAATTTGAACATTTACTAGACATTTGATATAATTACCATTAATTATTTTTTAAAATGGGTGACAAAGGTATTGTTAAGCTTTCTAAAAGTCTGTTACCTTTCAGATAAAAGTGAAATATTTATGTAAGAAAACAAAGTCTTTAAAAGAATTTAAAAGCAACATAAAATTGCTTGGCTTTGTGTCATACCTGATACTATTAATAATCAGTGTTGTTTTTTGGTCTATCATGTTATAAGCAGAGTTAAGACACTATGGCATAATTCTGGGAATCATCTTACTAATAAAAGTGGTAGAACTAAACCAATTCAAGTAGTTGAAGCTGGGAGATACTCCCCACCTTTCATGCAGAGACATGGCCAATGCAGGAGGCAACTGTAACACCAGATGATACAATTTAATGATCCATTTTCATCTAAATTTGATTCTTCAAAGTAAAAATGATTCCAATGTTTATAACTAGCCCTAAGCGACAATAGCTCTAATCAGTCTGCTGTAAACCAGAACCTGACTTTGAATTTAACTGAACATAGAAAGAGCACAAACTACTCTGGCTTATATTCAAATGTGAGAATGCCAAAAATAGTCCTAAAGTGAAGACTGCCAGGTCTGGACTCAGACTGCCTAAACTTACATTACAGCACAGTTCTGCTACTTTCTTGACATATGAACTCTGGCAAATTTCTTAACCTTTCTTTGTCTTTGATATTCATACGGAACATAGAGATAATAGTACCTGCCTCTTAAGACTGTCAGTTGGATTAATAAATACACATAAAAACAAACAAGTGACTAGTGCAAAGCAAACATTCAATAAACATCAGCTATATATATATGGCACTGAATTCAGGTGTAGAAAAGTTGATACAATCAAAATTAAAACTTTGATAAAAACAATTTCAGATACTAGAAATGTGTTTTAGAATCCTCTTGTGTCTATGAAATAAGAAGTAGCACTGGTCATGCTAAAATTGAACAAAATACTGAAGTTGTGCCTGACCCGTGATGGTGCAGTGGATAAAGCATTGACGTGGGACCCTGAGATCGCTGGCTTCAGTGTGGGACCTTCGAAATGATCCCATGGTCACCGGCTTGAGCAAGGGGTTGCTGACTCAGCTTGAACCCCCCAGTCAACACATGTATGAGAATTAATCAATGAACAACTAAAGTGCCACAACTATGAGTTGATGTTTCTCATCTCTCTCCTTTCTGCCCCCCTCGCTTAAAAAAAAAAAAGACCAAGTTGTTAAGAGGTCACTTGGTTCTAATCTTGAACATTTTTCCCATTTAGTAAAATTAATCCAGGGTGAAATCTGTCCTTAGTGCTTCAGAGTTCATATTAGCTCTCATTACCAAAAATCAAGAGTGAAAATTGTGTGAAATGTTTCAATAAATACATACAATGAAGTACTCTGAAAATGATTGGTTCCTAAAAATACATAATATAAGCCAGACAAATGTAAAACAGTGAAGCAAGACGAGCTATTTTGCTGGTCATAAAATATTTATTAAGGTATACTTTAGGGAGTATAGTGAATATAAAATTTAGGATCACAATATGAAGCAATTTCAGCCCTCTCAAAAGTCAGCCCAGTCCTCAGTGCTCTGCAGATGTAAAACCACTGGTGAGACTCACTAAAAGCAGTTTGACTAGTACAGAAGAGGCTTTTCATAAACATTTATATTTAGAGCATCGGAATACCTCTTTTAAGTGCAAAACCACACATTACACTAATGCAGCAACAATGCGTTCATATTGTTCTCATTGGTCATTAGTAGTCAATTTGCATAAAACACCAGAAAAAAGCACAATGGAGATCACAAAATGGGCTAAAAAATGAACCTATCCTTGCAAAACTCACATTGTAATGGAACAAGATATTAAAAATGTATTATACATACTACAGAAGCTGCGTTCATTCCAATGATCTCAAGTGTCATTTCCTTTTCTGTAAAATCAAATTACATGAACCAGGCACAACTAATATTTGGGAGGCAGTGTGTAGCTAAAATTCATTTAACTAATTATTCAATGATTTAAAAAATCCCCATAAATCTTTTCTGTCCTGAGGTAGTTGCAAAATAAATCATAACTTGGATATCAACTAGAGCTGAGGCTTTGACTTTTACTCATTACAACTAGTTGTTACTGACAGGAACTACCTTTTGATATTTAAAAGACAGTTGAGAAATGGGCCTCTTACTACACACACAAGATGATGGCTATGTAGGAAAGAGGATTAGCTGCTTCAGAAATGAGAGATATGGTCCACCATTGCTTCCACCCCCACCCACCCCTAATCTCTTTAGATTTTTTATTGTCCAAAAAAAAATCACCAGAAGCAACACAGTGGAAGCAGACAGATCATCGTCCTTTACTGTAGCCAGGGAAGAAAAGGTCAAGTAGAGTCTGGAGAATCTCATTGGGAATCATGGTGTAATTCTGGCCAAGATCATGCCGGCAAGCAGGGCAGGAGAAAACTTGAGCCTTAAAGGAACGCTGTAAACAATCCTAGGGCAAAACACAACACAACAAAAAATCCAAAAAATACACTCAATTACATCTGAGGGTAATACATGTAGAAAAGTACTCAACAAAATAGGAACTAGAAACATACTGTTTGGCAATTTTTTAAAAAAGCATAAAACATGAAGAACTAAAAAGGCCTGAATCTGGCCTGACCTGTGGTGGCGCAGTGGATAAAGCGTCAACCTGGAAACGCTGGGCTTGCCTGGTCAAGGCACATATGGGAGTTGATGCTTCTTGCTCCTCCCCCCTTCTCTCTCTCTCTCACTCTCTCTCCTCTCTCTATAATGAATAATAATAATAAAAAAAAGGCCTGAATCTTGGACTATGAACACTAGTCTACAGACATGGTGGCTTCAGTTCTACCTCTGCACAGCAATTTGTAACCTTTTTCATCTCATGGGACACATAAACTATTAAAATTTTATGGCACACCAAAAAATATATGTTTTGCCGATCTGACAAAAATAGGTATACTGTGATTTTGATTGATAAAAAAGTAATAGTAATTAACTCACCCTTTTTGCTCCAAAGTGACTTTTTAAAAAAGCAGGTGCCTATACTTATATATAAAAATATCTGGCACCAAGAATTAACCAATCAGATGCAACCTTACTATGTGATGTGACCAGTAAAGATGCAATTTTATCATGTGACCTATATATACTGCTCACAAACATTAGGGGATATTTTATTGCTTCATTTTGAAATATCCCCTGATGTTTGTGAGCAGTATATTTAGAGTTCGAGACAGGGCATTCACACCAAATAGCTGTTGTGTTGGCTGCTGTCATTTTGTTATTTGACAATCTAAAGGAAAAGAAGTCAGTGCCCTGACTAAACAGTCAGGTACTGCATGTTTTAAAAATTCTTGAGGCACATGGGTTGAAAATCACTGCTCTAGCACATACTGTGAGACTTCAGGTAAATGACTTCACTTTTGCATGCTTTAATTTCCTCATCCAGAAAAATAAGAATGTTACAGATTATGGTTCTCAAATAGGCTCATCTTCTAGGATCGATTTTAATCCTATTCTTTTCAGATAGAGCACTAAAGAATTCAGGATTTCCCCACTAAGAACTAAATTATATATTATCAAATAACAGGTAATGTGTCTTCCAAAAATATATTTAAAAGTACTAAATATATTATACAATTTACTAATTCAAATCAGGCAGAAACACATATGTGGAAGGTACATTTCCACTTTATAAAAGAAACTGAAGTTTGGAAGTTAGGTCAGGACACACAACAACCAAGTAGTAGAGTAAGATTCCAATCTTGTTTTTGTTATAACTCAAATTTTCCTTTCACACCATACTGATAACACAGTATTCAATTCCTCTGGAAAAGCTAGCATATAAAATCAATTTTAGACCCTGGCCGGTTGGCTCAGTGGATAGAGCATCACCCTGGCATGCAGACGTCCTGGGTTTGATCCCAGGTCAGGGCACACATGAGAAGCAACCATCTGCTTCTCTCTTCCTCCCCTCTCCCGAACCTCTCTCTCTCCCCCTCTCACAGCCAGTGGCTTGACTGGTTCGAGCACTGGCCCCAGGAGCTGAGGCTAACTCAGTTGGCCCAACTTTGGCCCTGGGCAGATTGCCGGATAGATATCAGTCAGGGCGTATGCAGGGAGTCTATCTCCTCTCCTCTTACTTAAAAAAAAAAAAATCTGTTTTATATTCCAGTAAGTACATGCAACTATTTCAGTTTGTACTATACTGTATCAAACATAAGACTTGTCAGAAAAAACACTTTACTTACCCTTCTCCATTTCAACCCCTCCCCAACACCACCAAAGATGACAGAATACCTCAACTATATATGTATTTGAATTAGTATTACTATCCAGTTAAAACATGCACTTACCACCAAGATGTAATTAAATGCTTCTGAACTGGCAAAGTTCTGTAACTATTCTGTTTTATGGAAAAATGCTTCTTCACATGCTAAAACAGGTTTGGAGGTTAGTGTGCCTTCTGGCCTAATAAGGAAAAATGAGAAAAAAATTCTACTTACTTTACAGACATTGTGAAGGCAATCTGTTGTCACAGGCTGGTAAACTAGCTCCTGGCAGCAGACACACATAAAAGATTGTTCCAATTTTTTCAGAAAATTCTAGATGGTACCCCCAAAGGGAAGAAAAAAAAGGTTAGCATTTCATAATATATTAATAAAATTCAAAGTGATTTTAAAAAGGGTCTTAGTCACATTTAATACATATCTATTAAGAAATACATCAAGTAGACCAGGTGGATAGAGCATCAGACTGGGATGCGGAGGACCCAGGTTCAAGACTCCGAGGTCGCCAGCTTGGACCCAAGGTCGCTGGCTTGAGCAAGGGGTTACTTGGTCTGCTGTAGCCCCATGGTCAAGGCACATATGAGAAAGCAATCAATGAACAACTAAAGTGCCACAATGAAAAAAAACTGATGATTGATGCTTCTCATCTCTTTCCGTTCCTGTCTATCTGTCCCTATCTATCCCTCTCTCTGACTCTGGGGGGGTGGGGGGAGGTGGGAATATATATATATCAAGTAGTGATTATAATGACTAGTAAACATGTATTAGAAACTGAAAAGAAAAAACTCTTTCATAAGATATACACATTAGTTTTAAATTTCAGGACTACACTGGAAAGGTTTCAAAGTCAAATATATAACACTCAAACATAAATGCCCCCACCCAAACCTTATTATTTTTCAGTTAAAAACAAAAATCACAACAGAAAAAAAAAAGAGAAAAAAGTCACAAATGGATTTCTCAAGGTTATTAAATACATGGTATTCCAGTATATAAACATGTATTATTTATTATATCTTTTGCTACAAAACTTGAATGTCTTTAAGGGGGGGGGAGAGATCTGTTATATCCAAAACTCCAAAGAATCAACATATTTATTTTCCTAGGATTATCTCCTGTGATGTTTTGCCTCAAGCCAAAAGTCCCACATTTCCCTGATGCGATGTTTACTCAAATTGGGACTAAATTATAAAACGTAGAGCCATCAAAAGCAAACACGATCAAATAGATATTCTATACTCTTTAAAAGCATTACTAGTTCCACTTTACCCAAGCTGTTTGTTTCTTTTAAACTAGAAGGATAACAGTTTTTTAAATAGTCACAAGAATAATAATCCTTCATCCAGTTATTTTTGATAGTAAGGGAGCATATTTTATGTTCTTTATGTTAATATACAAGAATTTCAAGTTTCAAAGTTATGTCTTGATATTAACTTATTTACAGAAAGTCTGAATTATCAATACAGAATTATGCAACACATTAAAAGAATATTACCATATAGGGGAGATATGGAAAAAACTATAAATTTAGTACCAGATCCCCTCTCCCTGACAAATTGCCTTTTCTCATGACCAATATATCCCCAGTACCTCCATGGTGCCTATGAGTGTATGTACTAGAGGTATTCTAAATTGCTACAATGTGCTAAGCACTCATCTACATAACAGTGATAAAAAAGGTCAAGTTTCTATTTTCATGGAATTTTATATTCTTTAGGAGAGCACACTAAAAAAAATAACCCAAACCAATTTCAGATAGTATATACTATATGTAACCGAGGAAACAAAGCAAATTAAAGCAACAGAGTCAAGTGTGGCTGCCTTAGAAAGGGTGGTCAGGAAAGGCCTCTCTGAGGAATGTGCAACGATTGCAGAGACTTATAGGAGATGGAAGGAGTGAGCCACATGAAGATGCAGAAGAGAACCCCAGCATGTAAAGGCCTAACTGAGTGACAAATAACAGAGATCACTGTAGCCAAAGCTAGTGGGGCCCAAGAGAGTAGCAAGAGGAGACTGTAGAGGTCGGTAGGAATGACAGATCATGTAGGGACTTAGGAAGGTGTTTGGATATGAATGCATATATTATACGTATGCACATTTATTTAAAAGTCACCATGGGGCCACACTTGATTTTTCTAACTTAATAAATGTATTCCTGGCTTATTTGAAGAGACTGGGCATGAAACATGCCCAGGGCAATCAATAGTATAAAATGTCATTAAAAGCTATATCACAATCATCCTACCCATGCCTGTAAGATCCTGCCACAGGCAGGCAGGGTTTGGGGGGGGGGGGGGGAGGTCTCTTGTGGTGGGTCTTTTTTTGTTTGAGAACTGTCAGTTGATAATTTAATTTCAAAAAGAAGTTACATTGAAAAAAGAGGTTGGAAAGTATACTAAATTTGTATATCCCTGCCAAGTTTCACAGGCTTTAACTACTTTGAGAAATTTTCTATTGACACCAATATATGCACATTAAAAGCCTCACATTGAAGCCCAATACACATGTCCAACTGAGATAACAAATATGCAAAAAAACTTCCATGTGCACTCAGGTGGCTCCCTTCCCCCAATATGTGCTATTTTGTCCCCTGCCCACCCACAGATAGAACTCACCTGAGTTTTCACTAACCAGCTGTATCCTCTCCAATCAGAGACTAATTAGACCATAATCAACACCTGCTTGCTGTATCTTACTCTAAGTGAAAATGAGTCTGACCTGTCAGAGTTAGACTCTCCTTATGCCTGAGTTTCTTGCCTAAGAATCAAGTAACACTTCTCACAGAGCTAAATCACTTTACTTTTGTCTTCAAAGCATATAAGCCTCATTCTACCAAGAATAACCCAACATAGTACATTTTTAGGCAAAGGAAATAACTGCACCATAAATCCAAAGGGTATTTGATAAACCATACTCATTCCTAAAAGTTTAACAATTATATCAAGAAGATTCTTCTTTAATAATGATGACTAATTTTGAAACAAAAAGCAACACAAAAACTCTATGAGAGTTCCCTTGAAAAACAGATAGAAAGCACATATAGATATTCAGTAACCTCATTTTAGACACATGAGATGTTCTGGCTAATGCAGAAATAAAAGGAACACTGGAAAGAAGAAATTACTAAAAGATAACAAGATGGAATTTCAAGAGAGGATACTAGAGGTCACAAATGATAGCTTCACATCACACTACTTTGGAGCGGGGGGGGGAACCCTAGAAAGTAACTATATTACACATGACAAGGGTTTAATATTTCAAGGGGTTACCATCTAGTAAAATAGAAGATTTGAATTTATAAGAAAAATTCAAGACAATAAAAGCAAGTGAGTAAGCAAGGAATGAATAGACAAATCAAATTTGAACACTATGCTTTGGGGATCCAATAAGAAAGCTTTGTCTGCAAAACATGTCTTACTACAAAATCCACACATCATTCAACTGTAATTCTTTTTTACTTTAAAATTTTATAATTACCAAAAGTTAAAAAAAGATCCAAAACATATTAAGTACTTAAATAGATCAATACTGGTTTATTTACCCCTGGGTTGAACACACAGGCATTAAAATTGTGCTGAACTGCTTAAGCCTTATGCTATCAGGTAACTCCGAACTGAAAAACTTTCCTGATGAGTTTTAGATTAAGTTGAGTATGTCCCACAACTGAAAATCCTTCCCATGAACAGTTCCTCAATATAAATTATTAAGTTTGACACAAAGAGGTAAAAAACCAATATCTAAGAGGTCTAAAATAGATTTAAAAGCATTTATGTATTGCTTCAGATTGTTTCTGAAAGCTGAAGACACTGGATGAAAAAATTAAAGCTCAAATTTTGAGTGGCTTGTAAAAATGGTAATTCATAGGGAAATTATTTCCCATCATTTGTTAATATCAGATGTAATTATTTATAAAATCTTATGACGACTATGTATGGCGACAGATGGTTATTAGACTTATCGTGGTGACCACTTCTATAGGTATATAAATGTCTAACCACTCTGTTGGACACTTGACACTAATAATATTCTATGTCAACTATACTTAAAAATAAATTAAAGCCATGTTATTGTAACAAAAAATAAATCTTTACATACTGGTCCTTCCACAAGATGTGCAAGCACTTCATCCCATAGCTTCTGGTTTTGATGATCTTCCCTGATTAGATGTTGTTGCTGAGAGGTTAGTTGGTAAGCCTCAACCGCTTCTGCTGAATCTGATGCTTTGAACACTTTGGAGGCACTTGGACAATCATCTAGATTTATTTAAAAATATATCAGAACTTGTAAGTGATTCTAAGCAGAACAATGAAACAAAAGAGATAACTGACACCAGTAATATTTAGCATTAAGATAACCTAACCAACTTCCCCTGGAGTTTTGGACACTATATTTGCTGCTGTTTTGGTTCTCACACTACTAAAATACAATAAAAGTATCCCCACACACCAAAAAAAACCCCAAAAAACTAACCCCTTAATTTTGTCTTTATTCTCTTACGAGTTTCTCAATTTATTCTCTTACTATTTCTCTTTATTAGAAACTACGTTATTAGGATTTCTTTTCTGTAATCATTACCTACCATCATCCGGAGTTGGCCTCTTTGAGGCTCCACTGGCTTGCTTCTTTGACTGTCCTTTAGTCTTCTTCCCTTCCTTATCTGAAGGGTAACCTACTGGATACTGATGGGGGGGAAAAGTATAATGTAGACTTAAGCTTCACAGAGAAGGGGAGTTCAAGATCCTGGTGAGAAATTTAAAAAGGGGAGGGAGAAGAGTCTATGCTTCCCCTAACTGAATGACTTTATAAAAAGGACACTTTATATAAACAGAGACTTAAAGAAACAAAATTCAAAGGACAGAAAACTATTAAAATCCAAAATTCAGTGTAAAACCATGTAGTTTTGGTTAAGAAATTCCATTTTAGAATACACTGATCTTAGTTTCAGGTCTAAAACAGAAAGATAAGTTTACGGGAGTTGTGACAAGGTGGCTTGAAAATTTTGAGGAAGAAAGGAAAGTAGGATTTTGATATGAAAATAAGCAAAGATCAACTGCAGAGCAAATAGATGGTACTCACATAGATGGGATTACACTAAATTGTGGAGCCAATCTAAAAAACAAAACAAAAACCCCCCACCAAAACATTAAGGGCCAAATTTCTGATTTCTCAAAATAGGGGTGGGTTGGGGAGGGAATAAAAGTTTTTGAGACCTAACACCACTAAATTACTGAATTCTTTATCAGCCAAAGAAATAAATTCCACCTATTATCCTTGTATTTTACTGGCTACCCTTTTTGAGGGACATGGTTTGTGATAACACTCATGTTTAAAGCTCAGTATGTTTCAGTCCTCATCAATGATACATTATCTCATCATAGTAGATGGAGTTACATGCTTCCGTTCACAGTTTCATGTCTAACCTACCTAGAATATTCTTTGATGAGCAATGGATCTGAAAATGTCTTTTAAAAAACATAGATCAGTTCTGTGTGGGTCTACTTATATGTGAATTCTTTTCAATAAATATATATATATATATTGGAAAATTTTTTAGAGATTTCAATTCATGAGCCATTATACCTATAAATAAATATATATTTCTTTTTTATATTTTTTATGTTTATTGTTAGTAATACATATATTATATCTAGTGTTTTGCATCTATAAGACAGTATTGATATAGGTACTGACAGAAGATTAATCTTATAAACAGATGATGTAAACTTACAGTATCAATAAGTACAGGATAGTACAGTAAATGTATTTTTTCTTCTTTAGACTTTCCTTAATAACATGTCTTTTCTCTAGTTTATGTTATTATAAGAATATAGTATATAATACATATAACATACAAAATATGTGTCAGTAGTCTGTTGATGTTATCGTAAGGCTTCCAGTCAATAGTTTACTAGTATTTAAGTTTTTGTGGAATCAAGAGTTATGCATTGCTTTTCAATTGTGCACGGAAGGATTGATGCCCCTAGAATCCCTGTGTTGTTCAAGGGTCACCTGTATTTTGGCAGTTATTTTAGCAGCTGATGGGTCTCATTTAAACAATCAATTCTACAAATTTAAAAAGAAAACAAAAACAGAAACAGACTTGCACTAGAAGACACACACTCACCTGCCTGGGTGGTCAGACACTTGCCCATAGTTCAGCCCCTACACATGCAGTATGGGCAGAGCCAGGGAAAATGACAAAGCTGGTAGTCTTTACGGAAAGCACAACAATGGGAAATGATGAAGAATGAACTAAAACCATGCTCTGAAGTCAGTGTCAGGGATAAAGTCTAGGGTGTATAGGCAGTGGAGGAGGAATGTAGCCATACCATCCACTATGCACACAAAACCAACAGTCTTTTATGGGTTAACAGCTATGCATGGGCAAAGAGAAAAAAAAGGCACAACACTAAAGGTGGTGACAGGACAGGGAAGCAGCTTTGAGGGGGAAGAGAGAAAAGGGGTGGGGAAAAGTGAGAAGGGTAGGAAATAGACCACTCTTATAAGCCACCTCCCCCCTTCCCCTACCAGAGACACACCCCCTATACCATCTAGGATAAACTTCTCTTCTCAAGGTCTTCTATACCTAAATTTTATGTATTCCTTTCCCTCATACTTCAAGTCATTTTCATATTAAATTGGAAATACTTTACTTTTCACTGACTAGCCCAACTTTTCCCAAGCATAATTCTTGGTGTGAGGGCAGTCTGACACCTAGAATGCTACTCTTTTACTGCTTTTCCTTCTGTATACTTGGCATGATCTCATTCTTACCCCTTACCATCCTCTGATCAACTGCTGTGGGTTATATCCAGTGTTGAGGTATGTTGATAGTAGAGGTTTTTATGAATATACAAGTAGCCTAGAAATATAATCTAACCTGTAAACGTAGGCATAATCTCCTTGACCGTTCTATTCCTTCTGAGGTCCAAGGAGCAGGCTCTACATCATCTCTTCTTAAAAGATAGCGCCAAACCAAGAATCCATGGCTTGATGAAATCTCTGGCCAGTATTTCACCACCTAAATCATAATATTTCAGTACTAGTTTGAGATTTAAAGTTTAAACTTATATGTCAACATATTATTGGTTTCAACTTGCCAAAACTAAATGCAACTTCAAAAGGTACTTGTTAATTGCTGTAATAGTAAATACATTGATTATTCACCAAAATATTATTTTGACCTTATTTCCTATTATAGTAGTTCCCATATAAGTATAGATTGCTATACATTTGAAATACTAACATTATCCTTATTAATGGAATTTTGCATAACAGTAAATAGAAATGGCATAGCCTGTTTTTTAACAAAGAATACAACATATTTTAAAAATCATAATGTACTCTGCTTGAAAATCTATTACATTTAAAATCATACTGAAAGATATGTAAGAATCAAGATCAACTATGGCCAAGTTATTTAATTTTTTTTTAAATGATTTTATCATAGAGAACACAGTTATAAAAAGCTTAACCCAAAATATAGCTCTGCCCTTATGGACTTGAAATTAGAAAATATCAAAGTTAAGAGCTCACTTTGTATATGTTATATTTCCAGAAAAAGCAGAAATACCAACTAAGATGATCTACAGTTTCCTTGACCCACCCACAGTCAAGAAGTTCCCTGTGGTAACCCTGTCCTGAAAGCCCAGGAAGAATGACTAACAAGAGGTCATGCCAGATAGAGCACCTTATAAATGCCATCATATCTGTTGCCTTCTTCAGGAGCATATTTGCTGATCTTCCTCCCTTTAAAACTGCGTATCACTCTGACTGGCTTACCAGCTCTCCAATTCCGAGATTCTGCTCCAATTTTATCATCCAATGGAGCATCACAGTTTAGGGCCAATGCCCTAAAAAATAAGACAAAGTCTTTATACCAAGTAATCTTTCTTCAATTATATAATCGCATCATTAGCTCAATTAAAAGGTGAATTATGCCTTACCTGATAGATTAAGATTCTATGATTCTTTCCATATTATTCCAGATAATAGGATTATGCATTCCCCCACCAGCAGAGAAGACAAATCAGTTTTCTGATGTCACCCCCAAGCCAGGGGATTGGTTCTCAGATAGCCTGTAGGGTTCTTCTGAAAGTAATAACATCTGTGCCACGTATAATAGAAAACAACTAGAAATACATGGAATTTTCTTTAAATAACGTTTGTTGAGGGAAGGGAAAAAGTTGGAAAACTAAAGCAAGTGATTGTTGCAATAGTTATTTTAGATAAGGGAGTGAGGTAAATTGCTGGAATAATGTAGAAAGAAATCCAGAAAAACAAATTTTTCAGCAAGGTACAAATGACTCTCTAGGTCCACTGTCCACGTTTAAGATAACAGAGAATCCTTAAAGTTTAGAGATATTAAGAACAAGTTCAATATTGAGAATATCCTTTAAAGACCTCCAGCAAAAGATAAGTTTAAATAAAACTGAAGCATTCAAATGTGTGTGCTAAATCATGACAATAAAGATTTCTAGCTACACAAGATCACTGCATTTCACTGATGACACATGAACAAGGAGGAACACTGAGCTGAGAGTAGCACCTGATTTAGCTGAAGCTTTCTTAGTATGTGTACTCACTTACTAGTAATTATTTCTTAAGCTTATAAGATGTTAGAAGACCTTTCTTGGGAGAACTTAGTCTTGCCAAACACCCTCCTCCCCCACAAAAAAAAACCCCAAAGTAGAATTTACTTAAAATTAATTCTTTTCCCTCTAAGTCACCTACTCCTAACTTAGGTTAAAAAAACCCACTGAGAACATGTAAGGTAAAAAATACACACACATGCACACATACACACAAAATCTGATGAAATCAGATTCGATACAAATACCTGTTCAAGGTATAGTTCTCTTTAATATAGGCTCAAAAAATAGGCCTTAAGACCTAATGACTAATAATCTACTAAAATATCTTGATCAAAAATTAAAAAAAAATTTGATCATAATTATATTGTTAAAGTAAATGAACTTTAAGACCTTACCAAGCTGTCTTTTTTATCTCAAAAGAAAGATGCATTAAAACTCAGGGAGGTGAAAGAAAGTACAGACATCAACTCTAGCGCCAGTATTGCATTTTATTTATGGAATAGCTTCTCAATACATACTTTGTCTTCTTAAAGAGCTAGAATAAGGATAAATACTATCTTCATGTCAATGACTAGAATTTTTTGGTGCTTGGTCACAATGACTGCCACCACTAACTGGCATTAACTCACTTCTAGTTACACATAAGTATTTCGGCTCTTCAAGTATGTTGTGTCCAAGAGGATGAAACTAGCCAAAACAGCAAAAATAGCAAGGCTCTTCCATTACTCTATCTGCAGCTCAGTTGGTTGCTCTAACTACCCTGGATCAAGGATATCCAGGTTACCTTGCTGCCCTTTTCAGTTTCATAAAGTGGAAGAACTGAGAAGAAATAGGAACAAATTTCTCAAAAGTAAAAAGCGGGTATCAAACTACCTCTTAGCAGAGAAGAAAAATAAATTGGACCATATATACTAGTCAGGCAAGAGCGTACTACAGGTCAGAACTAAGGGACTTCCACTTCAGTTTTCACATTTATGAAACATGTAGGCACCTTTGCCCAAGAGGTCTTTACAATCAATCAGTCACAAGGCACACTCAGAGCTTAATGTATAAATTAACTGAATAGATGTTAGTCTCTATGATATATCAACCAGTGGTGGGATTCAAATAATTTAACAACCGGTTATCTGTACTAATGACTGTTTTAAGTATAAAAAAAGATATACTGAAAAGTAGTTCATTATTTCATGCATTTAATACTTAAATAAGAACAATAAAAGAGGTATACAAAACTAGATTATAAGAGTTTTAAAATGTTATTGAAAAAATATTAAATAATACCTGACGAAAAATAAAACTGTTATTTAAGATATTTCCGTGTTACTTCATGATTGGCATCCTCACTTGCAATTATTTCCCCCTATGGACGGAATGAATATTACTATGGGCGCTTAGAATATACGCTGTTGTGCAGATGAATGTTAAATAGGAGAAATGTAAATTTGTGATTTCCACACTGGGCAGCTGCCCAGGCGCCCACCTTAGAGAGAACCCTAATTACAAGTGCCATTTTAACAACCAGTTTGCCAAACTCAACAAAAAATTAGGTATCAGTTCTGCCCAACCAATGCCAACCGGCTGAATCCCACCACTGATATCAATCCTGAAGTGTTTTGAGTTAATATTTCACTGTCACTACCTTCCTTTAAAACATTTTTACTACTTGTCAATTATTTTATAATGACATTATAACATGATAAACAGGGTTTATTTGTTAGATTCTTCAAAAGCTTGAAAAGAATCTACTGTGTACATTTCAAGCTCAGGTAGTTATGAAAGAAGTTTCATTAAAAAAAAATAATCTATTATTATTAAAGGGAAAAATATAATTTTCAGATCTGACAACCTGGAAAAGCCTTTTGCAAATTCAAGATACATTTTCATGGACAAAAAAATAAAATATTTCTAAATTCTTTTAAGATCATTCCTCCTAAAGAGCAGCTATCTTGCTAGAAAAAGACTAGTGACTGAGTCCTGCCTCAGGAACGTTTGCACCAGCAAATCTGACCTGTCTCCTCTGCTGGTTCAGAAAATAATCCTATTGTCAGAAATAATATAGAAGAAAGACATGAAAACATTCTATATAACCTGGTATGCAATAAAATCTTGAAATCATACTGGTATATTCTTTACTTCACACAGTAATCAGAAATTATGGGCATACTACTTAAAACTGAGTGATTAAGACTCAAGAAAGTTGAAAATACTCAATTTTATGCAATAACCCACAAAATACCTTTATTAATAGAATGCCAAAAAATTTTAAACTTTATGAAATTACAAAATTATCAGTATGATAAATTATAATGTAGTCATTGCTATCTGATGGTTTGGGTTACTTATTATTGATATTAGCATGCATTTACAAAGGAAAATTTAAAGTTATTAAATTTTCTATTCCCATGGAAAATGTAATGTCATTAATACTTCTATAGAGTCAAGGTCAACACAAGGTGGCTCTTTTGTAATGCCTTATATAAGCATTTAGTTAAAAAAAGGTCACTCTGTCACTAAACATTCTCTCATAATATTTAAAGAATCTTATTATAAAACCTAAAAAACACCTTGAGTGTAGTTCTGATTAAGTTATTTGTTGTGTCACTTGTGTGCATAAATGTGGTTCCTGAACATAACCCTGTTCCACATTCATGTCTCTTCTAAAAAGAACTTTGTCACTTTAAAAAAGAAATCTGTGTTGAGTAGAACATAACTTTGACCTGTGGTAGTAGATAAGCCACCTTGTCCTCAATTTCACTTAAATTATATAGGTTCCTTTCTTTCAAAGGATTCAATATGTTTTAAAATGCAAAGCATACCTATTAAGACTGGGAATTACATCATTTTAAAAATAATAATTCAAAGAAATAAGCTAGGATGCTTGCAAAATATTGTATAATCAGGTAAAAGGTTTTAATTTTAGATCTTTAATTTTCAATTTAAGATTCTCCTCTATAGTCTAAGTTATAAATTACAGTCCTATGATCAAACATTTATACAAAGTCCATATTCTAAATAGTCTTAACAAACTCTAACAATAAAGAGTACCTGTTCATGTTTGTTAATGTTTGATCAGCCGATGGTGCACCAATTCTTTTATTACCAGCAAGATTTTTACCACCACTCCCAGTGTATGTGAATTCATCCCCTCGGTCCTGCAGAAGAAGATTTTTCATCATTAAGACACCTAAATCCAAGTATAATTCCATTAATTTTTGTTTCAGAGTATGAACATTTAGTTAGGATGTTGTAAACTGACATTTTTCTCAAGATATCTACCAAAATAAAGCCCAATTCACATGCAATTTTTTTTTTTTTAAGAGAGAGAAGAAAGAGAATAGGATTCAGGGAGGAGCAGGAAGCATCAACTCATAGTAATTGCTTCTCATATGTGTCCTGATCAGGCAAGGCCAGGGTTTTGAAACGGTGACCTCAGTGTTCCAGGTAAATTATCCACTGTGCCACCACAGGTCAGGCCAAATGTAATTTTATATATAGTATACCTTCAAGTTATATTACTTGATCAAAAGATTTCATTTTAAAATTATACACCTCCAAACTATTCTCATGCTATATACATATACATACATATATATGCACATATATATGCATATATATGTAAAATAATATACAGAATGTTACAAAATTAGCTCTTATGGGCTGGAAATATTGTTTCATTTAGTTCAGTATTATTAAAATAAATGTATCAATATTAGCTTCCAGGTTCTTGATGGAGTACCATTTTACTGATAATAACAGATACTACATTTGATCTTAGCCAAAAGGCCAAGAAGCGGTAGGAGTACCATTTTAATAAACCTCTATAACTGATTTCCTGACAGGAATCTACATCACATCCAAGTTTGCTGCTAAATTTCAACTTTAAAATCTTAAGAGGATGGTAAATTCCCCGGATTTCACACTCTATAAGTTCAATCAAATTACATTCAAGTGAATTACCTATCACTAAATTGTATAAAGTATTTACCAAATATGAAAAAAAATGCCAAAAAAAGTAGATGGTACATGAAGTAGCTGTATAAATATTTCTGTAGTAGCTATACATTTATATTGATATTAATTCTCTACCTAAGTAATCAAAATTGAGGCAAGTATCAGTATATAAATTAATTCTTCTTCAACATTATTTAATTAGTTGACTGAACTTAAGATAATGAATTTTTTCTTCTGCAGTCTTGTTATAAAGGTAAAGTATTTTGCATATTGTTTTTCCTTTGGTTTAAAAGTTACATAACTAAAATTTCATGGTTTTAAAAGTGTCCAAAAATATTGAATTCACCTTTTGTTGGTCTAGTATTAAGGTCTATATTTTAAAGGTTAAAGCATTAAGAAATTTCATCTTTAGTGTATCCTCCATTTGAAGAAATTCTAGTAAATAAGTACATCTAGAACAGCCCGGAGAACTTCTTAAATGGATCAGAAAGTTTTCCAAATGATATCTGGATTGGCCTCACAATGCTCATATTCATAACCCTGCCAACTTTTAAAGTTATAAATGTGGTAGTACTATAAAAAAAGAAAGTAGTGGGAACTAGGACAGCATAAGAGGGGCAACCTAAATTAAACAGTATTTAAAACAGACGAACAAAAACACTTCTGATTATTCTTTAAGCAGCTAATAATGAAGTAATAAAAATACTTAAAAATCTGTTAACTCATCTATACTTTAATCTTTATTTTATTTATTTTTATTTAAGCACATGTGTGAGAGAAAGACACAGGGACAGACAGGGAGGGAGAGAGAGAAGCATCAACTGATAGTTGCAGCACTTTAGTTGTTCATTGATTGCTTCTCATATGTGCCTTGACCGGGGAGCTCCAGCTGAGCCAGTGATCCTGTGCTCAAGCCAGCAAACTTGGACTCAAGCCAGTGACCATGGGGTCATGTCTGTGTTCCCACGCTTGAGCCGGTGACCCCGCACTGAAGCTGGTGAGCCTGCCCTCAAACTGGCAACCTCAGGGTTTTGAACCTGGGTCCTTAGCATCCCAGGTCAATGCTCTATCCACAGGGCCACTGCCTGGTCAGGCCATACCTTAATTTTTATACCAACAAAAACTTTGAATTTTTACTGAGGGGGGGGCATTGACAGACTGTCAGAACTCAGTCAATATTATTTTAGACCATTTCCCCCATGAAACTGACCAGTTTGTTGTACTACTATTATGAGGCAGTGGCTTAAACAAAATTGTTGCCTGAGAAAATTTCACATAAAAAAGCCATCCTCTACACAGGGGATATAGTGCTGCCCAGAGTGACTCAATTTCCCATGATTTCCCAATCTCTTTTTTTTTTTTTTGTATTTTTCCGAAGCTGGAAACGGGGAGGCAGTCAGACAGACTCCCGCATGCGCCCAACCGGGATCCACCCGGCATGCCCACCAGGGGGCGATGCTCTGCCCCTCTGGGGCATCGCTCTGCCACAATCAGAGCCATTCTAGTGCCTGAGGCAGAGGCCACAGAACCATCCTCAGCGCCCGGGCAAACTTTTTGCTCCAGTGGAGCCTTGGCTGCAGGAGGGGAAGAGAGAGACAGAGAGGAAGGAGAGGGGGAGGGGTGGAGAAGCAGATGGGCACTTCTCCTGTGTGCCCTGGCCGGGAATCCAACCTGGGACTCCTGCACGCCAGGCCGACGCTCTACCACTGAGCCAACCGGCCAGGGCCTGATTTCCCAATCTCTACACTCTTCTCCCAGGCTATGAAGCAGCTGCCTAACACTACAAACTGGGTACTTCCATTCCTGCCATCACTCTTATCAAGCAAGCAAAATACCTTCATCTCTATCTTCTCACCAAAAAAAGACTGTTAGATAAATATCCTAAAGTACAATTAATATCATTAAACTTTTCCCAGACACATTTAACCCTTTGAGTAGTGAGTTTTTTCCACTCTCACTGACCCCCAGGAGTGAGTTTATTTTTCAAAAAATGAAATTAGTTCCAGTTACAGTTTTATCAACTTAAAATGTTTGTTTGATAACCAATTTATGAAAAACAATAAGAACATACATTAGCCTTTTTTTAATGTTGCCTTACACATTTTTAAAATAAAAATTTTTGTATGATCGTACTCTGGATGGTCAGGAGGCACGAGGACGTACATGAGTTCATACTACTCAAAGGGTTAATGCCTCCTTAATTCAAGACTATCTAAAATGTAGTTTCAATTTTTGCCATTTTTCTCTCATAATACGTCTTCTATGCCCACAAAACTGGGTACTACCACTACTACTCTGTGTGAAGGTTAGGCTAAGCATTTTACATATGCTTAATTCATTCAACCCTCAATCAACCCTACAAGGTAGGTCCTATAAGTCCTACTTTATAGGTGAGGTAGAGGAGTCCAGTAACTTCCTAAGGTTACACAGTTAGTAGGAGATGGAACAAGGGCACAAACCCAAACAGCTTCTAGCAACTGTCCCTGATCACTGAGTAAATGACTTCTCAGGACAACTCTAAGAGGCAGACCATCTCTGCTGGTCCTCATTTCTCAAACAAGGTCACCAAATGCAAGGCACTAAGTTAGCTTTTGATTAATTTTCATGTTATTACACTAAAATGTTAACTACTTTATCAACAGGTACTCAATAGTTCCATGTCCATTCATCTAAACAGAACAAAAAGCATTGGCTCCATGAATGTTTCATCAAATTAAAGGGTTCAGAACAAATTTTTTTCTTGAATGAGAAAGGTTTATTCAGGCTTTCTCTACTTATTTCTGTAGATATAATTTGCTTACAATAAAAGATCAAAAGATTGAAAATGCTCACAAAATACTCTTCAAATACATCCTAGTTGGGAATCTAAGCCTAAGTGATTTAGTTCTAAAATACTCTTTACATTATTTAACAGACTTAGAATGTACAGGTTATAACACCTAATCAGCATTTTTCTCCACAAATGTTTAATGTCTGACTAGTAACTATACTCAAAAGATGGAAAAAAGAGAATAACACCCATCTTACTTCAACTTGGTACTCGTTTTTAGATTTACAATTACATGTTTATATGTTCCGTATATTTAAGATAAACTTCTGATCCAGACTATAAAACTATCTGAATCCTTGTTATATACCCAGCACTACATAAATTACCTCATTTAAAATTAGTAATTTTCTGATATAAAATTATAATATTACTTTTTCTATTATACACATGGGGAAACTGAGGTTTAGTGAAATTAAATAATTTTGCCACGGTCTCATAAACAAACGGTAGAGCTCAGATCAAAGAAGTAACTGGTTGCTTAAAACAAGGGTTAAAGAGACTCCATTTTAGTTGGTTTGTTTTCTTACAGAGCTTTTTAAAAAATCCTAAGTGGTGATTTTAATAAGCTATATAACATCCTTTTGTATTTTTGAAAAATGCTTCAAGATATAGTTTCAAAATATGCACACCTTCTACCATACAACATCCCAGAGAATTAGAGACTTGTGTGTGTGTGTGTGTGGGGGGGGGGGGGGGGGACGATGACACAAACAAACAAACAAAACCTGTATAAAATAGAAAATAGTCCAGATATTCTCCTAGAGGTTGGTGAATGGTTAAACTATACCTAGATCATGGACTACTATTCAGCAATAGAAAGAAATGAACTATTGATACATGCCATAATTTGAGAATTATGCTGAGCAAAAAAAGCCCATTTCCAAAGTTTATATACTATATAATTCCACTTGTAAAGATTATTGAAGTGATAAAATTTTAGAAATGAATAGATTAGAGAAAGTCAGGAGTTAAGAAGGGGCTATAAAAGGGCAACGAGGGATCCTTGTGGTAAGGAAAACAATGTTCAGTGACCTGAATGTATCACATCAATGTTGGGCTGTGATACTGTTATATAACTTTGTAAAATGTGCCACTGAGGGAAAATGAGTAAAGGGCACACAGATCTTTGTACTATTTATTTCTAATACTACACGTCAATCTATAATTATCCCAAAAGCATAAGTTTAATTTAAAAAATGAACTCTATAGAGAATGTATGTTCATTGCAATAATCAGTTAACATATATACATATACATATAAAATACATACACAAATTAAATATTGCCAATTGATTTACCTTGTAACTTGTAAAGACTGACCACTTCAATATAAACATTACACTAAAAAGGAGATAGGACCTGATATATCCTAGACAAAACTTCTGTATTTTACTGAATGATGAAAACAGGTTCTAAAGTACAAAGTTGTAGCATGACTTACTACTTCATCTGCAAATCCACCAGCCAGGACAAGAGAATAAGCCCCATCATTACTTCGACCATGAATTCCACCAACATGGGGCCTATGTACACCTGCTTCGCTCACCTATAAAATAAATATAGTCTCAAAACACCTTTGAACAAGTAGTTGTTACATTTACAAAATGCTTTCACATATACCAATGGACCTTAAGAGCCTCCAACTAAGAACTGCATGTCACCCAGTTCTACCTTTTGCTCACTGACTTTACTTCTCCCCAATTATATATCCCTTCGGAACTAAGCTGATGACTCTTAAAAGTACTCAGGCTTAGAATTCTGAGTTTCTTTTTCTTTCTTTTTTTTCCTAAAAAAACCCAAAGATTTACTAATTTTAGAGAAGAGAAAAAGAAAGAGAACAGGGAGTGGGGGGGAAGAGTGGGAAATATCAATTTGTAGTAGCTGCTTCTTGTGTGCCTTGACTGGGCCAGCTTGGGGTTTCAAAACAGCGATCTCAGCATTCCAGGTTGACGTTTTACCTATTGTGCCACCAGAGGTCAGGCAGAATTCTGAGGTTCAAAATAAATATTAAGTAATCATTTTATGTTTACTGCTAATAACAACTCAATTCGGGTAAACAAGAATTGACTATTAGTGCTCCAGACCTCTTCCCTTCTTTTTTCTCATCTTTGATTACGGCACTGGTTCCCGAGCCATGTCAGAAAGGCAAGGGTCATTTTAGTCTCATTCTTTGCCTTTATTGTTCAAACCTATTTATTTGGTCAAAATACTGCTGATTCAATCTCCCAAATCCATCTTTTTCTCCTGTTACAGCTCTAACATTAGTTTGAGTCATTAATGCTTAAACTAGACCCTATTTCACTGCTTCCAGTTTTGTTCTTTCAAACCCATTCTACCCACCACAAACAGAATGTTACTTTTAGGAGGAAATCTGTTTTAATTTCAACTGCTTAAAATATATTAAATGGTCTGATAGTCTATGGAACCCAAGTTAAGTATTATACACTATCCTCTCTCAATCAGGCTCCTATCTCTTTATTTCCACTTTCTTCTTCATGAAGTTTCTATGTTTGAACCAAAACTACTCATTGTTACCCAAACACGCTACCCATTCTCTCAGTTTACTCATGCTATTCTATTACTTCAATAGCCAACTATTTTCCCATATACCTTTATATCTAGCTCACTGAAACAAGTGTCCCTCCTTTATGTACTTCAGACTCCCTGAAAGAGGTTTATAATTCAGCTGCTTAACATACAATTGTTCTCAGGAGAGAACAACAAAGTGAAAATCCAAGCCTGAACAGTGGGCTAGGGAAAGAGGCACATTAGAAGCCCGTGAGAGGCTGGTAAGGGCAACAGAACCTAAATTTAGTCCTTGGAAAAACACCAGATACTTCAGAAGATAAGACCACTTGATTCCCAACCTCACTGACCCTGAAAAAAACACAACAAAAAACCTGTTCTGATTCTTCCTCACTTCCTGAATGGCAAATCCATCCTTCTAGATGCTCAGGCCAACAACCTCAAAATCACCTCAGACTGTGTATTAATGGGGCTTTCAGAGTTTGAGAATGAATTAGTAACAGGAATACAACAAAACAAAACAAAACTCAAGACAATTAAAAATGCACAGTGTATTTTTTACTGTATTTACATTTTATTATACTTATTTTTAGTGTTTTTACTGTATTTATAGATCCAAAGTCATAATAATATAAATTTTGAATACTAATTCAAAGTTATTTTAATCATCGTAAGGATGGGAGGACAGAGTGTGTTAAACTAAATATTCACCTTCTATAGAAGGAAGTTAATAAAGCTAATATATGAAGAAAAAAGCCATAAAAACATATTTAGAAATTATGAGGTAAATCCAGAAAACAACTAAAATGGTAAAGTGGTTGTCTCTGATGAACAGAAAATGGGGACAAAAAAAGGGTGGGTTTTTAAAATATGCCATATACTAGTATTTAAGTTTTCAACCTGTGTATATGTATTACACTTTTAATTTTAAAATGTTATCCCTCTACTCTAAAGTTCAAAATCCTCTAATTGGAAACTGTTCTAAGATTTTTTTGCCTGTATTGTTTTCCATAAGGATAAAATTACCTTTCTAAAGAAGAAAGAAAAAATAAATACAAAAGAGCCTTCCTCGAGGGGAAAAGAGAAATAATTTTATCCTGATATTATCTGGATAAGCTCCAAAGAAAACACCTAAAGTGAGTTTAGCTGGACTTCAATGACAATAGATGAGCACACACAACTTTGTATGTTCCTCTGTTAAGCCTAACCATCCTAACAGAAAATTTTGTATTCTAACAACTGAATACCATGTGATACTACCTAGACTAGTCCATTTATAATCAACAGACATTTATATTGGCAACAATTTGAACTATACCCAGTATTACCCTTTCAACTAAGCCAATTTAAAAAATACCTGAACTCTAAATCTCCAAGTTGATCCAACAGGAATCCCGGGGATAGGTCCATAATGATTAGAAGGAACAATAGTACATTCTCTAGTGCGACCAACACAGGCCATTCCCTATAAGTCACAAAACAAGCTGTTTGAGAAATCAGTTATGTTAAATCCTTAAGTCCTTAAATCCCATCAAGTGTGAATGGAACAGAAACCCAACTATTTATACGATTAACAATATAACAATTTCTATTCTTAAATTCAGTTAACAATTATAACAATTAGAAATTAACAATATCATAAAACATAATTATTTATTAATACTTCTGATACTTAAAGTACCATTTATAGCATTACTATTATTATTAAAACATTATAACTTGCATTATAGTTATAAATATTTAACTTAGGAAGAAAAGTAGACTTTTTTTCTTTACCCTGCCCCAGTCTCTCCGGCTTTCAGTGCTAGCTGACGGCATCTTTGCTTTCTTTTTACTCATCTTAAGTCTTTCACCAGCCTTTACAACTTCACTGGAATCAGTTTTACAGGAAGGACAATACCTTTAAAAGAAAAAAGAATTTTGATAATACCACATTAAAGTCAGTAACAGAATAACAGCCTTTCCATGGTAGAACAAGGGTTTTTTTGTTTTTTTTTTTATATTTATTGATTTTTAGAGAGAGAGGAGTGTGTGTGTGTGTGTGTGTGTGTGTGTGTGTGTGAGAGAGAGAGAGAGAGAGAGAGAGAGAGAGAGAGAGAGAGAAGGGGGAGGAGCAGGAAGCATCAACTCCCATATGTGCCTTGACCTGGGCAAGCCCAAGGTTTCAAACCAGCAACCTCAGTGTTCCAGGTCAACGCTTTAACCCACTGCGCCACCACAGGTCAGGCGGTAGAAAAAGTTTTAAGAGGTTATAATTAGGGTATATTATAATATAGAGATTCAGCTGGCACTTGAGTATTAAAATTTTCAAACTATTTACATAGGCTGGTCAAAAAAACAAAAAAAGTCACTCTTTTAGAAAACTTAAAAGATTTTAATATCATAAATTCTCAAATTTAATTCAAAAGTCAGACACAGCTACAAAATTCAGATGGTATCATGATCTTAAAACTAACCTTGAGAATGGAAATTATCCATTTGAAGTTTGCATCATTAAAGCAAAAGGAGCAAGAATAGATGATTCTAAACTGAACAATGAACTGTGGCTCACACATTTCTCCATCAAAATTGATTAGACTTCTCTTAATGAGAAATGTATGGTCTATTACAACAAGCGTTCAGGGATGTTTGTTTATATTAACCTTAGCTCTAGCTCAATTCTCTATCCTTGGTTGTCCTTTAGCTTATTTTGTAGTTGGCTACACTGCTGTAACCTGTACAGGCAAACCTCAGAGATACTGTGGGTTTTGTTCAAGACCACTGCAATAAAGTGAGTATTATAATAAGGCAAATAATAGTGTTTGCTGGTGAAGTGCCTTGCCTTTAATTTGTTTTGTTTTAAATTTATTGACCAGAGAGAAAGAAACACTGATTTGCTGCTCCATCTATTTATACATTCATTGGTTGAATCTTCTAAGTGCCCCAACCAGGGATCAAACTTGCAACTGTCAACACGGCTTACCGCATGATGACACTCTAACCAACTTAACTACTCAGCCAGGGCCTTACCCTCAATTTGTAAAAAACACAACATTTGTGAAGCACAATAAAATGAGGTATGCCTATATATCATAATAAGTTGTCCTAGATCATTTCTAAAAAGCAAAATATGTCTATAGAATCAAACGGGCTATTCTGTGTCACCAACGAATGGACTATCTTAACAAAGATCAGCTGGCTACTCCCCTCCATTAATTTAGAATTTTTCCATCTACTCCATTTGGCCTATAGAGCAAAGAAGAAGATACCTATGCCCAACTATGTAGTTAATTTTAATAGCCTAATTATGAAATATGTTGTTTAGTGCTATAGGAAAGAAAAATGTAAATAACTCAGTCTCCAAATCTGAGAAAATTAGGTAGTGAGATACAGGCATAAAATCAAGGCAAAATTATGTATGAGAAGGCAATAAATACTATCAAGTGAAATCCCTCCTAATTAAGAAATCAGGAAAGCTTCTAAAAATCAATGTAAAACTGTATTTTAACTGTGTTTATGATAATTTTATTAAAAATGTCATGTTTAAAACAGGTATTATCTCTGTCTTATGAGAGGTTAAAAATGTACAGAAAACATGACTTGGAGATGTAGAAAAAATTTAAGGTTAAGGATTTCCAGGTGAAGTGAAGGACCTCCATATGAATATAGAGATATTCCACAGGGTAACCTAACAGTCTTCTTTTTTTTTTTTTTTTTTTAATTTATTTATTTTTTACAGAGACAGAGAGTGAGTCAGAGAAAAGGATAGACAGACAGGACCAGAGAGAGATGAGAAGCACCAATCATTTTTTTTATTGCGCGTTGCAACACCTTAGTTGTTCCTTGATTGCTTTCTCATATGTGCCTTGACCACGGGCCTTCAGCAGACCGAGTAACCCCTTGCTGGAGCCAGCGATCTTGGGTTCAAGCTGGTGGGCTTTTTGCTCAAATCAGATGAGCCCGCGCTCAAGCTGGCAACCTCGGGGTCTCGAACCCGGGTCCTCTGCGTCCCAGTCGGACGCTCTATCCACGTGTCACCACCTGGTCAGGCCTAACAGTCTTCTAATTATATGATCCTAAAGTCATCCCTGGATCCATTTCTTCATCAGGTTTGTTCAAAATCTGATGCCAGGCACTATTTTGATGCTGGGGATAAGTGTTTGTGATCAATATGTCTGTACACAATAGCTAAGGAAAAGTAGTACATACAATGAAACAATTTCAGAAAGTGGCAAGTGCAATAAAGGAAACACATCAGTGTTTTTTGGGTGTGCTAAGAGTGATTAGAAATGCTGTGTCTTTAATATAGTTAAATCTTCTGAGGTGGTATTCCAGCTAAGACCAGAGGAGTCTGTCGTATGAAGAAACGGGGAAGACATTTCAGGCAGAGACATGAAGCATAAAGGTCCTGAGGAAAGGAAGGAATGGTATGCCTTAAAGCAGTGTTTTTCAACCGAAGGTCCATGGACCAGTTTGCCAGAAATTCTGTGCTGGTCTGTGAAAGAAGTAACTACCCTGATGATGTATGAATATTATATACTGCTCACAAAAATTAGGGGATAATTTCAAAATGAACATGAAGTGATAAAATATCTCCTAATTTTTGTGAGCAGTATAGATCCAGTTATCTTAGTCCAATTTGCGTATGCAGGATTTCTACTTTAGTGGTCCCTGAAACAATTCTATTTTCACTTGTTCCCAAGTATAAAAAAGTTGAAAACCATTGCATTAAAAAACATAGAAGTGGGTAGAGCTGAAGTTTTGTCAATACAAAGGTAAGTGATGAGGTTAGAGAGTAAGCAGGGGCCAGGTCATAGATGGCAGAGCTTAGATTTTATTCTAAGTGCAACAGGAACATATTAGGGGGTATTAAACAGGTGAGTAACCTGATTCAGAACTTAGTAAGATCATTCCGCTGTTTTGGGGAGAAAGAAAGCTGCTTAGCAATGTGAAAGCACAGAATCTAGTTAGGTATTTACTATAGAAGTTCAGGTAAGAGAGAAAGATTATGGAGAACTGACAAAATATGTTCATATATTATTGGATGTAGAGTATATAAGGGGATGGTAAAGAGGGAATCAAAGATTCTTTCACTAATTTTGGACTCATTAATTTTGTGATCCAGGCAAGTAAGTGGTTGAATATAGGAATATGAAGCTCAGGGGAGATTAGATCTGAAGGCATAAATTCAGAATCATTAACATGGTATTTAAAGTCTCATGATTAGATGATGTCATTTGGGGAGCAAGCATGAAGATAAACAAGTGAGTAGCGTTTTGGGAAACTGAAATCTGGTAGGTGAGAAAAGACATATAAGGAAAGTGAAGGAGGAGAAAGAATAGACCATGATGACATACAATTTATAAAACAGAGTTAGCTGCTGAGCAGTACAGTAAGGAGGAGACTGAGAAGTCACCATCGGGTTTGGCAATGGAAAAGTGTTTGTGAGCCTGACCTAATCTGATAGAGTAGAGCAGTGGGAAGGAAAGGAGGCATACTGGAGTGCTGAGGTATGAATGGGAGCAGAAGAAATAAAAAATACGGTAATCATTAAAGATAGCTCCTGAGAAGCTTTGCCATGAAGAAAGCAGAGAAATGGGAGAGGCGATGGGAGAAAAGGGATAAAGGAAGGGTGTGTGTGGAGTCTGTTGTGAAAACTCAACAAGATTCTAGGATATTAATGAGAATAAACCAGTAATGGCAATTTGGAAAAGGAATTTACTGTAGGAGTAAAGTTCCTGAAAAGGCAAAGGATATGGAATTGTGAGAAAAGGTAAAAGGGCTTGCATTTTAGAGAAGAAAATATCGCCCACAGAAACAAACAAACAAAAAAAATAAGACTTCAGAGGAAATATACTTACTAGTGATGGTAAAAATCATGGTGTGATTAATGCAAAGCAGGAGGTGAAAAAATGTTATATCCCTTCCTTTTTCTATCACTCCTATATCTGTTATAATACAATAAAAACGTTCCTAAAATAGGGAAGGGGCACTAAAAGAATGGAAAGCAATCTATTATTTACAATGATACCAGCTACCTCATTGTGATTTTAATATTTCTGAGTATGTCATCCCTCCAACTTAAAAATCCTCGTATTTAGCAACATGGCCCACAGTTTACAAAGAAAAAAAACTTAATATGACATTAAAAAGTTCATTATAACTTTGGGTACATTTTTCCTGGTCTCTTTCCTAATCATTTTTTGTAACTAACTCAGTACAAGAAATATAGATTTTTGTCAAGTATATTTGACCTTGATGCCTGTTCTGCTTATTAATATAATAGAATTAAATGCTACAATCCATACAAAACACTTTGTTAGTGTCCAGCATTTATTAAGTGTTAATAACTATTAAGTACTATTATAGAAATAATAGGAGCATCTAAAATAATTGCTGGTTAGACGAAACATCTACAAAGATTTTTCAAATGAAACATATTTAAGTGAAAAACTAAAGAATGAATATCATTCCAAAGTTAAAGAAAAAAATGTTTCTAAGAAAATATGTCAAGTGTAAAAGCCCAGATAAGAAAAAGAACATGACTTATTTAAAGAGGTACAAGATGGTGCTGGCCAGTTAGCTCAGCGGTAGAGGGTCGGCCTGGCATGTGGATGTCCTGGGTTCAATTCCTGGTCAGGGCACACAGGAGAAGCAACCATCTGCATATCTATTACTCCTTCTTCCCTCTCTCTCTTCTCCACCTGCAGCCATGACTCAGTTGTTTTGAGTGCATCAGCCCCAGGCACTGAGGATGGCTCCATGGGGCCTCCACCTCAGGAGCTAAAATAGCTTGGTTGCTAGCATGGCCCCAGATGTGCAGAGCATCATCTCCAAACTGGGGCTGCTGGGTGGATCCCAGTCAGGGCACATGCAGGCGCCTGTCCCTATCTCCCCTTCTCTCACTTGGAAAAGAAGGTAAATATGATAAAGAAGTAAATAATAAATAAAGAGGTACAAGATATTTAATCTGGCTAGAGCACAGAATATTTGGGGAAATGAAAGAGGAAAGTGGTAAGAGATACAGCTAGAGATATCAACTAAAAAATATTGTACAAGACCCTGTAAAACCACATAAGCCTTTGAAGGAAAAAGGTAACAAAATTAGATTTGTATTTTTGAAAGAAGACAACTCTGTATTGGAGAAGAGAATAAAGGGATTATATATGAAGTTAGAGAGTGGTACAGAAGGTGCTGTAATAAATGAATAAAGGTATCAATGCTTAAAATGTTAAAACTTAAAAGTACTTAATGTGTTAAGTACTTTTAAAATAACCTCTGGCTATAAAATGTTAAGTACTTTTATATACATTATGCATCTTTAGATATCTGTTCAGTGGTGCAAATACCTAACTCACATTCAATTTCTTTTTTTTTTTTTTTAACAACAGAGATACAGAGAGGGACAGATAGGAACAGACAGACAGGAAGGGAGAGACATGAGAAGCATCAACTCGTAGCTGTGGCTCCTTAGTTGTTCATTGATTGCTTTCTCAAACGTGCCTTGACCAGGGGGCTCCAGCCAAGCCAGTGACCCCCTGCTCAAGCCAGCGATGTTGGGCTTCAAGCTAGCAACCATATTTATGATCCCACGCTTAAGCCAACAACCCTGAGCTCAAACTGTTGAGCCCACGCTCAAGCTGGATGAACCCGTGCTCAAGCCGGCAACCTTGGGGTTTCAAACCTGGGTCCTGTGTCCCAGGCCAATGCTATATCCACTGTGCCACCGCCTGGTTAGGCCACATTCAATTTTTAATACAGTAATAACAATAAAACCCTGATAATCATACCAGTATTCCTCTTCAGGGACCTTATCCAAAGGTGGATTCAGGCAGTAAATATGATAGGCCATGTTACATTCATCACACAGAAGCTGCATGCTGGGTTCCTGTTTTCCACCGCATATACGACAGGAGCAAGAATGGCATTTCTTATCTGGGTTCCCGCCACAAAAGTCACATTCAGGGTCATTTTTCCCTATTAAGAACAAAATATAGCAAGCCTAGTCTTAAAATCAGGTTTCTATTTATCAATCTTCTGAAGAAACACCCATGAAAATACCACACAGCTTTTTTCATGATGAGAAAGGAACCATAAGGGATAATCTCATATGGGACTTGAAGAATAAATGCCTGAGCCTCACTCTAGACCAGTGGTTCTCAACCTGTGGATCGCGACCCCGGCAGGGGTCGAATGACCAAAACACAGGGGTCACCTAAAATAAAATATGTATTTCCGATGGCTTTAGGCGGCCCCTGTGTTTTGGTTGTTCAACCCCCGCTGGGGTCGCGACCCACAGGTTGAGAACCGCTGCTCTAGACTTATGAATCAAATTTTCAGGATGAGCTCCTGACATGTGCCAGTAATACATCTATACTGCTCACAAAAATTAGGGGATATTTCAAAATGAATATGAATTGATTAAAAAAAAGTATTTGATTTTTTTTCATTAAACATCAGAAAAGCAAATGACAAGTCAAAGAAAGTTCATTATGCAAATGAGATGCAAAATCAACTTTTATTTTATTGGTGAAAATGCACTGTACAGAAGGCTGAAAGTGCTGGAGTATTTGCACGTTCCCTGGTCCCCTAATTTTTGTGAGCAGTGTAATTACACTCAACCAAAAGGATAATGCATTTCTCTCTTAAAAATCTTTATTGACTAGACTCATGGTCCCCAAATGTGCACCAATGCAGTAAATTCACTGAGGGGCACCAAAAGATATCTTAAAATTTCAAGGGAAATAAAAATACTATGTCAAGCAAAGTCCTAATTACTTACAAAGGACATAATTACTTAATAGATGGAATTGTTAGGTACCATCTGTCCTGCAGATCCAAATCTTTCCTTGGGTGAGCTGAACTAGGAGGAGGTGGGCCATTGGGGGTCAATAAGCCCACTTGAGTTGCCATACAAGCTATACCCCCAAAGTTCTCTTTATTAGTAAGTGGCATTTTTAACTGGGCTAATTTTTATCTTGTCAATTGGTTCAGAATTCTGGCAAGTTAAGATGTCCCATTTATTGTCCCTCCCCATCTAAATACAAACATCTTTTGACAAAGTGTTTGTTACCCTGAAATTTTAAAATGTGCATAGGTACACAAAAAGTCTTAATGTTCATAATGCCAAAGTTAAACTTAAATGTCAATCAAAAGAGAAACAGTTGGATAGATTTATGTAAAACACTGGTAAATTTATAAGAACTATTAATACAGATAAAACCAGGTATTAAATTCAAAAAGGAAACTGGAGAATAATTTTTTTTAAAAAAACAAAAAATTTTAAATACACAAAGATCAATTATATACCTAGAGGAAGATATCTAGAATGACATCTGCTGTTAAGAGTGATTACCTCCTGGTAATCTATATGGATTTGAATTTATATACAAATTCATTTACAAATTCTACATTCTGAATTGCTCATAAATGTAAATTTAACATAACTGGACTAATCTATCATTATAAGGGCAATGAAATGGGAAAAAGTACGTAACAATGAGATTGAGGAAGGAAAAGAGAAAGGGCTACAGACTTTAGTCTAACTTTGACTGATTACTGCCTATCCTTACTAATGAAGATTATAATACTTTTGTTTAACTTCCACTAAGGTAGTTGTGACAACAAATAAGTAATAGAAATATAATAACCCTAAAAGGCGTGTTTAGATTTTTGGTTTGGGAGAGGGAGTGATTTGATTAATGGAGGTCTGGCTGCGGCTCTGAAATGGTTTATTTACATACAAGTTCAACATTGTGGCTATAATGTGATTAGCATTAGACAAGAGAATAAAAAATATACGCAGATAGACTGGGAAAACAGACACGAGAAAAACCTAGTCAATCTTGGTTTTCCATTGTTTTACTAAGAAAGACTAAGTCACATTAAATAAGTTTACTCATCAATTTACCTTTATTTCTAAGATATAACCATACAAGTAGTCAGACAGAGTATGCACACCTTAAGGTTATCTCAAATCTAGATATATTAGCACTGCAGCCTCAAAACATGAAAGTGGCCTAGACTGGTAACATGAAAGTCTGTTAAATGATCTGTTCAAGTCCTTGTCTTACCATCTTTCATGACTGTGGTAAGAAGAGGTTAGGCAAGATCCCTCTTGTCTTGAATAGTTCTTTTCTACAAAATACTACATATACTAGAGACACTGACATGTGGCATAAAGTCAATGGATTGCTCTCCAAAAATAATTTAGAAAAGCTTGTGAGACACTAATTTATTTGAAAAAACAGCAATTAAATCATGAATGTAAAGGTCTCAAAACTAGTTATACCTCTGTTAACAAATAAATGTATGATATTAAGCAAGTAAAATATGTACCATGAAGAGGTAGGGTGACGTTCTAATGATTTTATAAACCTCATTTATTACCTCCCAGGAATTCAAGGATCAATCAGAACTATTATTCTTAGTCTCTACTAGTATAAAAATAAGTCTTGTTAGTAAAAATTCCTCCTGGAGGTCCATAAAATTACTGAAATAGGGTTTTTATTTGAACAGAACCTATACTACAGAAAAGAGCAAGAAAATGGCAATAAAATGCCAAGAGAAAAAATATTTCTTTGAAAACAAATTTGATCATGAGCAAAATCCATTAGTCCAAAATGGATCTTATATCAAAACTGTCTTGAAAATAAAATTGTATGAGCTAAGTTTTATATTTCCTCAAAAGTTATTCCCTGGCAAATTAAAATGCCAATCATGTACAATATATGTAGTCTAAGCCCATAAAAATATTCATACTTAAAAATTTTCCATCTGCCAATGAAAGAGGGTGAGCTCCCGGTTTCTCGATCTTGAAGATTTCATTTACAAATCTTATCTGGCAGTCATTTAATTTTCCTTCAGAACCCCTGTTTAAAAAAGAAAGAAAAGTTAACTTCTGCCAGTAAAATCTAACCATATGCAAATAATAATTAAAAGCCAGTGTGAAAACTCAGTGAACTCTGTCTACATACAAAATGGGATTACAATTATTCCTATTACTGAGTTATTGTTTCCAACAGAATAAAAAACCCTGTCCAACAGTAATTAGTTAATATTCAAAGTTAACGTAGCTTTATGGTGTAATATTAAAAAAAAAAATTTAGACTGAGATTATCTGATAAGGTAACTATCTTGTAAATTTAATTTAAAGACTAGATGAAATAATACTCTCAATTAAAATGAAAGATTAAAACATTTCCAATAAATAAAGTGAGTTTTTAGGTAAAAAGATGACATCTTTAAAAATAAGTCTTTCAAATACTAAGCCATATTTTTCATAGATACAGTCTCTACCTGTTTGCATATGCTTCTTCAAAGTTTTCTGCTATGACTGTGGAAATTTATATTTCTCCTTTTAATCTGTTTTCTTTTTATTTCTGAAGCTATGTCATTAGGTGTATGCAGACTTAGCATTCTTATATCTTATGAAATATCTCTGTATCTCTACTTAATATATTCTGTATCAAAAGTGTACCTTTGGTTTCTTTTTATTTATTTATTTTTTTGGTTAGCACTTCTAACCAAATGTTTCCATCTTTTCACCTTTTCTTTAAAACTGTTAAAGTCAAATATACACAAATACAAAAAACTGCATGGACAAAAGTCAAGTTTTTGCCTGTGTTTAAAAAATTCTAGTCTATAAATTCCCACATGATCTTTCTTCTTTTCAATTTGAAGAACTCCCATCATCTGTCCTATAGTTTCCCAGTCTTGATTTTGATATCTGGATTCCCAAAGTGTAGTTTAGTATTTTCCATTGTTTGCATTTCCAATACATTGGTAATTGTCTCCAGAGCAGTGGTCAAACAAATGCTTGGTCCACTGCCTGTTTTTGTTAAGAAAGTTTTACTGAAACAGGGCTATGACTACTCATTTACATATATTCTCTATTGGCTGATTTCTTGCTACAATGGCAGAGTTGAGTGGTTTTGACAGAGACAATCCGGCCATGAAAGGTTTAAATTATTTACTATCTGAAGCTTAACAAAAAAATTTTTTTTGTCAAACCTGGATTTAAATGCTTAAATCAAATCCAGGCTTATTTTTTTGGTAAAATTATTTATAGGTCTATTTCCATCAGGAAGAACCCAGCTATTTAATTGTCTTCTCTTATGATGATAACAGTCATAGATTCTCAATGCCTAGGTTAATTCACTGGGAGTTAGAACATGTTGATATTACAGTTCTCTCATTCTGATCATTTATTTGCTGTAATAATTCCGTAAAGAGAAGCTTGACCTAATGAACTATTTGCTGACTCAGTGGTATACAAAAAATGTATGTACAACAAATATAGGTAGATTAAATGCTTTCTTTAGCAGTTTTTCAAAAGAAGTAGTTCCTCTAATATCCTATATAGATGACCAATGAGTTTTGATAATAGTAAGTGTGAGGTCAGCTGGCAATGGGGGAAGGTCACATGAAGAACCACCCACACCCATGACTGCCAAATGAAACGGCCACACCCATGCAGCCAAAAGAAATGGCTCAGGAGCATTTTGAAAAAACAACAACTGTCAGCCAATTAAATTTTGCCACCCACCACCACCGTACCAACACTATAAATTACCCCTGGGGGGGGGGGGGGGAGAAACGGTTCGACTTCCCTGGCCTCTGTCTTGTGGACCAGTGAACCTCGCCCGGGAGCGCTCTAAATAAAACTTTTGCTTGTCCACACTTGTTGGCTACGTCCTTCTTTCTTCCTTGGCGGAAAATACCTTACATCTGGTGCTGAAACCCGGGAGGAGATTGAGTCCACAAGGACTGCTCCTCTCCCCTTCTCTTCTGAGGGAGACCAGGACCTCCGAACTCCCAATCCCACCCATTTCGGCACATGGTGCGGTAAGTCCTCTGCCTCCAGCCTCCCCTCAGTTCTTTCCAACTCTGAGACTCCCTGTCCGTAATCACAGCTGCATCAGGGACCTCCTGCCCTTTCCCAGTGCGTGTGTGCCCTGGAGACATTCCGGACACTCCCACTCTGCCTGACTGTACGGTGGCCAGAGATTGAGTTGTGGGACGCCAATTCTCATCTCTGATCACCCCAAGGCTGAGGGTGGCCAGGGGGGCACAGGAATCTAAACCTGGCTCAAAAACACCCCTAGGGTGCCTTTTCCAGAATCTCTCAAATATAGATCCCTCCCTAAAGAAGAAGAAACTGATATTCTCCACTGTAGCCTGGCCACGATATCCAATGGATAACCAGACCAGGTGGCTTCCTGAAGGGACTTCTGACTTTAACCCCCTCACAGATTTACAGAACGATTTCCAGAGAACTGGGAAATGGTCGGAGATCCCTTACATTCAGGGCTTCTAGTATTTGCGCTCCCGTCCTAATCTCTGTGCCGCCTGCTCTACGGCACAGGTCCTTTTAGCCAGAGAACCTCAGCTAGACCCTCCGCTCCTGATCTTTCCTCCTTTGCCGACCCCTCTGAGAAACTCTCTCCCCCTCCTGCACGACCCCCTCCGTCCTGTCAGGGTCCTCCTCTCCCTTTACTGGATCCTGTTTCTCATTTGCCTGCAGATACCAGTCCCTCTCTCTCCTCCCCTGTTAGTGCTCACACCAGATCTAGCTCCGAGCAACAAGAGGGAGACAACCTTCTCTGCCCTCTCTGCGAGGTGGCCGGAGTGGAAGGAATTGTTCAAGTTCATGTTCTGTTTTCCCTCTCTGATCTGTCTGCAATCTAAATGCGTTTAGGCTCCTACTCTTCTAAACCTACCGCCTATACCAAGGAATTCCAATATCTCACTCAGGCATATGACCTCACTTGGCATAATCTCTATGTTATCATGTCTTCTACCCTTACCCCCGATGAAAGGGACTGGATCCAGACGGCGGCAGGCACAGACTCATGCCGATCAGGTTCACCTCAGAAACAACCAAATGCCAGTTGGGGTACAGGTGGTCCCCGACACGAACCCCAACTGGGATTACCAGACGGGACAAACAGGTAGGAAACAACAAGACCAGGTAATTGAATGTCTCATAGCTGGTATGTAGAGCGCAGCACAAAAGGTAGTTAAGTATGATAAATTAAGAGAAATTACTCAAGGACCTCAGGAAAACCCAGCCCTCTTTTTGAACCACTTCACTGACGCTATGGTCCTCCATACCCATCTAGACCCTGCCTTCTATGCTGGGGCCACTGTATTAGCTATTCACTTTATTTCCTAATTGGCCCCAGACATTCGGAAGAAACTTAAAAAGGCGGAAGAGGGCCCCCAAACCCCTTTCTGAGACCTGATGAATATGGCATTTAAAGTTTTTTTTGTGTTTTTTTTTTTTTTTTTTTGTATTTTTCTGAAGCTGGAAACGGGGAGAGACAGTCAGACAGACTCCCGCATGCACCCGACCGGGATCCACCCGGGACGCCCACCAGGGGCGATGCTCTGCCCCTCCGGGGGGTCACTCTTCCGCGACCAGAGCCACTCTAGCGCCTGGGGCAGAGGCCAAGGAGCCATCCCCAGCGCCCGGGCCATCTTTGCTCCAATGGAGCCTTGGCTGCGGGAGGGGAAGAGAGAGACAGAGAGGAAGGAGGGGGGTGGAGAAGCAAATGGGCGCTTCTCCTATGTGCCCTGGCCGGGAATCGAACCCGGGTCCCCCACACGCCAGGCGACGCTCTACCGCTGAGCCAACCGGACAGGGCCGCATTTAAAGTTTTTAATGGTCGAGAGGAAAAGGCTGAGGCTGCTCGCCAGGCCCGCATGCAGCAAAAGGTAACACTCCAAACCCAGGCTCTTTTGGCAGCTCTGAGGCCGGCAGATCAACAGGGCAAGGCATAGGAGGTGTCCAACCCAAGTCCGGGCTGCAAAGAGGAACCCCACTGGGAGTTTGCTTTAAATGTGGCAGGGAGGGTCACTGGGCCCAGCAGTGCCCCTGCCCGAGGCTGCCCACTAAACTCTGCCCTGGCTGCAAACAGCCCAGTCACTGGCTGAGCAATTGCCCCCTTCGGGTAACAGGCTCTTCTTCGATGCCTCCATGTGGAGGACAAGCCACCCAAATGGGAGGTCAAGCCAGCCAGGCGGGCCCATCACTCAAACTTCTCGGTCTCATGGACGATTGATTGATGGGGTCCGGACTCGAAGACCCCATCACCCACGCCGAGCCCAGGGTAATGCTGCAGGTAGCGGGTAAGTCCATCTCATTTCTTGTGGACGCGGGGGCTACCTTCTCTGTTTTGCCATCACACTCTGGACCTCTAGTTCTCTCACAGCTCTCGGTTATGGGAGTTGATGGGACCTCCTCTTTCCCTCTGCACATACCACCCCAACATGTAGTTTGGACAGACTCCCCTTTCGCACTCCTCCTTAGTTATGCCATCATGCCCTGTACCCCTTATGGGTCGGGACATTCTACAAAGTCTTGGAGCCACTATCCAGCTGACAACATCTTCCCACTTCTATCACTCCTTACTGAAGGCTCTCCCACCACCACAGATCACCCTAACTCGATCACACCCCCTATTCCACCAGACATTGTCAACTCCAATTTTGGGACGCCTCTACCCCAGTGGTAGTGACCCACTACCCACCTGTACACATCCGCTTGAAGAATCCCTCCCAATTCCCATCTAGGCCCCAATTCCCTATTTCAGCAAGTCACCGCTAGAGCCTTAAACCAAAATTACCTGCCTCTTGAACCAAGGCTTACTCATCCCCATGGACTGTCCCTGCAATACCTCCATCCTTCCTGTTCGAAAACCTTCAGGGGCTTATCGCCTCGTACAAGACTTACGCTTAATCAACGAGGCGTTTTCCCCCTCCATCCAGTAGTTCCTAATCCCTACACATTACTGTCACACATTCCCTCAGACACCACTCACTTCACGGTCCTAGACCTCAAAGATGCCTTCTTTACCATTCCTCTACACCTTGACTCTTACTTTCTGTTTGCTTTTACTTGGACTGAGCCAGACACTAATGCAGCCCAACAGCTTACATGGACTGTTCTACCCCAGGGGTTCAGGGACAGCCCACACCTGTTTGGGCAGGCGCTAGCTCAAGATCTGGCTGCATGCGATCTCGAGACAAGTACCCTCTTGCAAATATGTAGATGACCTACTCCTCTGTAGCCCCTCCCTGTCCTCCTCAAGGAAACACACCGCCACCCTTCTTAACTTCCTCATTGTGAAGGGGTATCGTGTCTCCTCTACTAAGGCTCAACTTCACTCTCAGTCTGTAGTCTATCTGGGAATCGCCTTAACCCCCACCACCTAGGTCTCACCCTAGGTCGAACTCAGACCCTCCACCAGTGGTAGGTAGTCTCCAGCTACCTACCACTGCAGATCAAATTCTTTCTTTCCTCGGTCTAATAGGATTGTTGACAGTGGATTCCCAATTTTGCTCTCTTAGCCAAACTCCTCTACGAGGCTGCAAAAGAGACTCCCACGGGACCTCTCACATTCCCCAACACTATTAAAAGAGCTTTCTATTCTCTTTGAGATGCCCTCATCTCCTCTCCCCCTCTTGCTTTACCTGACTCCAGACGCCCCTTCCATCTTTTCACTGATGAAAAGCACGGTAATGCAATTGGAGCACTGACTCAACCTGTGGGGCCTACATACTGCCCCGTGGCATATCTCTCTAAACAATTAGACACCACCATCAAAGGTTGGCAGCCCTGCCTCCAGGCACTGGGCGTGGCAGCTGAACTCACCAAGGAGACTACTAAACTCACCCTTTCCCAACCCATCACTGTCTTCTCCTCCCACACGCTCACCGACCTCCTTTTGCACAAATCTCTTTCTCTACTGGGTCCTTCCCGCCTACAAAGAATTTCACCTCCTGTTTATCGAAAACCCTCAGTCACTCTTTTGCCTTCTCCCTGACTCAACCCAGCCACTCTACTGCCAGCTCCAACAACACTGCCAGAACCCACCCACTCTTGTACAGAGCTAATAGATTTCCTCAGCAGACCCCAAGATGGATGATCAGATTCTCCTTTAATAGATCCAGATCTAATACTCTTTGTAGATGGGAGCTCTGTACAGGGACCTGACAGACGACAACGGGCGGCCTACGCGGTGGTCACCACCTCCTCCACCCTAGAAGCCCAACAGTTGCCAGAGGGCACCACCTCTCAGAAAGCAGAGCTAATTGCCCTCACGTGGGCACTCACTCTGGCCCAGAGAAAATGTGTAACCATATATACTGACTCTAAATATGCTTTTCTTATCACCCACAGCCACTCTGCCCTCTAGAAGGAAAGGGGCTTCCTCACTACCAAGGGCTCCCCCATAATCAAGCTACCCTCATTTCTAAACTTTTGCAGGCATTACAGCTACGTGCTGAGGTGGCCGTGGTACATTGTAGGGGCCATCAAACCTCTCAGGACCCGGTGGCCTTGGGAAATGGTCGGGCCAACGCAGCGGCTCAAACCCCCCTCCCCCCCCAGTCCTCTCATATTTCTTTCCACCTCCTTGAAACCTTCCTACTCTCCTGAGGAAGAACAGACCCTCCTCAGAAAAGGTGGAGACGTGTGCAACCAGGGATGGATATTTCTCGGAGATAGAACTGCCTTACCAAAAGGACAGGCTGAAACTCTCCTTTATGATAACCACTGTTCCTTACACAAAGGACCAAAAACTCTCTATCGATTCTTGCAACCACTCTTTTTCTTCCCAGGCCTCCAGCAGACTATCGAAAAGGTACACGCAGCATGCACTATCTGTTCCAAAGCCTCTACACAAGGGGGACTCCGCCTCTGCTTCCCTACTCATCAGTTGAGGGGGCACTTACTGGGCCAAGATTGGTAAATCAACTTCACTCACATGCCCCCTCACAGAAAACTCCCGTTATCTCTTAAATTTTGTTGATACCTTTTAAGGGTGAATAGAAGCCTTTCCCACCTCTTGAGAGACGACAGACACCGTTGCCTCTATTCTCGTTGAAAACATCATCCTGCGGTTTGGACTGCCAACTACCATCCAGTCAGACAACGGCCCGGCCTTCACTGCCCAAATAGTCCAGCAGGTTGCCACCTCTCAACATTACCTGGAGACTCCACATACCCTATCACCCTCAATCATCGGGTAAGGTGGAAAGGGCTAATGGCATCCTGAAGGGTCAGCTAACCAAACTTTCCATCAAGACCAGACTCTCCTGGCTGAACCTCCTCCCCTGTCACTCACCAGAATCAGAGCAACCCCGCGAAACCCCACTGGACTCAGCGCCTTTGAACTGGTTTACGGCAGACAATTCCTAATTAATAACAACTTACCTATTAACCCCCCCCTCCTCTTTCCAAATACCTTCCCTTTCTATCCTTACTCCACTGTCTTCTCAGGGAACACATGGACCGGACCCTTCCTCTCATAGGGGGTCCAGATGAAGCACACCCAGTGGTCCCCCTCCAGCCAGGAGACAGGGTTCTTCTAAGGGAACTCCAACCCGGCTCCCTACAGCCTAGGTGGACAGGACTCCATACAGTAATACTGACTACTCCTACCGCAGCCAAGCTCCTATGGCAAACACCTTGGTACCATGTCTCTCACCTCAAGCTTGCCCCACACAGGACCACTGGCAGTCGGAACCACTGGGCCCCATCCGTCTTCGGCTCACCAAAAGGTTGGGCCCTGAAGATCCTCCTGTTACTCCTGTCCCTCTCACCGGGAACCTGCTGCCAGAGTGAATTAAAGCAGGAAGCAATGCTGTTACTCTATCAATGAGACTGGCCAGATGGAAGAAAACATCAATGTCCTCAATCGTCTGCAAGAGAAACTGCAAGGATCTCTCTTCCTACAACCCGCTTAACTCCTGATGGCAGTCACCCATCCTTACCTGGGATGGCCCTATCCTAGGTCCTCTTCTAATTATCAGCATATTACTCATGTTTGCTTCTCTTTTTCTTAAGATTCTTACAGGGCCACATCTGCGAGGTTTCCCGAATCACAGTCAATCAGATGCTCCTAAACCCATAAAAGCAACTTCCCTCAGAGCCACCACCTTCCGACCTCCCTTCCCCACGCGCCTCTAAACAGCAGGAAGTAGCCAGATGAATAGCAGCACCCCTATCTAACATAAAAGGTTGAAATGTGAGGTCAGTTGGCAACAGGGGAAGGTCACATGAGGAACCACCCACACCCATGCTGCCAAAAGAAATGGCCCAGGAGCATTTTGAAAAAGAACAACTGTCTGTCAGCCAATGAAATTTCGCCACCTACCACCACCTGACCAACGCTATAAATTACCACCACCACCCCCCCACCCTCCCCCACCCCCCCAGAAGTTGCGCGCCTTCCCTGGCCCATCTTGTGGACCAGTGAACCTTGCCTGGGAGCGCTCTAAATAAAACTTTTGCTTGTCCACACTTGGTGGCTACATCCTTCTTTCTTCCTCAGCGGAAAATACCTTACAATAAGAATTCATGTATTTGAAGTGTCTCAATCCACTATAGTTATTTTCCTTATCAATGTTCAAACTATCTCATCTTTGGCCAATGGGGTCTCCCAGTTGACTCCCAAATTTTTCTGACAAGAACTTCGCAGTCTTTGCGGGCTTCCTTGTTGTCTATAAGACAAGAGGTTTCAAGTTCATCTTGTACATTTTCTGCTCCCTGGAGTCCTATCTCCAAGGAAGCTTGGTTTCTTTTAGGTGGATATGGTATTTCAATACTATAATTTAGGCACTAGAAATACTTATTGCAATTGGATCGATCACTGTTTCTAGGCTTTCCCAGTGAACAGAGCTACAGAATTGAAATATGAACATTAATAAAAAAAATACCTCATGCATTCATAAAAACTTATTGTCAAATTCAGGACTAAAGGGTGAATTTACTTTTTAAAAAACAATTATATATCTGTTTCTTCTTTTTCCCCACTCAGAAAGACACCAGTGGTGCCTGAATTAGAATGTAAGAAATAGTTATTAGCTTTATCCCAAAGTACATAAGACATTCTCACCAGTTGTCATCAGGGTTACTGAAAATGCTTTAAAATTTCTCTGTACATCCCCTGCCCCATGTCTTTCATATATTTAGTGTCAGATCATATAACCATTATATACATATTATACTTCATCTACTTTAGCCCCAGGTCTAAACATAGCCATATTTTAATGTTTTATAACCCCTCTTAGTCAAATTCTTTTCAGTCATCTTGATGGTCTGAAGCTAATTCTCTAGCAGATTCCCCAGGAAGGTTTCAGAAACAATGCTGCCCTTAGTTCTTATAAGTTAATGAGTTGTCTTCAGCCTTTATACTAAAGACCAGTTTCAACTGGTTTAAAATCCTTGGCTTACATTTTCTTGACTCATACATGTCTTTCTGGGATGCTTTCCTCGTAAGGGTGTTATTCTAGTTCCTTATGTTCTCTTTATTTTAATTTTGTAAGGTATCTTTTTCTTATTGTTTGTAAAATTGATTTTCTTGACTTTAAAGGGTATAATTTCACTTGGCTTTCCTAGTTCACGGCTAAAATTCCACAGAAATCACTAATTTTGTTGCTTCTTTTTTGAGAAGCATTCAACACTATGGTAGCTAAAACCTAATCAGACAGAAATCAGATTGGTACTTGTCTGGGGCCAAGGATGAAGGTGGTGGTGGTGACTTTAAGAACTGTTTGGAATGATCAAAATGTTCTATATCTGGATTATAATAGTGGCATGGGTATATACACTTGTTAATATTCACTTAATATATAATACCTATTACTGTATGTAAATTATGCTTCAAAATTATTTTTAAAAAGACATTTAGAAAAAGACATTTTTCTAAAAATCGGGCTCTATTTCTGTAAGGCCAGTATCCATGGCCACAATCACAGCCGCCTGGCCCATGCAGGTTCGCATTGGATTCGGACAGTCAGTAATGAAACGGAGCCAAAATCTGGTGGGCCATTAGCTTTAATCCTAGCTTGCACCCGGTGGGCAAGTAAAAACACACACTGGGCTCCAAAACCCACTCATTCAGTGCTCACAAAGCTACTGACTTATCCGAGTTTCCTAGAATCAACGGTTCCTAGCTCACCAGACTTATTCACCTCTGTTTCCCATCTCCTTCTCTCTGCACAAACTGGCTTCTCCTACAGCACTCCATCATCTTGGCTGCTTCTCCTCTTCTCCACGTGGCCTTTCTCTGCTCTCTTTTCTCTGCTCTCTCCTCTAATGCTAATCTCAGGAACCTAGAGAGAGCAAGTCCCATTCTGCCATTTTATAGTGTAGAAATCAAAACCTTTAATCCAATATACAAAATAGGGAATTCTCTAATATAAAGTCACTTTCTGAGGCATGATAGGATTACACCACCCCACATCAAAAAGGGTGGGAAAGGCTTAGTCCTAAAACCAAGCTCCAGGCTATAAGGATCCTGCCTGCCCACAGCCCGCCCCCAACACACATTAATATCACCTGGGCTTCCATGTGGGCAGTGCCATCTTTAACAAAGTGAGCAGAATATATTTTATCTGCCCAGCAATTCCCCTTCCCTATTTTTAACTGGATCCTTTTTTTCTTTTGTTTTTATTGTCCCTGTTCTATTCAATTTGGATTGCATTCACATTAGTTTCTTCTCAATATGGGGCTTTGTCTAGGAATGGAATTTTAGCTAATTTTGAGAGTTCATAGAGCTATAATACCTTTAGACCTTACTGCAAACTGATTGTACTCACTCAAACTGGGGTGCCCACGTCTTCTAGCTTCAGCTGCTGTATTAGTTACCAATGGTTGCATAATAAATCACCCTAAAACTAGCAGCATAAAACAAAGATTACCTTACAAGTTTCTGTGGATCAGCAATTTAGAAGCAGCTTAGCTGGGTAAATTTGTTTCGAGAGCTTTCATGAGGTTTCAAACTGTTAACCATGGGGGGAGTCTTATCTATAGGCTCTACTGGGGAAAGACTGACAGGCAGTCTGAATTCTTTTAACACAGCAGCTGGCTTCCCCTAGAGGAAGTATCAGAGAGCCCAAAATGGAAGCTTCAATGTTTTTATAAGTCAATATCAGAAGTTGTATACAATCACATCTGCCATGTTCTGTTGGTTAAACAGAGCAACCCTAGTAAAATATGAGAACTATGCAAGGTGTGAGTACCAGAAAACAGGAATCACTGGAGGTCATCTTGAAAGGTGGCCACCAAGCTGTTTTTCTCAAAACACCTTGCTGAATTTCTTAAGAGTTCTTGGGTCCATCATATATCCTATAATTAGCCTCTCCTTCCTCTTATACAGCCACTGGACACCACACAGTCTTGTACCTTTTCGTTGTTTATGGTGTCTGTGCAGAATGCCTGTAAAGCCAGAAGCCACGGCCAGGGCCACCATCAAAGCAGCCTCCCGGCCCATGCAGGTTCACATTGGATTCGGACAGTCGGTAAAGAAACAACGGAGCCACAAACTGGTGGGCCATAGTCTTTAATCCTAGCTTGCACCCGGCAGGCAAGTAAAAACACACACTGGGCTCCAAAACCCACTCACATTCAGTGCTCACAAAGCCACCGACTTATCCGAGTTTCCTAGAATCAAAGGTTTCTAGCTCACCAGCCTTATTCTCCTCAGTTCCCTATCTCCTTCCTTATCCCAGATACAAACTCTACACAAACTGGCATCTCACTGAGCACTCCGCCATCTTGGCTGCTTCTCCTGGCCACATGGCCTCTTTCTGCTCTCTGCTCTGCTCCCTCTGCTCTCTCATGCTAGGAACCAAGAGCGCAAGCTCCCGCTCCGTCCCCATTTTATAGTGTAGAAATCCAAACCCTTAATCCAATATACAAAATAGGGAAGTCTCTAATACAAAGTCACTTCTCTGAGGCATGATTGGATTGTACCGCCCCACATCAAAAAGGGTGGGAAAGGCTTAATCCCAAAACCAAGCCCCAGGCTACAAGGATTCTCAACACACATTAATATCACCTGGGCAACGGCCTCACGTGGGCAGCGCCATCTTTAACAAAGTGAGCATAATATATTTTATCTGCCCAACAATCCACCCCTATGCTCACTTTACTACCCACAATCTATACCACCGGCATCCCTGTGCAAGGAAATTAGAACATTACACAAATTACAACATGACAAATCATACAGTTTCAACAATCACAAAGGTACACTTCACCAGTCTCTTGAGCACTTTGCCTAAAGTGCAAAATGTCCTCAGCCTTCTTTCTAGCCATGGGAGAAGCTTCCCGGGGCAGGGGAGTGCTTCCAGCAAAGCCACCCCCCACCCCCATCAGGGTATTTCACATTGTCCAAAATCCGTAATCCGTAAGTCCATCCAACAAAGGAGCCAATGCCCACTCCGGTCGTAGTCCAGGAAACCAGTCCACGCACATGGGGCGTCAGCCACCCCCTTCATCCCTGCCGTCCTGGCAGGTCTTACACTGTCCCAAAGAGGGCCACATGGTAATGGCAGTCAGCATTTCCATCTCTGCTCCGGATAGCATGTCCAGCCCTATGTCCCAAAATCGCAGACCTACCGGGGCCGCAGTAGGTGCTCCTTCCAGCTGGGCTTTAATCTTCTGGAGACTGTAGATCACAACTCCAGCTCGATTCTCATCCTCCAAAGAGGAACTGAAAACACCAGCTCCAGATGCCGGGCTCGAGCCCTGGGCCGCTGCCGCCTTCTGCTCTGCAGACCTTGCAACTCCGGACCCGGCCTCAGCTTTAGCCTCAGCCTCAACCCCGGCCTCCTGCCGCTGCTGGCTCTCCACAATGTCCAGGGTAAGCTGCAACTCACGAACCTGTGAATCCTCCTCCAGCAGCTGCTCCATTTCCAGGTGAATCTCACAAACCTGGTCGGCCTCCTCCTCCAGCTCCAGGGTCAGCATCTGTTTCTCCTGCGTTTGCTCCAGCTCCTTCCGCTGCTCGGTTTGCAGGTCCCGGGCAGCCTCTTCCACAGAGCTCTCAGTTTCCTCACACATGGCTGTAAAAGTCAGCCAGCCTACAATCCCCAAAAGGACAGCCATGGGGAACCCTAACACTAGCCAGTCCTCTACTCCACCACTCAAAGGCTCCTTGCCGATCTGTATCGAATCCTGCCGACTACGCCAAATGTAAAGCCAGTATCCATGGCCACCATCACAGCAGCCGCCTGGCCCATGCAGGTTTGCATTGGATTCGGACTGTTGGTAAAGAAATAACGGAGCCAAAAATTGATGGACCATTATTTTTAATCCTAGCTTGCACCCAGCGGGCAAGTAAAAACACACACTGGGCTCCAAAACCCAATCACATTCAGTGCTCACAAAGCTACTGATTTATCCAAGTTTCCTAGAATCAAAGGTTTCTAGCTCACCAGCCTTATTCTCCTCAGTTCCCCATCTCCTTCCTTATCCCAGATACAAACTCTACACAAACTGGCATCTCACTGAGCACTCCGCCATCTTGGCTGCTTCTCCTGGCCACATGGCCTCTTTCTGCTCTCTGCTCTGCTCCCTCTGCTCTCTCATGCTAATCATCCCAGGAACCAAGAGCACAAGCTCCCGCTCCGTCCCCATTTTATAGTGTAGAAATCCAAACCCTTAATCCAATATACAAAATAGGGAAGTCTCTAATACAAAGTCACTTCTCTGAGGCATGATTGGATTGTACCGCCCCACATCAAAAAGGGTGGGAAAGGCTTAATCCCAAAACCAAGCCCCAGGCTACAAGGATTCTCAACACACATTAATATCACCTGGGCAATGGCCTCACGTGGGCAGCGCCGTCTTTAACAAAGTGAGCATAATATATTTTATCTGCCCAACAATGCCACATTAACTTAAACAGTTGTAGATGTTTTTGTCCATGAGTTTTGGATTAGATATTTTAGTTGCTCTAAGTTTTTAGAAGGATATCTAGATTTAAAAATCTACGCTGTTGCCATCTTCCTAGAATTCATTCATTGCTATACTTTTCAACTTCTGTGACTTTACAGTCTTTCTTACAAGCCGCATATGGGTTTTGTTTTTGTTTTAATCTAGTCTGATCTTTTGCCTTTCATTGTAATATTCAGTTCACAGATAGTTAATAATGGGTGGTATATTTGGGTTTCTTTCTACCAATATACTGTTTGCTACGTTATCTACCTTTTTGTTCCTTTTACTCTTTTTAACTGCCTTCTTTTGGATTTTCCCAATATTCATTATTTCTACTCTATTTATTTGCTAACATTTTAATCATTTTTAGTGGTTCCTTAAGATTGCACCATGCAAAACTTACACATCAAACTGATAAAGTAAAATGGCTACTCAGCCACCATCTTTCTTAAGAACAATGCAGGCCTAGAAGAGGAAGGACTTGCTTACTCAGTAATCTGGTTCAGACCTCCCTTGTAGCTGGATGCTGATAAGGGACTATTGGATTAGGGTTAAGACAATTATGAGGAACTCTGGCACCACTCCCAACCACAAAAAGAAGGGATCTTGCAGCTGCCTTTGCTCAAGGCCCTTTGACAAATTCATACAATCCCTGCCCCATCCTTCCCTTGGGGCTGACACCCTTTCCTGGTCTCACCCCACCTGTACCCAGGGGTTTTTAAAATAAAATTTCCTTTTGGAACAAACTAGCCTCGTGTTTTAGGTTCGGCCGTGGTTTCTGCCTTTCACAAACTATTTTAAGTTTTACTTTCACGACCAAACTGATCATGCCAGAATCTCACAGCTTCACTTACCAATCGCATCTTTTGCATGACTGTCATGTATTTCACTCTACACATACATTTAACATCACTATTATTGTTTTGAATAGTTTATTTGTACTTACTCATATAGTTACCCTTCCTTTGTTCATAATTCCTCCCTGTATTTCCATGTTTCTAGCTGAGATCTCCATCAGTTTAAAGAACTCCCTTTAAATACTTCTTTTAGTAGGTATGTTAATACTGAATTCTCTCAGGTTTGATTTGATAATGTCTTTATTTTGGCTTTTTTTGTGGATATTTTTATTAGAAATGTATTTCTAAATTGAGAATATTTCATCAGAACTTTCAGATACCATTCCATTTTCTTCCAGCTTACATTATTTCAGACATCTTCCCTTTGTTTGTCTTTAGTTTTCAGCAGCCTTATTGCAATATGCCACTGTGTGTTTTCTTTATACTATCAAATAATGTTTTCATCCTACTCCTTTTTGGGAAATGTAGGTAAATGTAATATACATCTTTTCACCAAGTCCCATATGTCTAAGTCTATTCTCTATTGTCTTCCATTACTTTTTCCATGTTTCAGGTTGAATATTTTTTATTGACTTACTTTTAGTTCATTAATCCTATCTTCTGCTGTATCTTATCTGCTGTTGAGCCAATCTAATGAGGTCTTAGTCTCAGATACTATATACTAGAATCTCCAGGGCTTCAATTCTCAGTTGAAATTCTGTATCTTTTCACCTATTTTCTTGAATATTTTAATTACAATTATTTTAAAGATGCTGCCTGATAACAGATTTATCAAGATCACCTAATGAGTCTACTTATATGGTTGGTTTTTCTTCTTCTTGTTTTGGATTATGTGGCCCTGTATTTGAGAGCACAGTATTTTTGGCTCCATAGTAGACAGTATATACAAAATATTTGAAGTTTCAGATGTTATCTTACCATTAAGAAGGTCCAACTTTCCTTTTGCTAGGGAGATATATACAGTGGTGGTTTAATATTCTAATTAGCAACTATTCTGAGGCAAGGCTGGTTTACAGTCTCAGTAAGATTTAGCCTATCTGTTTGCCTTAGACATCCAGTTTTCAACTAAAGTGCTCGAATATTTGCCAAAAGCTCTGACTTCTGTCTCTACGCTGCCCTCAGTATAAAACTAGGTTTGCACTGCATCTGTAATTACCAGAGTCCCCATACAACTACAGAAGCCAAATGCCTTTTAAGGTTCTTCCCTCGCAGTCATAGCCCCACTAGTTCTCCTTGCCTTTATGCTGCCCTCAAACACATGATAACCATATTTGATTATAGTAATTTTAGATAATGATCTTCTGCCAGCTATTCCATATGACCCAGAGACAGAAACCTTACATGTATTTCTTTAAGTGCTTCAATAAATATCATGAAGAATGCTCCAAAACTAAATTCACTTCTTCACTCATTTATCTACTATTTTAGTTGAAGGCTTACCTCACCCATTTCCTCTACTCAAAACTGATAAAATCATGAATCACACCCAAAATGTGTAAATAAATATCAATTCTTTCCTTTAAGAAATACCAAATTTCATTGACTCTAATAAACCAACAATTATAAAACACATTATTTTATGAACTTGGCCTGCAATGGGGCAGTCTAAGAAGAACCTTCAAAGTTAGGACACAAAATGGAAGCCAAACTATGAGATACATTATTTTATAAAACCCCAATAAAGCAAAAAGCCTTATATGAAGGATTCTCAAATAAAGTTGGAAAGCCAAACAGCTTCTCTCACAGATAAAGATAAAGGGGAAATAAATTACCTTACAGCATGAAGTAGAATAAATATGGCTGTCTCAATATTACCACTGAGTAGAAGGATAAAAAGTATCCCCTAAAAACTGAACCACAAGGTATGTCATGCAGGTCTGCAGATATGAATCCACACTACCTGTGAGGTCTAAAAAGCTCAAACAGAGAATTTAACTTCAAGTTAGATGGCACTATAAGATGACTAGCAGAAGCAAACTCAAATCTGTGAAAGAACCTAACTTCACAGATTTAGGTTCTCTAAATATTCTCAATGGTTTTTATGTGAAAATTATTAAGATGACTGAAAAATTCAAATAAAAGTAAAAAGAGCTAAGAAAATAGAGTTGAAGAACAAGGTAGGAAGATCTGCTCTGTCATATTGTGAAAGTGGAGACTGATATAAGGATACAAGACAGACAACCAATGTTATAGAATAGCAACCAGATGGATGTATTAAATATAAAGATACTTGTTATAAGGTGATATTGAAAATCAATGAGGGAAAAGTGGGCTTTTCAATAAATAATGATTACCCATATATATCAAGGTAAGTTAGTGCCTGCTTCAGCAGCACATATACTAAAATATCAAAGTAACTTAAACCTTTGCCTCACACTGTCCACAAAAATCTACTTCAAGTAAATTAAAGACCTATGGAAAGCCAAAACTACAAGCTTTTAAAGGTAATAATGGAGAATATCTTTATGCTCTCTGGGCAGGGAAAGTTTCTCTGTCTCTGTCCCCCTCCACTGTTTTATTGAGATATAATTGACATAGCACTGTCTAAGTTTAAGGTATATAACATAATGACCATATATATATATATATATATATATATATAGACAAATGATTGCCACAAAAAGTTTAGCTAACATCCATGACCACATACAGCTATAGCATTTTTACTTGTGATGAGAATTTTTATGATCTACATTCTTAGTAACTTTCAAATATACAATACATATTGTTAACTATAGTCACCATGTTGTATATTATATTTCCAGAACTTATGTATCTTATAAGTGGAAGTCTGGACTTTTGACCACCTTCATCCATTTCATCCCTCCATTCCTAAGCTCACCAAACTGAAAAGTTTCTTCAGCAAGACAGTTTCTTATAGAAAGTATAAGCATAAGATATATCTTTGATACTTAATTATTTGAAATTAAGAACACTATTCAAACATAAGGAGAAAAGATAAGCCATTAAATCAGAGAAGATATTTTCTCCACATATGCCTGAAATGGTCAAGTTTCCACAGTTAGAACTCCTAAAAATGAGTAAGAGAGACTACCCAATTAACAACAACAAAACACCAATGTTCAAAACAGAGTCCTCACAAAAGACATCTAAGTTGCCAATAAACATAAGGTTCTCAATTTCATTAGTTGTCAGGGAAATTAAAATTAAAGCCACAATGACATACTATTTTACTATACACCCCCTTGATTAGCAAAAACTCAAGTCTGACAAAGTGTGAATGAAAATGCAGAGCAATGGGAATTCTTATACTGCTATGGAAGTATAATCCAGTACAACCCCTTAAATATTGGTCCTATCTATTAAAGTCGATGATGCAAAGGTTTTACAACCCAGCAATTCCACTTCTACACAAGATGTGCACTACAAAAACTAATATATATAAGCACCAGGACACAAACTTAAGTCATGGCAGCACTGTTGGTAACAGCTCCAAACTATCAGCAGCAGAATACATTTATACTTTCATTCTAATTACACTGCTCACAAAAATTATGGGAATATTTCAAAATGAATACGAAGCACTGAAATATCCCCTAATTTTTGTGAGCAGTATATTTACCCAATATTTCCATGGAGGAGAAAAGATTTCTACCTACACACAAAAAAATTCTAATCCACAAGCCACATCGGGTCCTTTTGGCTTTGTGTTCCTAACATGTCCAATAAAAATTTAAACGACAAAGCACATAATACTTTATAGGACAGTGTGGTTTACTGTCGGGATAGCTAGCACATAATTTTTCTCTCTGATGAGCCTATCTGTAGTTTCCACTCAATCTTAGTTTAAGTCCCTAAGGCCAGAGTGCTCCACTCGAACTGTACCGCAGAAGCACTCAAAGAAACATTTCTTAAAATAGCATGTTATTTTTTAGCTCAATGTGATACACTGTTATGCCCTCCCATTGTGTACACATGCTTTTATGTACTTCTTCTATTCAAGTACCTTATTAAGGCTCCCTATTTAACGAGTTTATGTAGATGCATTCTCCTTTTCTTCATGATTTGTATCCATATCAGAATATCAAGTGGCTTGGAATCAGTAATTGGGTTACATCCTTATTCTGGCAACAAAATTACACTATGTTTGGATAAAGTTCTCCAACTGTTTTCTAAAATATAAACTATTTTCAGCACCTCACATAACATTCTTTTTCGTTATTTTAGGAGTCAGCACTTTTTCTTTTCTTTTTTTTTTTTTTGTATTTTTCTGAAAACGGGGAGAGACAGTCAGACAGACTCCCGCATGCGCCCGACTAGGATCGGCACGCCCACCAGGGGGGGCGCTCTGCCCACCAGGGGGCGATGCTCTGCCCCTCTGGGGCGTTGCTCTATTGCGACCAGAGCCACTCTAGCGCCTGGGGCAGAGGCCAAGGAGCCATCCCCAGCGCCCGGGCCATCTTTGCTCCAATGGAGCCTTGGCTGCGGGAGGGGAAGAGAGAAACAGAGAGGAACGAGAGGGGGTGGGGGTGGAGAAGCAGATGGGCGCTTCTCCTCTGTGCCCTGGCCGGGAATCGAACCCGGGACCCCCGCATGCCAGGCCGACGCTCTACCACTGAGCCAACCAGCCAGGGCCAGGAGTCAGCACTTTTTCCATGAAGGGTAACCGAGTTTAGGTTTACATGCCAGATAGTCTCAGTTGCAAATACTCTACAATGCTGCTGAATACAAAAACAGCCAGAGAATATATACATGGATGGGCATTGCAATGATCCAATAAAACTTTCCTTAACAATAGGCAGCAAGTGGGCTGTAGTTTACAGACTCCCTGCTTTATATTATTAACCATAAACGCATGCTTATCCCAGATTTATCACCTCAATCTATTATCATAGATATAATATATCCACTACATATTATATATAGTCCACTATTTTATATATATTGTATATATTATGTAGGATATACATATATTATAGCAACATAGAATAATCCATTTAACCAGAACTTGACAAGAAAATTAGTTTGGCTGTTTCCCTTATGTAAAAGAAAACTGTCAAGGTCATCCCAGAATCTCCAATGCTTCACAGCATATATACTTTTAAGGATTCATTCTAAATAAAAGAAATGCACAAATATGCATTCACAAGGTTGTTTATTTAAACATTATTTATAATAAAGAACTGGAAACAGTTTAACAAACTTTTTAAAAGTAAGTTAATGACTAGTCATCCAATAAACTCTATTCAGAAGAAATGAATTAAGATGGTTGTAATATTTTCCTAAGTGTAAAAAGGTAGCTGTGAAACCACAAAGAAATGCATCACTTGAGGGAAAGAGGTAATGATGAAACTAAATACCTGATTGATTTGGTATTTTAGTGACAGTTTACCTTTTGGATTCTGTTCATTAAGCTTATGAAATTCTGAAAGTTGAAGAAAACCACTATAAAAATTTCAGATAGTCTTGCAAGTCCAGCAGACAGCTGGTTAGGTAAACAGTCACAGCTATTGAAATGACTTTGCATATTATTTGGTTTAATCTATAAAAATCCTATGAAGCACGAATTGCTTAAACAGTTATTTCTAAGACGCTTTCAAATAATATCTCTAACCTTAAAGTAGCTATGGAGATTAAAGGCGATTCTTAGAAAAATCTCAAGAATTTATTTTAATTAAATCTCCTTTAGTAATATAAATTTCCACTTTCATAGATTCCTTATTTAAAAAAGGAACATGTGCTTAATACATAAAAATTACATTCCTTGATTAATTCAGTAATTAAATGACATAAGTGAAGAGAATCTTACCCCAAGAAAATATTCGCACGAAGTTCTTTTTTGGTCCTAGATATTGTCTTCAATGAAGTAATTTCTGCATCAAACCAAAATCCTCTATTACTAGGACTTTCTACATTGTAGTTAACCATTACCACATCACCAATATTTAGTTCATTCCATTTCAAAGTGGTTCTAGCTCGTGGTCGAAGATCCTTCACATTTATTTCTACAGTACCACTTTCTGGGTATCTGAGGGGGGGAGAGAGAGAGAGAAGAATCAGGGCACAGATTATGGTAACTGTCAAAGACGACTAAAATTATATGCAACATATATAAAAACCTAATTATATTATTCTTAATGGCGTTTAAAATAAATGATATTTATTCATGATATTAACTGCCAGAATAAATAATTCTTGCTAAAACCTTAGTGAGATATTCTCTAACTTGGGGGGTGGGTAAAAAAATATCACAAATTCTTCTTTCTCTACATTTTTTTTTTTTTACAGAGGCAGAGATAGACAGGGACAGACAGACAGGAACGGAGAGAGATGAGAAGCATCAATCATCAGTTTCTCGTTGCGCGTTGCGACTTCTTAGTTGTTCATTGATTGCTTTCTCACATGTGCCTTGACCGCGGGCCTTCAGCAGACCAAGCAACCCCCTGCTGGAGCCAGCGACCTTGGGTCTAAGCTGCTGAGCTCTTTGCTCAAGCCAGATGAGCCCGCGCTCAAGCTGGCGACCTCGGGGTCTCGAACCTGGGTCCTTCCGCATCCCAGTCCGACGCTCTATCCACTGCGCCACCACCTGGTCAGGCTTTCTCTACATTTTTTTTTTCTTTCTTCTTTTCCTTCCTTTCTTTTTTAGCGACAGAGACAGAGGGAGGGACAGACAGGCAGGAAGGGAAAGAGATGAGAAGCATTAATTCTTCGTTGTGGCTCTTTAGTTGTTCATTTGATTACTTTCTCATATGTGCCTTGACCAGGGGGCTCCAGCAGAGCAAGTGACCCCTTACTCAAGCCAGCGACCATGGGGTCATGTCTATGATCCTACGCTCAAGCCAGCAACCCCGTGCTCAAAGCCATCGACTCCAGGGTTTTGAACAGGGGTCCCCAAACTACGGCCCGCATGCGGCCCCCTGAGGCCATTTATCCGGCCCCCACCGCACTTCCCGAAGGGGCACCTCTTTCATTGGTGGTCAGTGAGAGGAGCATAGTCCCCACTGAAATACTGGTCAGTTTGTTGATTTAAATTTACTTGTTCTTTATTTTAAATATTGTATTTGTTCCCGTTTTGTTTTTTTACTTTAAAATAAGATATGTGCAGTGTGCATAGGGATTTGTTCATAGTTTTTTTTATAGTCCGGCCCTCCAATGGTCTGAGTGACAGTGAACTGGCCCCCTGTGTAAAAAGTTTGGGGATCCCTGGTTTTGAACCTGGGTCCTCTGTGCCCCAGTCTGATGCTCTATCTACTGCGTCACTGCTTGGTCAGTCCCCCACAGTTTCTTATCCCAAGTTTAAGAATTACTTTAATAGGAATAGAGGCTGACCTCTTTGTGAATTGGGAACCAGTTCCAGCTCTGCCATTTGCTTTAGACATAAAAAGATGAATGAACCCAGAACGTTTCAATAGCCTCCATTATTCCAGGAAAAAAAAAAAGATAAAATTCTATTTCTTACATGCAGCCAGCTCTTTAGTAATGGCAAAACAAACAAACTCGAAACTTTTTATGTATCAGAAAGTAGAACCATGTGAAAGAATTCCTTCAGAGTCCTGATTTTTGTTTCTAAAAGTAAGCTAAACATAAAACTAAACCTGACTTCAACTTAAAGCTTTAGAACAGTGGTCTCCAATCCCTGGGCCGTGGACCGGTACCGGTCCTCAGAGACAGAATAAATAACTTACATTATTTCCGTTTTATTTATATTTAAGTCTGAATAAGGTTTTATTTTTAAAAAAGACCAGATTCCCTCTGTTATTGTACATCCGTCTAAGACTCACTCTTGATGCTTGTCTCAGTCACGTGATACATTTATCTGTCCCCACCCTAAAGGCTGGTCCGTGAAAATATTTTTTGACATTAAACCAGTCCGTGGCCCAAAAAAAGGTTGGGACCACTGCTTTAGAAGGTTACTCAATCTTAGGCCTAATTTCTGGTATCAACAGACCAAAGACAACAATGTAACAGTCTACACTGGTTTCTATAAAATTAAATACTATTGCCTTTATGTATTGTTTGGTAATAGATGGACAAATAAGTGAATAATATTTATTGGTTTGTGCTCTTGGAAAGCTCTACTGAGGCAGGCTAAACTACGATAGCAGTGGTTCTCAAAGTGTGGTCTCCAGACCAGCAACATCTGGAAACATGTTAGAAAAGCAAACTGTTGTGCTCCACTTTGGATCTACTAAGTCAGAATAAGGCCCAGCAATCTATTTTCACAAATCCTCTCAGAAATTCTAAAGCATGCTGAATGTCCTGGCCAATGAGCTCAGTTGGTGGCAGCCCTCCAATGGTCTGAGGGACAATGAACTGGCCCCCTGTGTAAAAAGTTTGGGGTCCCCTGGTTTAGAGTGTCATTCTGAGATACAAAGGTTGTGGGGTTGAATCCCAGTCAGGATACATATAGAACAGATCAACGTTTCTCTCTCTCTCTCCCCTTCCCCTTGCTCTAAAATCAATAAATAAAAATTAGTAAAAACTAAAATATGCTGAAACTTGATAACCTATTGTGATACAGATACACAATTAGATATCATACCGTAGTGTGACATCATTAACTGACAGAAACTAAAGGGAACACATTAACCCTTAACCAACTAAGTAGTCTGTTGAAAATGTAAATGGGTCTGAAGTTGGAAGCAGTTCCAGCAGCTAGCCTTGGTAGTTTTAAATCAAACAAGTACTACAAAAGCCTAGAAGTCTCTCAGTATATCCAATTCATTTAGAATTAAAGGATATTAATCCTGGGTGGGATATTTAGTTAATTACCCAATTTATTCAAGTCTCTAATTTTACTTAATTGAAAGAAAATAATCTCAGAATTAGCAAGGGGTCCATTTTACCCTCTCAGTGCCATAATTCCCTTCTACCACAAGCCTTCATGCAAATTTTGCTCAGTTTTTAAGTGATGTATCAGTTTTAACCCTAAAAAGAGAATATACTTGATACTGGATCAAAGATAAACTTTGGAATTCACTTGTTTTATGCCTAAATTCCATGAAGAAATCTATATGCTATCTCCAACAAGAGACCTAATATTTGACATTCAAAATGTCTCTGCCACCTTCAACCTTCTCTCCTAAATAAAAACATTTTAAATAAATTTCCTTCAATTTATATGGCAAGGTTTTGAATCCTTTAACATCACTCAAAATGTTTTATTTTCCGCCTGCCTAGGTTTAAGTTCCCACTTTTGCTTCTTCTACTGTGTATACTTATGAAAGTTACCAAAATCTCTGTGACTGTCTCCTATATATAAAAAGTGTACCTAATGGTAACTAACTGTACTCATAGGTTGTTATCAGAACTAAAATGAGAAGACTTTGGGTGCTTTAAACAGTGTATCATGACCAGGGGTCCCCAAACTTTTTACACAGGGGGCCAGTTCACTGTCCCTCAGACCGTTAGAGGGCCACCACATACAGTGCTTCTCTCACTGACCACATATGAAAGAGGTGCGTGCCCCTTCCGTAAGTGCGGCGGAGGCGGGGGCCGGATAAATGGCCTCAGGGGGCCACATGCGGCCCATGGGCCGTAGTTTGGGGACGCCTGAATTGTAAACAGATGTCAGTTGTTAATATTTTGTCATCACACAGAAGTAATCCTAAAGAAAGAAAGTGATAAATACAGGGTCATGTCTATGGTTCTACTCTCCTCCCATTTTAATTCTATTTTTAATGGTCAAAACTAAATTTATAGGTCTCTATAGTCTAACATTTGGTATTTATAGACTCATGTTTCACATTAGTTTGATCATAAAAATTAACCAATACTTTCTCAATCTAAAAAATGAAGAAGTTAATCTAGGTCTTTTAGGGTCTAATTCTAAAATTGTGAATTTGTTTCCGGCCTCTAACCTAAAGCCATACAGGTTAGAAAACTTCTGTTAGATGAAGTTTCTTTTCTAGTTGTAATGTGAAATTTATATTTTGACATCATGTTATCATGTATCTCTGTATGTTTAATATACTATAAAGAAGCATATTGTAATGGCAAAACAACTCCATTTATTTGTCTAAGTTTGTCAAAATTAGATACTAAGAATGGGAATATTCTGAACAAAATAGAGAACTTGACCAAAGTTTTAAAATTGTATACATGTTTATAGAATATAAGGGAAAATACATCATTCCGTATTTCAGAGCACAAGAATTTAAACCATGTTTGTCCTGGAACTATATTTGTAAGCCTTTGGAACAGAATTATATTGTACAGTATATATGTATATATGCGCTATATGTATATGGTAAGTCTGTAAACAATAAGTCATAAAAATGAGGTATATTTCTCTAATCCTAGCAAAAAAGATGTCAGGTCAAATGTTATGTAAAAAAATAAACACAGAAGGGGCATATAAAACTACTCTTATTGAAGTCAAGAACATGCAAGTACTCAAATATTACTATTATTCTTTCCCTGGGCATCTTCACCTACACATATCTCAACACCATGTAGAATGATGATTTGAAAGCTCCACTCTAACCCAAATTTTTTCTTCAGAATCATATATTCAACTACATTTGTAACACAGATGTCTCAGAAGCACCTGAAATTCAAGTTATCAAAGATAGGATTCCCACATCCCATAATCTGCTGATGCTCAATATTCTCTCGAGTATTGTTTTTCATCAGCCAGTCCACAGTTTGGTACCCACTGGCCAGAAATTTCATGCAGTTAGTGAAAGAGTTAACCATCCTGATTTGGTATGAAGATTACAGAGTTTATGATTACAGGGTGGTTAACACTTGCACGGACCGGCAACAGTCTGAGGACCAGCGGTTGAAAAACACTGCTCTAGAGGAAACCTTTCATACTCCTATAAACTTAGGAGTTTTATTCCCAATTCCTCATAATTTCTCCATCCAGTTACTAGGTCCTCCTCATGCTTTACCTTTAACACATCTTTAATGTAACCACAGCTCATTAGTGAAGACTTGTATTTTTCTGATTCATTGTTAATGTCCAACGTATCTCCATCATTAGGATCACACCTTAAAGCCCATATCACACTTTTGCCAAAGATTGTAAAATACAGATTTAAAATATTTTGTGAAGTTTCATAACAATATGTTCATAGGCTGTGGGAAAACAGATATTCTCACATATTACTGATGGGAATACAAGTACTGTCATTGTAGAAGGGAATTTGGCCATTGCCAACAAAATGCCTATATATTTACTTTTTAATCCAGGAATTCCACTTCTAGGAATCTATCCCAAATACAACTAACAAAAATCCCTATGAAAAGACACATACCAAGGCCATTTATAGCTGCACTACCTGTAATGGGACTAAAACAATCTAATGCCCACAATAATAAACCACTTAAAATAACATGGTACAAATTATATAATAGAGTATTATACTCCTATAAAAAAGAATGATATCAACTATGGAGTGATATATAAGAGATATTAACTTTCAAAAAAAAAGCAAGATGCAAACAGTTCTGATAGTGTACTACTTTTTCCCTAATGAGCGAGTGAAAATACAAATGTAAATGTGAATACATACATATATATAATTATACATACATAAATTTTGAAACAGAAGGATAAACCAAAACTTATAGTTACTATAAAATGTTCAGAAATAAGGTAGGAGGGACCAGGATGGAAACACTCTTTCTCCTAATGCACCTTATTTTGGAGACTTACGGATAGAACTATGTGATGTTTCACATAATTATAAAACATAATTAACAAAATGTGAGAAATCCCTAAAAATCAAAAGCAAAATGAAACAAGCCCAAGTGCCAATCAGTAGATGAGTGGATAAATAAACTGTGGTGCCTGACCAGTGGTGATGCAGTGGACTAAGCATTGGCCCCAGACGCTGAGAGCCCCTTGAAACCTTGAGGTCACTGACTAGAACAGGGGTCGGGAATCTTTTTGGCTGAGAGAGCCATAAACGCCAAATATTTTAAAATGTAATTCCGTGAGAGCCATACAACGACCCCTGTATGTTAGGCATTATCCAATAAAAATTTGGTGTTGTCCTGCAGGACAGCTGTGATTGGCTCCAGCCACCTACAACCATGAACATGAGCGGTAGGAAATGAATGGATTGTAATACATAAGAATGTTTTATATTTTTAACATTATTTTTATTAAAGATTTGTCTGCGTGCCAGATGCAGCCATCAAAAGAGCCACATCTGGCTCGCGAGCCATAGGTTCTTGACCCTTGGACTCGAGTGAAAACTTGCCAGCTTGAGCACAGGGTCGCCAGCTTTAACAAGGGGTCATTGGCTCAGCTTGAGCCCCTCCCCCACCATCAAGACATGTATAAGAAGCAATCAATAAAACAACTAAAGTGAAGCAACTATGAATTTATGCTTCTCATCTCTCTCCTCCCCCCCGCCCTTCCTGTCTTTCTCTCAAAAAAAAAAAAAAAAAAGGCTGTGGTACATTTACATAACAGAACACTATTCAGCTATAAAAAAGGAAAGCTCACCCTTTGCAACAGCATGAATGAACCTGGAGAAACATTATGCTAAGTGCAATAAAACAGAGAAAAAAGTAAGTACCATATGATTTCACTCCTATATAGAATCAAATGCAGGGGTTGGGAACCTATGGCTCGTGAGCCAGATGTGGCTCTTTTGATGGCTGTATCTGGCTCGCAGACAAATCTCTAATAAGAAAAATAACGTTAAAAATATAAAACATTCTTATGTATTGCAATCCATTCATTTCCTACCATTCATGTTCATGGTTGCGGGTGGCTGGAGCCAATCACAGCTGTCCTGCGGGACAACACCAAATTTTTACTGGATAATGCGTAATGTACACAGGTCGTTGTATGGCTCTCACGGAATTACATTTTAAAATATGTGGCGTTCATGGCTCTCTCAGCATGAGAGAGCCGAAAAGTTTCCCAAAAACCTGATCTAATGAATAAAATAAACTAACAAAATAGAAACCGACTCACAGAGAACAGACTGACAGCTGTCGGAGGAAGGAGATTGTGGGACCAGGTAAAAAAGTTGAAGGGATTAAGGGGGAAAAAAAGAAAAACTTATAGACACAGACAACAGTATAGTAATTCCCAGAGGGGAAAGGAGGAGAGGGTAAGGGAGGTAGAAAAGAATTTAGGGGGATACATGGTGATGAAAGGAGATTTGACTTGGGTGGTGAATATACAATATAATACACAGATGATGTACCAAAACTGTACACCTGAAACGGGTGTTATTAACCAATGTCACCCCAACAAATTCAATATAAAAGGGCAAAATAAAACAAAAGTAGACAATAGCTTAACTACACAGAGAGGAACTATTACAAGTGACTTGAAAATACACTGTATTAAATGTACATCCCTAATGGAATGATTTACCAAGGACATAAATTAAAAAAACAAAACCCCATTTTTTTTTTTTTTTTTTACAGAGACAGAGAGAGTCAGACAGGAATGGAGAGAGATGAGAAGCATCAATCATCAGTTTTTTTGTTGCGACACCTTAGTTGTTCATTGATTGCTTTCTCATATGTGCCTTGACTGCGGGCCTTCAGCAGACCGAGTAAACCCTTGCTCAACCCAGCGACCTTGGGTTCAAGCTGGCGACCTCGGGGTCTCGGACCTGGGACCTCCGCATCCCAGTCTGACGCTCTATCCACCGCGCCACCACAAAGTCAGGCAAAACCCCAATCTTTAAGTAATCATATTGCTTGCATATTAGTATTGCTCATCTGAAACTACCATATGAGTAGGATAAAGCAAATCAATGGTGTATTATTAGGAACCTTGATTTCCAAGGTAAGAAAAAGATTAGAGCATTTAAGAGATTAAATTAGAAATATCAATATAAATCTATGGTGTACATAAGTATTTCCTAGCTGTGTCCAAAGAGACCTAGAAACATGATCAATACCCCAGACTATGTGCTCTAAATACCATCTATAACTAAGAAGAACCAGGGCTCCTTGAAGAAATGACTGAATCCAAGGCTGGGCAGCAACATAAAAAAAAGTTTGTGACACCCTCTTATACTGGAATGCATGCAAAGCCCATAAAAACTATTATGTCAGATTCAACATGAAGGAGTGTTCACAGACCAGAGATGGGACAATTTGGGTATCCAAAAAAACTAAGATGAAAACAAGTGTTAACATCCATTAATTCATGATACTTAAAAGTAAAAATCTCACTGGCCAACCTCTGGAGGATGCTTAGGAACTTAATCATTCTGAACACTGAAAAAGTCCAAGAATCAATCATTTATCCTGCCTGGCTCGGGAGCTCAACTGGTTAGAACACTGTCCCAATTGGCCAAGGTTGCAGGTTTGATCCCCAGTCAGTGCACATATAAGAATCAACCAATGAAGGCATAAATCAGTGGAACAACAAATTAATGTTCTTCTCTAAAACTGATAAACACTTTTTTTTTTTAGCTCGGTTGGTTACTGCTGTCTCAATGCATAGGTTGCTAGTTCAATCCCCAGTCGGGGCACATAACAGGAACATATCGAAGTTTCTGTCTCTTTCCTCCTTCCTCTATAAAATCAATCAATAAATAATAATTAATCATAATAATTTATCCTACTTTTCATATATGAATCAACTGGTTAAAGTAAGTTCTTTATGAAAGAATAGCTAACAAATGGAAAGATAAAATGAAGTATCACCATTTTGTAAAATTTAATGAAACTGGATATAGGTAAAGATTCATGGCTGCTAAAACTATTAAAAGTCAGTAGCAAACTTCATAATGGATGGATCAAGCTGACAATACCTAAAACCTTACCACAAAAGAGAAAAACCAGGCATTATGTGCCTCCCAATGACATACAATAAGTAAACACTACTTCTCAATTAGTCTTATTAAATAATGTAATTTATATCTAATAAAACCTTTAGATATAAGTAAAAGCTTTCAATAAACTAACAACAGAGGAATGTGTTAAATATCATTATAGAAATATAATCAGTAAAGTCCAGGTGATGGGAAAACTATATCAACTGTCATTTGTATTGTACAAATAACTAGCAAGGAAAAAAAACAGGCAAGGGGAATCTATAGGTTGAGACCTAACCTATCAACTAAATGTAATGGGTAGATCTTGTTTTTGTTCCTTATTTAAACCTAAGTATATCTTTAAAAAATACAATGAAGGATCTCTGAACTATTGACTATTTAGTGTTCACAGCTAAATAGTGAAGTATACTTTAATTACATGTTCTTTCTTCTACAGCTTTGTTTTCTGTTGAGTGCTTAACTGTTCTTTTTAGCTCCAACTTGCTTAGCTTTTTGTGTATCTATCATTAATTTTTTCCATTCTGCCAGTTGTAAAACTCCTCTACGTTCAGGACATTTCAGGTACTCTAATCTTCTGAGCTTCAAACATCTTTTCAAGACCTCTATCCTATCATAATCTGGAAAGCTTGCTTTGCAGGGCTAGACCTGTTCCACAGTTGTCATGCTGTGACCTCCTTTCAACACTTCCTGTATTGAATCCTATTTCCTGAATACATGTCTTCCTTTTTCTCCCCCCTCACCTTGAGTGGGGTAAGAGTGGTTAAAATGCTCTTTCATATAAATTAACCAATCCTCTTATTCTCAGTTTCATTCTACATGCCTACCTCCCCAAACCCCAAGGTGTACCTGTTGAGTCCAAGGCCTGAGCCTCCCAGTCTTCAATGCCAATTTACTTGCTTCTTGTTGGCGTCACATTCTTAGATTTCAGCTTTTTCTGGCCTATCAAGTTAGCTGTCATTTATCCATGAGCTTACCTTCCAAATTTTTGTTTTCTGTTTGTTTTTTAATTTATTGGGGTGACACTGGTTAATGAAATTATATAGGTTTCAAGGGCACAACTCTACAACACATCATCTGTACACTGTATTGCAGGGGTCCCCAAACTTCTTAGACAGGGGGCCAGTTCACTGTCACTCAGACCATTGGAGGGCCGGACTATAAAAAAAACTATGAACAAATCCCTATGCACACTGCACATATCTTATTTTAAAGTAAAAAAACAAAACGGGAACAAATACAATATTTAAAATAAAGAACAAGTAAATTTAAATCAACAAACTGACCAGTATTTCAATGGGGACTATGCTCCTCTCACTGACCACCAATGAAAGAGGTGCCCCTTCGGGAAGTGAGGTGGGGGCTGGATAAATGGCCTCAGGGGGCCACATGCGGCCCGAAGTTTGGGGACCCCTGCTGTATTGTGTGTTCACCACCTCAAGTCAAGTCTCTGTCCATCATCATTTATCCCCCCTGCACCCTCTTCCACCTCCACCCACCTGTGTCTTATTTCTATCCCATTTTTTTGTCTTTGGAATTTATGCATTTATTCTTTTACTATCTTCTAGGAGGGTTAAAGAAGGGGTGGAGGCAAACATGAATGTTAATCTGTTATATTTAGCTAGAAGTCTTTATTCACCTTTAGTTTAATTGACTACTCACCGTATACCTCCTACACTCCAGTCATACTAGGCCATCCTCAAGTAACCTCGTAATTCCTACTTCTTCACCTTAGGTATTCTTCAGGAATACATAAGTATCTCTTCTACCTGTACTCTCAGAGCTCTAGGTACTCTAAAAGCTAGGTGTGCATATTTCTAGCACAGTATTGATATTGTAAAATAGCAAGTTTTCATCAAGGAGCAGGTATGTTCACACTTTAGTGTGTTTGCAGTATATCAGGCCTACAAATATTTGGAAACACACAACTCACTAAACAGAAAGTCTGCTTTTATATAACTAAAGCTCTTAAATACAATAAACTATCACCACTATGTTTCAAAAGATCCTTTTGATTACACTGTGTTTCCTATTGTTCCTTGAGACGTCTTGATCTAGATAGTTCTAGATCTATGGGAACACAGAAGTCTATGCAGAATAAGAAAAAGTTTTTGTTGTTGTTTTTTTACAGGGACAGAGAGTGAGTCAGAGAGAGGGATAGATAGGGACAGACAGACAGGAACGAAGAGAGATGAGAAGCATCAATCATCGGTTTTTCGTTGCAATAACTTAGTTGTTCATTGATTGCTTTCTCATATGTGCCTTGACTGCAAGCCTTCAGCAGACCGAGTAACCCCTTGCTTGAGCCAGCAACCTTGGGTCCAAGAGCTGGTGAGCTTTTTGCTCAAGCCAGATGAGCCCGCGCTCAAGCTGGAGACCTCATGATCTCGAACTTGGGTCCTTCTGCACCCCAGTCCAACGCTCTATCCACTGCGTCACCGCCTGGTCAGGCAGGAAAAAGTTGTTTTGGGTATTCTTACAAATGAAAAACCTGTAATCAGCTCAACTGCCACTTACAGCAGTAGCCAAGAGAAAGTCTTTCTTCTTTTTTCTTTTTAAAGTGTAGGCAAACTGTATTCTTCCACACTCCCATGACATTTAATGTATGGTTGAAAATAAGTGCAAACTAGTCCACGCAGCTGATTTCTTCCAGCATTAATACTGAGAGAAACTGCAGATTGTATGCAACATCTTGGGAAGTGCTAGAAGCTCAAACAATTTCTCAAACAGAGCTCAAGATATCCACAAAGACCTGAAGCATACAGAGGTAGAAATTTATCAAGGCCAACATTACCTACACTGAGCTGAGGGCCAACCTATACCTATAGAAGAACAAAAGTAGGGTTCTTCTTTCTCTTGTACTACATGACCTCTTGTTCTCAGACCTGAAGTCAAGGTACTATTCTAATATAGGTATAAGATAAATAATTGACAAACAAAACAGTCATTGAATAAACTCTAGGGAATTAAGTAAGTTTCAGGGAAATTGATTTAAGCACTATTAAAAAATAGTAAAAGTACATCTTCTTAAGAGGCTAATAATTTTAGAAAACTCAATCTGTACTGAGTAAACTAGTTATCACTGAAATCTTCCTTCAAAACATCGTTTTCTGGTGCTAATATGCTTAAATAAGGACACCATTCATCTGGAGGCATGTTCTAGTTTAGAAAGTCTTTAATGTCATACCACATGCAAAAAAAAGAAAAAAGAAAAAAAGCATTTCTTATTCTGATAGATAACATTGGTAAGTTCACACCTTAAATGTAAAGCTTATTCAGACAACTAAGAATAACTTACTTAAAACTGCTTACAGTAGCACTTTACATATTACATGGAAATAAAATTCATTTATAAAACAAATTAACAATGTAGAGCAACTGTTTTCATAGCAATGAAAACAACATTTTAGGTTAAAAATACCTGTATCAAAAAAAAAGACTACAAAAGACAAAAAAGAAAAAAATACCTACACTAAAAATAAATCCATATTAAGAATACTTACCAAAATGACATTTTTCTTTTTTTTTTTAAAGCAAGAGATGAGAGACAGGAAGGGAGAGAGGAGAAACATTAACTCCTAGTTGCATCACTTTAGTTGTTCATTGGTTGCTTCTCATATGTGCCTTGGGGAGGGGGGCACCCGCCAAGGCAGTGACCCCTTGGTCAAGCCAACAACCTTGGGCTTCAAGTCAGCAACCTTTTGGCTCAAGCCAGAGACCCTGTGCTCAAGCTTGTGGGCCTGTGCTTAAGCCAAGTGACCTCAGGGTTTTGAACCAGAGTCCTCAGTGCCCCAGGTCCATGCTCTGTCAACTGTGCCACCACCAATCAGGCCAAAATAACCTGGTTTTATTAATAAATAAAAACCAGAAAATCTGATTCTATTATTACTGGGTACTTTTCAATGTTATTAGGAAAAAAATGACAAAAATCATGTATTTACAGATGAGAAAATTAAAATTGAAAGAATTTAAACTAAATAAAAAAATTACCAAGAAACCAAAGACCTAGAATTCAAACCAAATCCGAATTCTAATGCCTGAACTGTACAACCTGTGAGAGAACCACTGCTTTGTGTATTTAATAGGTCCCTGGGGCACCTGTAACAGGTTCTTAACACCTACCTCAGACCCAACCCCAATGCAGAAGAGTCCCTCAGGAATCTGAATTTAAACACCTTTATATGGGTGAATTGGCAATATTGATGGCTATCTTTCCTGAGAAACCCTAATGTAAACAACAGATGATGTATATATCTGAAAAGGCAAAAATCAACTGGTATCTGTAAAATTTTTCTAAGCACTAAGTGATCTTATATAACACAATAGAAGAGCAATGGTTAAGTTTACAACTTCTTCCATCCTTCTTTTGATTATCATCCATTCAGAATGCTGCCAAGTCAGAGAAAGAGAAAATATTCTGTCTTTGATAAACACCAGGGCAGGCAAAAGTAAGTTTACAGTTGTAACACAAATAAATATAATTATTAAAAAAAAATATGACCAGGTGGTGGCGCAGTGGATAGAGCGTCGGACTGGGATGCTGAGGACCCAGGTTCGAGAGCTTGAACGTGGACTCATCTGGTTTGAGCAAAAAATAATAATAGAAGCATAAACTGTTTTGCATAGTCACGACTGTAAACCTACTTTTGTCCATCCCTGTATGTTAGTAACACCTAAGTAGTAATGTGGCAGACTGCACCAAGATTTCTGGAACTAAACCTCTCCTTCTAGATCCACATACTCAAAATCAGTAAACAATACACGTTTGACTTGATCTTGATTACTGGAAAATTTCCTTTTTTCCCCCCACAAAAACCTAGAAATCATTATTTTGACATTACTCAAAACATTTTTGGGACTCCTTTAGAAAGAGATTGCTATATCAATGCATTCAAGAAAGTCAGTTGTTACTTTATAGAAAAACTTTTATCTTAAAATACTGCTTGATTTTATTCAGAATTGGCTTACTGACTTCTGTTTGTAGTAGCCATATAATTAAAGCTACTCAAAAGCATGCACCGCAGGCTGAGAAAGGCTCAAAATATCTTGAAGAATGCTGGGAGCAGTGACAAAATAATCTTGAGACATATGCCAGATAAGCTTTTACATATAGCCTAGCATAAGTTCCCCTTCAAGTTCCTGAGTGGTTAAATGACAGTTTCACTTGATTTTAATCCCACGTCACAGTTAAAAGCAGTTTAACTTATGTGATTTAAAAATCCTTTAAATACTAAAGAGTTATGGAGTCTCTCCACAGAAAAAGACATACAGGCATTTATTTATGGCCAGGTAAAAAAATTTGGTTTAAGGTAGCTATTCTGCAAAAGCATCATAACTGGAAAGACTGAAAATTTCTAACTTAGCCGGATCAGAGGGGTGGTGCAGAGGATAGAGCGTTGGACTGGAACACGGAGGACCCAGGTTCGAAACCCCAGGTCACCACCTTGAGCACGGGGTTGCTGGCTTGAGCGTGGGATCATAGACATGACCCCAGGGTTGCTGGCTTGAAGCCCAAAGTTGCTGGCTTGAGGAAGAGATCACTCACTCTGCTGTAGTCCCCAGTCAAGGCACATAAGAGAAAGCAATCACTGAACAACTAAGGAGCTGCAACAAAGAATTGATGCTTCTTATCTCCTTTCCTGTCTGTCCCTACCTCTGTCTTTCTCTCTGTCTCTGTCACACACAAAAAAAGAAAATTTCTAACTTATGTAAACAGCCCTTATGCTAAATACTTTATATTATTTTATAAGCATGCTTCTCTCAAAATGAGAGACACTGTGGTGCTGTGGTAGAGTGGTTTGCAAGTACTGTATGTGCTTTTCTGAATCCAGGTCCAACACTTTTTTTAGTGAGAAATGGACAGACAAGAAAGGAAAGAGATGAGAAGCATCAATTCTCGGTTGCGGCACCTTAAGTTTTTCATTGATTGCTTTCTCGTATGTGCCTTGATTGGGGGGTGGGAGAGTGCAGACGAGCCAGTGACCCCTTGCGCAAGCCAGTGACCTTGGGCCCAAGCTGGTGAGCTTTGCTCAAACCAGATGAACCCATGCTCAAGCTAGCGACCTTGGGGTCCTGAACCTGGATCCTCTGCATCCCACTCCAATGCTCTATCCACTGTATCACTGCCTGGTCAGGTCATTTACTCATGTTTAAAGATTTCAGCTTTGCTTAGCTATAAGACAATAATTACTCATTCTTAAGGTATGATAAAAAATTTCACAAGTCTTTTTTTCTTTAAATATACTGCTAACAAAATTTAGGGGCTATTTCAAAATGCTTTCAAAATGAATGTGAAGCAATAAAACATACCTTAATTTTTGTGAGCAGAATTAGAGGATATTTCAAAATGAATATGAAGTGATAAAATATCCTCTAGTTTTTGTGAGCAGTGTATATACTTCCTTTTCCAGACTATTAGGTTCTAGCTTCCTTCTCTTAGTGAAATCATTTAACATTATAAATCAAAATCTCTAAATTAGATCACTAAATAAAGCAATTAAAGAAATCAAATCAATGACAAGAATAGTATTCTCTCTCTTTTTTTATTTCAGTGAGAGGAAGAAAGGCAGAGACAGACTCCCCACATGCACCCCGACCAGTATCTACCCAGCAAGCCCACTAGGGGGTGATGCTCTGCCAAACTGGGGATTTGCTCTGTTGCTCAGCAACCAAGCTCTTCTTAGCAGCCTGAGGTGGAGGCCATAGAGCACCCCTCAGCACCCCGGGCCAACTTGCTCCAATCAAGCCAAGGCTGCAGGGGAAAGAGAGGAGAGGGGGGAACAAGGAAGGGGGGGGAGCAAGAGAGGGGAAAACAGAGAGAAAGAGAAGTGAGAGGGGGAGGGATGGAGAAGCAGATGGACACTTCTCCTGTGTGTCCTAACTGGGAATTGAACCCAAGACATTCAAACGCAGAGCTGACACTCCACCTGAGCCAACCGGCCAGGGCCAACAATAGTATTCTCAAATTCTGTAAGATTAATTAAAGGTACATGTTGAACCATTAGAAGAAAGTATCAGGGAAATTTTTGAGATGAAATTCTGAGAATATGTCAAATTCAAAAAGTTTGTTTTAAAATCACTGCTACATTTTAGAGCCTAATTTAACAGGAAAACCAGGACTAACAGAACAAATATGCATCTCAGAACAAATATGCATGTAGTACAGAGTATTTTCACCCACTCAAGAATAAAGCAACAAATCACAATAAATTCCCCATAAATACATTATGGACATTGATTGCTTTCTATGCAAAGTTAGTACAGATAAAGACTGCACAGTGGAAAATGGTCCCTCATTTTAGGTCACATACAGATCATTTGGCTTGATAGTTCTTTTAGAAAAAGACCAAATTCTAATAATTGTGTCTACATGGAAACAAAACAGAAAAATCAACAAGCCATAAACCACATAGACATGTACTAAAATAAGAGTGAACACTCAGATTTGTCAGGTATTACATATCATCTTTAATAAAATGTATTTACTATATTTAATTAAACTGTCACTCTCAACCCTTTTCCCCATATTGCTCTTTAGTAGCAAATGAGTGATAAAGCTGGGCCAAAGGCAACCTCAATGAGTGGTTCTCAAACTGGAGTGTGTATCACAATCACTTAGTGGGCTTATTAAAACAAATATCTGGGCCACCACTAGAGACTGATTCATTATTTCTGAAGTGAATCCAAGAACTTTTATTTATAATAAGTGATGCTGATGCTCCTGGCCAGGGATTATATTCAACCATGTCTGCACATAGAAGCACAGGGGAATTTTTGAAAACAAAAAAAACAACAAAAAAACAATGCCTGGAGTTCTCTTAGCTCAATAATGCCCGAAGTTCTGAGGGTAGGTCCTAGACACTCACATGTTTAAAGCTTCCTAGAAGACTAATGTATAGTTAGGATTGAGAACCACTAGCCTAGTTAATGTAAATGAATCTAAATCCATTGAGAACTGATGTTCCTTGGTACAAAAGCAGGATAAGGATTTTAGTCTTTATGTGCTAATAAAGCAGCTCGAGTAATGAGTAAAGATTAAATTCAATAGGGTGGCCTCAGTTGCTTACATAACTAGGATTTAACTCAACAGAAGAAGTTGTGTGCATGCTGACTGCTTTAAATCCCAAAGTCTAAAGCAAGGGTCCTCAAACTTTTTACACAGGGGGCCAGTTCACTGTCTCTCAGACCGTTGAAGGGCCGGACTATAAAAAAAAACTATGAACAAATCCCTATGCACACTGCACATATCTTATTTTAAAGTAAAAAAACAAAATGGGAACAAATACAATATTTAAAATAAAGAACAAGTAAATTTAAATCAACAAACTGACCAGTAGTATTTCAATGGGAACTATGCTCCTCTCACTGACCACCAATGAAAGAGGTGTCCCTTCTGGAAGTACGGAGGGGGCCGGATAAATGGCCTTAGGGGGCTGCATGCGACCCATGGGCCATAGTTTGGGGACCCCTGGTCTAAAGCAAGTCTTCAGAGGTCATACAAAATGGCTGACCTTTGAAGGCATGAGAAGTGTGGGCTAATGCCAATCACATGTACCATACCATGAATAGGCTAAGTGGTAATACTGCATATTGGTTAACTCTTAGGCGCTAGAATCAGATCATTTAATACAGCGGTTCTCAACCTGTGGGTCGCGACCCCGGCGGGGGTGGAACGACCAAAACACAGGGGTCGCCTAAAGCCATCAGAAATACATATTTTATTTAAAAATGTATTGTATAATAAATATGTATTTTCCGATGGCTCAGAGTCTGGCAAGCAAGATTTGATGTAATCTACTTGAAGTAGGCTATGCCAAAGACATATTAACCTACCAGAAACATTAAGAAAATCATTGTCTTTTTACAACTCTACTTCTTCCCTTCAGTCAACATCATGTCTCTTCGCCACAATGGCTTTGAGGTCTCTACAAGACCGCACTCACAGCTTTGTGAATTTAAATGAGAGACCTCAAAATTTTTAAACTTTAAATATCTTAACTATAGCAAGGATAACTGATAAGAATAAACCCAACTTTTAAAAAGCTATGGAAGTATACAGTACAAGCTTATAATGAAATAAGGTGAAATTCGATTTTCTCTCCCTTTTTTCTTTAACCACTCAAACCACTGCATGATTTATAAATGCCTGTTCTACCTTGACACTTGCCATTTCTGAATTCCCTTTCCCTCTGTTTTGGTCCAAAATACCACTAAAAATAGAGGTTTCAATCAAGCACAGTCTTCTCCCCTGTAATGACGACTCTGAGAGGAAAAAAGATAACTCTCCTCACAGCCAAGTTGTATATGCCTACTAATGGTGAGCTTTCAAAAGCCTTAAGCCTGACCTGTGGTGGCGCAGTGGATAAAGCGTCAACCTGGTAAGCTGAGGTCGCCAGTTCAAATCCCTGGGCTTACCTGGTCAAGGCACATATATGGGAGTTGATGCTTCCTGCTCCTCCCCCCTGGTGTCTCCCTTCTCTCTCTCTCAAATGAGTAAATAAAATCGTAAAAACAAACAAACAAAATAATCTTTAAAAAGATTTAAGAATCACCTGGAATCTAAATCTCTAAAGTCTAAATATAACATTCCTATCACCAACTCTTTTCTTTCCAAGTACTTATTGGATTGGCTGAATTATAAAAACACAAAGACCTTGCAAAGACAAAGGTGACAAAAGATGAATGGTAAAAAATACCAATCAGGAAGGAAACCCCATAAATATCTACTTTGTCCCAGGCACTTTGATGTGAACTCCACGTTTGCTTTATACTTTTTGCATCAAGATGTGAATCAAAATTGATAAGCCTAATCTAGGCCTTATGATTGACAAACTACAAAATCTTCACAAGCAGCATTCAATTTAGTCCATCTTCAAGAAATCTATAGAAAAGGAACCCTCACAAACAGTAAAACTCTTAAAACATTTCAAACAAAAAAAATTTTTTTGTGACAGAGACACTGAGAGAGACAGATAGGGACGGACAGGAATGGAAGAGAGATGAGAAGCATCAATTCTTCATTGCAGCACCCTAGTTCATTGATCGCTTTCTCATGTGCCTGGGGGGAGGGTATGGGGGGGGAACTACAGCAGAGTGAGCAACCCCTTGCTCAAACCAGCGACCTTGGGCTCAAGCCAGCAACCATGGGGTCATGTCTATGATTCCACGCTCAAGCTGGGTGAGAGGGCACTCAAGCAGGCGACCTTGGGGCTCTGAATCTGGGTCCTCTGCGTCCCAGTCCAACGCTCTATCCACTGCGCTACCACCCAGTCAGGCTCAAACAAATCTCTTAAGCTGTTTTTTATGAACTTACAATGTTTGTTAGAAAATAAATTATTTCATTTATATTTTAGAACAATGTCTATTTTTTACTTTTTGGGGGGGTTGTTTTTGAAACCTCTCTATTAAGTACTATCAGAAATCTGTAATATCTACCATTTCTCAAAGACTAAAGTGTTTGTTTTTAACTCTGCTTTGTCTAGAGTGGGAACTGAAGATACAAGAGTATGTGTGCCTAATGATCTTGTTTTAGTCCAGCAATTGTTTTAATAAAATTCATTTCAAAGACTGACAATGCATTTCATCTAGTAATCTGTTAAATCTGTAGGTCAGTATAAAAATAGCTTTTAATTTTTTGTTTTTCTCCTGTGTGGCCTGACCAAGAATCGAACCTGGACCATCTACACGCTGGGCCAATGCTCTACCCCTGAGCCAATCGGCCAGGGCCTAAAAGTATCAGCTTTTAAACTATGCCATTTTAAACTGAAAAACACACATATCCTAAAAGAATTCCTGAGGCAGGTTCCCTGGTCCCATGTTTGATACCTCTCTGCCTTGGCTAAATAGCAACTTGTTTAAATTACACTGCTGCAGTCAGAGGTTTGAAGATATAATTATTAATGAAGCAAATTAATTTTTAACTTATTTTACTTTCAAAGATTACTTTCAACTTACTCTAGGTAGAAGAAAAACAGTTCATTGAGGGAAATAATAGTATTTAATCAGCGCCACAAATGAAATGGGATGACAGCCTAAATTTAAAACTTATTTAGTAAGTTAAAGTACAACAAAGTTATCTGAGAAATACTGTCCTGAAATTAAATTATACTGATGTTATACAAATTCTCTTTGCAATGTAACATCTCTACGATTCTCCCAGTCTATTGTTAAAGCTGGAAAATGCCTGTTACTGGCTTTAAAGCACAGGAGACAGAAAATACTCCTAGTAGGGTATCACCAGCCCCATACAACAGTAGCATCATTGGGCTTATTCTAGGTATCTTACTTTTTTTTCTTCCCTTTTTTCAAAGATTTTATTGATTTTAAAGAGACAATCGGGAGGAGTGGGGAGCATCAACTCATAGCACATCTTGTAGTTGCTTCTTGTATGTGCCTTCACCCAGGTAAGCTTGGGGTTTCAAGCTGGCAACCTCAGTATTCCAGGTCGATGCTTTATCCACTACACCACCATAGGTCTGGCTAGATATCTTACTTCTTATGGAACATCCTTACAATACATCTATTTCATAGACATATACTGACTCACTTGGGAGCTTACTACTCAATAAAACTACACTGCTCACAAAAATTAGGGCATCAGGGACCATGCAGATACTCCAGTACTTTCAACCTCTTGTACAGTGCATTTTCACCAATGAAATAAAAGTTGGTTTTGCATCTCATTTGCAAAATCAAACAACTTTCTTTGATTTCTGATTTTCTTTTGCTTTTCTGATGTCCTTGTTTAATAAAAAAAATCAAATGCTTCTTTTCTTATTGCTTCATATTCATTTTGAAATTTTTTGTGAGCAGTATATTTTTACTGCTTTAAGCCATATACTCCAAAAGCTCTTTTCAATGCATCCTCAACCCAAAGAACCTGTTTCGTACCTTGTTGAAAAAAACATGTACTTTAGAACAGTTTCTAATGTACTTTTCTAATAACCATGATAATGAAACTTTAACAGGATTTGTTATATCTATATTGGGTCATCATGATTCTTACACTACTAGCCTTTTGTTATTTGCAACTCTTATCGAGAAGCTCTTCTATTTTATCTTACATTTAGTTTTATATAGTCCTTTTCTCTTTTTAAAGATGTGCATGACATTTACCTACCACTAAGTTTTTGTTACCTTTTATTTCTCAAAGAGAGTTCAACTACCATATCTTTAAGTTGCCAGCACTGAAACATTTTATTCCATCATGAAAAATTATTTAGAACAGATTTTAGTCTTCTCATGCATGTCAGATTTAGACTCTCTTTTTAACTAACATTCATCTAATCAAGACAAATTTCTCCATTTCAAAAAAGAAAGCCAAATTAACGCTGAGGTACTGCACTTTGAGCTCTAATACTATATACCAAACTCAGGCCTATACCTTGGAAGGTCTTATTCCAAAACTAAAAGCCCCTGAAACTAAAAATTTAATAAACCTTAATTTATTTAATGTTTAAAGTTTCTTGGCCCTGGCTGGTTGGCTCAGTGGTAGAGCGTAGGCCCACTGTATGGATGTTCTGGGTTCAGTTCCTGGTCAGGACACACAGGAGTAGCGCCCATCTGCTTCTCCACCCTTCCTCCTTTTCTCCCTCTCTCTCTTCCCCCTCAGCAGCCATGGCTCAATTAGAGCGAGTTGGCCCGATACTGAGGATGGCTAGATGGCCTCTGCCTCAGGTGCTAAGAAGAGCTTGGCTGCTGAGCAATGGAGCAACACCCTAGATGGGCAGAGCATTGCCCCCGAGTGGGCTTGCCAGGTGGATCTCGGTCGGGGCACATTCGGGAGTCTGTCTCTGCCTCCTCTCCTCTCACTGAATAAAAAAGAAAAACATTTCTTACCTTATTTCTATGCTATGCCCTTCTGTAAAATCCTTTTTGCTACACAGTAACTCCTTTACTGACCAGGATCAGGTTCTGGGTAGTTTTCCTAGTTATTTATTCTACTCAAGAAATAAACCTCAAAGCAAATCCAGAACACCACTTGATAGCAAACATACAGAGAAATCGAGGTGCCACCACTATAGTTTCTTGACTCTCTGCAATGAAATTTAGAAACCCAGAGACTGATTACTAAGAACACACAGAGCATTTCAGCCTCGATTTACCAATATTGTCAGTCCTGGCCCATCTCAGATCTTAATATTCATTCTGATTGTTGGTTTTATTATCACCTCTAAAAAGCAAGAGGATAGATCATTTGAAATGAGCCAGGTTGTCAAGTTAGCCACAACTATTTAACAAGTATCAAAAAAGTAAGAATTAAAGGATCTACTTTTGACTCCTTTTCAGGTATCCTGAAATATGAGTTAACATCCAAGTCTGTTATACCATTTTGTGGAAGAAAGCATAAAAGCATAACCACTTTAGGATCTTTTTTTTTTTTTTTTTTTTTTGTATTTTTTTCTGAAGCTGGAAAGGGGGAGAGACAGTCAGACAGACTCCCGCATGCGCCCGACCGGGATCCATCCAGCACGCCCACCAGGGGGCGATGCTCTGCCCCTCCGGGGCGTCGCTCTGCGGCAACCAGAGCCACTCTAGTGTCTGGGGCAGAGGCCAAGGAGCCATCCCCAGCGCCCGGGCCATCTTTGCTCCAATGGAGCCTTGGCTGCGGGAGGGGAAGAGAGAGACAGGGAGGAAGGAGGGGGTGGGGGTGGAGAAGCAAATGGGCGCTTCTCCTATGTGCCCTGGCCGGGAATCAAACCCGGGTCCCCCGCACGCCAGGCCGACGCTCTACCGCTGAGCCAACCGGCCAGGGCCACTTTAGGATCTTGGACTCAAACTGGATGAGGACTTGGTAGCATAATATTTTGTATACATATTAAGGTATCACTTGAGTGAGGACTTAAGTTCATGCAGTGTGTTGAACAAATGCTAAATCTGTCACAATAATAATTTTTATGCTAGGATTTTGAAAATAGGTAAAGAGAATAATTTAGTGTTAGAATCAAGTAAGTTCTTAATACTGTCTTCATATGAACATTTAAAAACATTTTGCTGGGGGAGGGAGACGAGGAAGTTACTGCTGGGTTTATGAGGTTTGGGGAGGTTGGGGAGATAAAAATGTTCTAAAATTACTTTGTGGTAATGCACAATCCTGTGACTATGCTAAAAACCAATAAACTGTATCCTTTAAATGAATAAGGTATATATGAATCATCTCAATAGTAAAGCTATTTAAAAAATATTTCAACCTCATTCTAACAGCTATTACATTGTTATTATATGCTCTCTAAAATATTACTAAAATATATATCAAAACTTCAAAGGAAGAAACAAAGAGAAATCCTTACATACTAAATTATATCAGGTATCAGGATACTAAAAACAACAAATCACGTAGAAGTCAGAGATAACTGAGCATTAAGAAACCCTTATTATATTACAACTACTAAACACATGGTAATAGACTGAACAGACCCCTAAATGATTTTTTCAAAAAGACTTATTTGAAAACACTCTTGAAATGGCTTTGCTATAAACAAAAACATGAAGTCCTCAATAGCATGAGCACTTACTCATCATACTCGATATGATAAATAACGTCTTCAGCAGCAGCAAGAGAGTCTGAATTAGATGTAGAGGGTACATTGTCCAATTTTTTTGTGTTTTCTTTGGAATTATGATTTACATTTCCATTAGTCCTTTTACAAGAACTGCCATTCTTCAGAGGAGTTTTGCCACGCGAATGTCCTTCAGAAGCTCTAGCAACACTATGTATGCGTGCCTCAAACCAAGCACCAAGGCCGACATCTCTGGCATCCACCAATTCATTTACCTAAAAAAAGTTTAAAATTAGTTAACGAAGTTTAATCTCATCTATTGCTTCAAAAACCTTAATATAACTCAGGTTATTTTTATGTTTATCATGGTTAACAATACTGGCAGCTACTCAAAGTTTCAAGTAATTTTAAAGATTATATCAATATTATTCTTTTTGTATATCTATTATTCACTAGTAAGAAAATTAACTTTCCTTTGAATTCCCTTCATTCAATAAAATGGGTGTTTTCTTTAACTTAATTACTCCCGTCTACATCTGACTTCTAAAAATATAATTCTTATGTACCCAAGAGTGTTCTGGCAAGTCATTCAATAAGATGTCACAAACAAAAAACCAGGACTTTAAAGTGTTATGACTAATTTGTTCTATTAATTTCTGCAGAATCCTAAAGACAACTTATACTGTCAGTCCAAACAGAAAATAGTAAAGTATTAAACAGAAAATAAAACTCAAAAATGAGGGAACTGGCACTGGCTGGCTGGCTCAGTGGATAGAGCGTAGGCTGAGGGTACAGAAGTTCGATCCCCAGTCAGGGCACATATGAGAAGCAACCATCTGCTTCTCTCCTCACTCTCCCTTATCTCCCTCTTCCCCTCCCACAGTTCAGTCTGGGTTTGCACTCATACCCTGAGACTCGGTTGGTCCTAGCCAGTCAGCCTCAGGAGCTAAAACTAGCTTAGCCCCAGACAGCGGGTGGGGGTGGGGGTAGGAGTAGGGGTAAGGGTGATGCTGGTGCTGGTTGCCCAGTGGATCCCAGTGAGAGTGTACGTGGGAGTCAGTCTCACTATCGCCCCCCTCTCACTTTAAAAAAAAAAAATGAGGAAACTGTGCATGTGAACCAAGGGAAAATCTAGTGAACCCATCTATACAAAATGGTAAGTCCTATCAGTTAGTAACTCACTAGCAAATACACCATTTAGTACCTCAAAGAACAAACATAAAATATAGAATAAACAGAGCTATAAGATGCAAAACAGATATAGTGAAGTCTACTGGATAATAGAGAACTAAACTGTGCAATGTGATAAAAGGAAAAACAGTATACTAGAAGTTAAGAGTTACAATCTGGAAGCTGGTTAAAAAAAATCCTTTCCAAGGTTCAAGGCCCTTTCAGGAGCAGTAAACAAAACGTATCTCTTCAACATTCTTTTTTAAGGGCTTAAAAAGAAAAGAAAAATGGCATCACCTAATCAAGCTAACTCTTCCTGAGGGTATAAGAGACCACTTAAGGTATCCAAAAGAATTCCGACAGAGGCAGGGGTAAAGAAGCTATATATACTAAGAGTTAGCCTGACCTGTGGTGGCGCAGTGGATCAAGCATCAACCTGGAATGCTGAGGTCGCTGGTTCAAAACCCTGGGCTTGCCCAGTCAAGGCACATATGGGAGTTGATGCTTCCTGCTCCTCCCCCCTTCTCTCTCTCTCTCTCTCTTATCTATCTCTGTCTCTCTTCTCTAAAATGAATAAATAAATAAAAATTTTTTAAAAAAAAGTTAAATATCCATATGCCAGATATTATGTAAGGCTCCTTTATTTAGGCTTGTCTAACTCTTAACAACCTTAATAATTAATAATTCCTATTTTACAAGATAAGGAAACAAAGGCTGACAAGTTAACTTGCTCCAGTGAAAGCTAATGAAATGTAAAGCTAGAATTTGAAGACATCCTGACCTTGAAGCTTATGTTTTTGCCATAACAAGATAGGTAAACAGGAATTTCAGAGGTTAAGTGATGAACCAAAGAAGATAATAAAAACATAAAAAGCTTTCAAACCACTGAGCTAATACAGAAGGTAGAGGGAAAACTGACAAAACCAAAAATTATTAACTATCACTACCAGAAGAGGTACCACATTTGACCAGACATTGTATGCCGTAACATGGTAGTAATGAAACATCCTGAAAGTCATAAGGTTCAATGTAACATAAGAACGAAGTTTAGGAGAAAAGGAAACACTTAAGGGCCAACCAGGCTAGACATAACTAAGACCACAAATGGAACATGGTATATATTTTTTTAAAGGCTTTATTCATTTTAGAGAGGAAAGAGAGAAAGAGAAAGAGGGAGGAGTAGGAAGCATCAACTCCCATATGTGCCTTGACAAGGCAAGCCCAGGGTTTCGAACCAGCAACCTCAGTGTTCCAAGTCAATGCTTTATCCACTGTGCCACCACAGGTCAGGCTAGTAGCTGCTTCTTGTATGTGCCTTGACCAGGCAAGTCCAGGGTTTTGAACCATCAACCTCGGCATTCCATTCCAGGTCGATGCTCCATCCACTGCGCCACCACAGGTCAAGCAGGAGTGTCTTAATTACACCCACAGACTTTAATTTATGGAGGTAATGGACAGCAGGAAGAGGCCAATGCCACTAAAAAAATTACTTCTATTTCCCAAGAGAATGGAACACTCTGTGCAGAGCCAAAAGTAGGAACAACAGGTTTGATCAGAAGTCAGAAGGAGCATGGAAAGCAAGGCCCAGAAACCAGTGCAGGGGTTGGGAATCTTTTTGGCTGAGAGAGCCATGAACACTACATATTTTAAAATGTAATTCCGTGAGAGCCATACAACGGCCCATGTACATTACGCATTATCCAATAAAAATTTGGTGTTGTCCCGGAGGACAGCTGTGATTGGCTCCAGCCACCCGCAACCATGAACATGAGTGGTAGGAAATGAATGGATTGTAATACATGAGAATGCTTTATATTTTTAACGTTATTTTTTTTATTAGAGATTTGTCTGCGAGCCAGATGCAGCCATCAAAAGAGCAACATCTGGCTCGCACGCCATAGGTTCCCGACCCCTGGACTAGTGCATTTTCTATGTAAAAGAAAGGCAGGGCAGGGCAAACAGTTTATGAATGGCTAACCTGAATAACACTGGCAGGCTCTGAGCTATCAAGGTGGTCTCTAGTTGTTTGGTACCTGAACCTGGGTTGTTAGAGCACAGGAATATTTATTACTATGTAAGAGATAAAGAAGGTGGCTGGGGTGTGGACTCTGGATTGGTTCATCTGCATACGAAAAGCAGGCTCACTGACAAGGTGCTGTCTCCTAGCTAGCTCTAAGAGGGAGTCCATCCTCAGTTAGCCTACCATGCCCCAATATGCCAACATCACAAAAGAGGAAAAAAAAAACAAAAACACAATTCATAGGGGAGAGGTGTTTTGTTGTTTTTAAAGAAAAACCAATCACTTAATTATGAGCTTAAGAACTGGATTTATTCAAGTAAAAAATATAGCCACATTTAGAGAAATCTTGTGTATCTGACATATACATTAAAAAAAAAAACTTGGAAATATGAAACACAAAGAGAAATCATTAAAAAATAAAAACAGTACCAACAGCAATTATCTAAGGATATACTATATGCTGGGTATACTTCTCTTTTTCTGGGGGGCGGGGAGTGGGAATATTTCTAAGCACTTTATTTTTTCTGTGGAAAATATACCAGCTCTACAGATAAACCTAGGTTTAAGTCCTTGTCTATCACCTACTAGGTGCAACCTTGAACAAGTCACTTAAACTGTCCTAACCTCAGCTTCTTTATAAAATAACATACTTAGCAATATATTATTAGGTGACAAAATCCATGTGATGTGCCAATGTTAGCAAGCACATAGTAGGCACAAATGAAACTGCCTCCTTCTACGAAGTATCAATATACGGAATGCTAAGACTCATTAAAACTCAAGAGTATAGTCTCAATACCATATTATGCTTAGTACCCATATTAGCAGTTTACTGTTATGTACATTACCTCCTTTAATAACTATGTAATTACAATGTAAAGTCACTGTTACTTTATAATGAGGTTCAGAAATGAATAATCAAAATGCAATATGGTTCCATTTCCTCACAGAAACAGAAAAATTAGGATGCACACACAGATTAAAAGTTCTTAAGAAGTTGTTACAGGATAGGACAAAGTTAATAAAAAGCAAAGAAATGATTACCATAGAAGTTTGGGAAGTAGTTACAACTAGGGAGAAAGGAGTTATTATGACACATGTAAAGTTGCTGGGGATAACTAGTGTATTTTTTAATTTGGGAGGTGTTTATGGACATTGACTTCATAATATTCCATTAAGCTCTACTCCTTTTCATATTGTCTATTATGGTTCATAATCAGAGAGGTGAAATATCAAGAAGCAGAGTTGTACTGTAGACAAAAGACAGGAAATATACGGTCTACCAGAAAGTTATGTCCATTTTTGGAATAAAACAAAATACAAATTTTTCTTCCTGTCAATAAACTTTATTAAATAATATAATTGCCATTATTATTAATGATTTCTTGCCAGCGTGAGGGCAAATTGTATATTCCATTTTTGAAAAATGTTTTATCTTTTGATGTGAAAAACTGAACCAGTGCTTGTTTGATATCTTCTTCATTTTTGAATTTTTTGCCCTTCAAAAAATTTTGGAAGGACAAAAACAAGTGATAGTCAGAAGGTGCTGAGTCCGGGGAATATGGTGGATGCAACAGAATTTCCCAGCCTAGTTCTGCAATTTTTTGACGAGTCCCCAAAGCAGCATGTGGCCTGGCATTAACATGATGCAATATGATGTTCTTCCTATTGAACATCGCCGGCCTCTTTTCTTGGACTGCTGTCTTTAAATTATCCAGTTGCTGACAATACTTCTCTGAATTGAGCTTTTCGTTTGGTTTTAAAAGCTCATACTGTATTGGTCCTCGAATGTCCCACCATATACACAACATTCTCTTATTCAGAGTCAAATTTGGTTTAGAGGTGGAAAGGCTAGGTTTTCTGGGTTCACAATATGCCCTTTTCCTTATGACGTTTTTGTAGGTAATCCACTTTTCATCCCCAGTTATCATCCGGTTCAAGAAGGGCTCCATTTTGTTCCGAGCAAGCTGAGGTGCTTATGATGACTCGATCATCCAAATTCTTCTGACTTCATTCATGTGGCACCCATCTTGAATATTTCCACACCAATCCTATCTTCCGAATATGGTCCAAAATGGTTTGCTGAGCTAAATTAAGCCTTTCTGCGATCTCCGATGTTGTCAGAAAAGGATGTTGCTCCAACATGGTCTTAACAACATTGTCACTGATCAAAGATGGTTGCCCAGAATGTGGCTTATCAGAATAGTCGAAATCACCTGTTTCGAATTTTTCGAACCATCTTCTGCATGTCCTATCAGAAACTGTACCTTCACCAAACACTTTCTTTTTTTTTCTTTCTTTTTTTTTTTTTTTTTTTTTTGTATTTTTCTAAAGCTGGAAACGGGGAGAGACAGTCAGACAGACTCCCGCATGCGTCCGACCGGGATCCACCGGGCACGCCCACCAGGGGCAACGCTCTGCCCACCAGGGGGCGATGCTCTGCCCCTCCGGGGCGTCGCTCTGCCGCGACCAGAGCCACTCTAGCGCCTGAGGCAGAGGCCACGGAGCCATCCCCAGACCCGGGCCATCTTTGCTCCAATGGAGCCTTGGCTGCGGGAGGGGAAGAGAGAGACAGAAAGGAAGGAGGGGGGGTTGGAGAAGCAAATGGGCGCTTCTCCTATGTGCCCTGGCCGGGAATCGAACCCGGGTCCTCCGCACGCCAGGCCGACGCTCTACCGCTGAGCCAACCAGCCAGGGCCCACCAAACACTTTCAATAAATTTCTTCCTTATTGAAATTCGTAAAAATTACAATGGCATAAATGAACTTTATCAGTAGCCATGGGTACACTATCGCTTCACACATAAGACTAACGTGAATCAACTTTGTTTTAGTTAATTTGCTATGTCAGTATGTCTACATTAAGTGATAAAAATAGGCACACATGCGCCAAAAAACATGTGCTTACGTGTCGAAACTTGTGATAGAAACGAACAGAACTTTCCGGTAGACCTGATACTAAGATATCCATGATTTTCTTACTTACTTATTATTAGTAATTTTCCTCTTTCTTTTATTTTGTATAATGAGCATAAGAAAACATAAGAGCATAAGAGGTTTAACAGTGCCACACATACACAGCTAGACCCTAAAAGCGTACTACCATCAGTCTAAGCAGATATTATTTAGGTAATGACAACAGTTATTTCAAACTAGGGTCTTACATGACTTATACAAAGTTCTATATACAAAAATAAGAATTAAAATAAATTTAGGTCTCAAAAGTCCACCTTATTTAAGAAAGTAAACCAGTTCCTAGAGTCCATGTGATTACATTTGTTGCATAATCTTTCACATCTCTCCAATGTTGAAGTGATACTTTGTTTCTTAAAGTACATGAAAAGATATGTGAAACAGACCAAATGTTGCCCTAAGTTACCAAACAGTTCAAAAGATGCCAGATAATAACTTCAGATTTAAATTTTGTTTTAATGCATTAAGTTTACTGTTTACCTACACCAGTTTTGAGTAATGTCAATTTGAAAATTCACCTTTTGTACCTCGTACTTATCATGAGGTCCAAAGAAAATTTTATGCAAAAGGAAAAGCCCCAAAATTTGTTTGCTCATCCATAAAAAATTTTTATAGACAGCTCTATGTCTATAAATAATCTTTACAAAGCAAAAAAGACACACAAAGATTAAGGCCACACAAACAAAAAAAATCTCCCAATTTTTAAGTGATCTAGAAACAATTAAATGAAATTTTAATATGCTTACTATTCAGAGACCTACTCTAAGGATAAGAGACAAAATTCAAAGCAAATTCAAAACAAATCAATTAAAAAGGAGCAGCTTTTCAGCATTTTCAAATTAGCCAAAAAGAAGTTAATATCTAATCCATAAAGGCAGTAGGCAATATCATTTGCTTACCCCTCTATCTCTAATACCTAGTACAAATATATACTACATATTCAAATATTCATTAATGAATAAAGTATTCAGAAACAAGTACTTCTGGATTTTAAAAGGTCACTAAAAAAAACAAATTAAAATACCTGTGACAAATACTGAGCTTCATCAAAAAAAGAAAAAAGGAAATAAATCTGTTACTCTTGAACTGACAAGATTAAATGCACTTTTGACTAAACATAGTACTTTATAAAAAAAAAAAAAGGTCACCTTTTGAGATTTAATTATTTAAGTGCTAGATTCCACAAATGTGTTTCTACATGAAGACAATGTAAAATTTACAGGAAAAGTTTGTACAACAGAAGCCACTGAATTGGAATTTGAAACCAAGTCTAATGACAAAGGCTAAAGTCTTCAACATCTTTGCTACTTATTAATACAAAATATGAATGTTAAAGTACAGAGCAAAGATGTGGTGAGGAAAGTAGTATTTTTGTTTTTTGGGTTTTTCTTTTTTTAGAGAGAAGGGAAAAAGAGAGACAGAAATAATGATCTGTTCCTCCTGTATGTGCCCTGACCGGGGATTGAACCCACAACCCTTGCGCATCATATGACACTCTAAGGCGCAGGGGTCTCAAACTCAACTCAGCATGTGGGCCGCAGAACAAGATCACAGCCGTTCGGCGGGCCGCACTAGGTCTACAAAAGGCAACTGTTACGCAACACTTTTCTCACTGCAGTTGAAAACAAAAAAAAATCAGTACAAAATTGTTCGGCGGGCTGCGAGTTTGAGACCCCTGTAAGCTATCCGGCCAAGTCTTATAGGGCAGTAGTTTTTCATGACGCCCTTTTTAGATTTGGGGGAGGAGACATGGCAGGAAATTGAGAGAACGCTAAACAGAAGTTAAATTAGCCAGAACTGTTTAACCTTTATTAATCTCAGAACTGTATATACATAAACTAGCCTTCTTATGAGAAAATTTATACCATCGCTACCCAAGACAAATCAAGTCAAAAGTAGCAGCTTCTAAACTGTTGGCCTTAACCAAAGTTAAAAATAATATAAGATTCTCTCCTGTTGTTTCTTCTAACCTAAGCCCTTCCTTTTTTCACTGACCCCATCTTTAATAAATATATTCTCAAAAATTAAAGGAAAGTAAATATAAATACAGGTAGTTATGTACAGTAAATATTTATTGACATGATTATACAGGACTTATTATACATACATATATTTCCTTGCTCTGTCAACTGAGGACCCTAAAAGTAATGAAACCCCAGTAGCAAGGAGCATACCTAGAGTCTGGCTTCATTTCTAATACCATTAAATGAACCAAGGTTTCTTGGAGAAACTTGATTACAGGAATGGAGCAGAAAATATACAAGATGAGCCTGGTGCTTCTTCTAGCAACATAAAGAAAGTGCTTTAACAAAACAACCAACCAACCAACAAAAAAGCCACAATAATGAGGGTATGTCAAAAGGACATAGAAAAATAATCCATACTAGCCCTGTCCAGTTGGCTTTGAGTTAAAGCATCGGCCCAGCATATGGACATCTTGGGTTCAATAACAGGTCAGGGCACACATGAGAGGCGACAATATGCTTCTCTTTCCCTTCTCCCACTTTCTCTCTTCCCTCAAATGGTTCAAGCATCAGCCTCCTAAGGATAGCTTCACTAGTTCTAGCACTGGCCCCAAGGATAGCTCAGGTTGATTCTAGCATTGGTCCCAGATGGGGGCTGCCAGGTGGATCCTGTTTGGGGCACACGCGGGAGTCTGTCACCACTCCTCTCACTTAAAAAACAAAAAATAATCCATACTGATGTAAATAAATGACTGACTGACTAAATAAATAAATGGGAGAGAAGAGACAAGTCTCTCATGTGGAAGAATTCCTAATAATTTTTGTAGATAATCTGCCCTCAAGAAAATGAAGTACTTAACTACCCACTCCTTAAGAGTGGGCTGCAAATAATGACTGCATCTCAAAGATTACATATAGTATAAAAAGGGGTACAGGGGTTGGGGTGGGGGAATAACCTGACAGTGAAGAAACCTAACAAATACTACCTCAGCCAAGTAACTAAGGTTCACCTCAACAGTGATAATTTACTATTGATATAAAGTCAAATTTTATAATTAGCAAATAGAATGTTGCTGGACATGCTCCTAGATATGATATGATGAAAATATCATTATCTCTGTGGTCTTCTCCCCAAAATACATAAATCCAGTCTAATGAGGAGGAAAACAACAAACAAATCCTAACAGAAGGACATTTTACAAAATATCTGACCAGTACACCTCAAAACTGTCAAGATCATAGACAAAGTCTGAGAAACTCACAGATAAGAGAAGCCTAAGGAGATGTGACAAGTATTTAGTATAACACTAATGTACATGTAATGTGGTATCCTAGATGAAATTCTGAAACAATAAAAATGACATTAGGTAAAAGCTAAGGAGGAATGGTTTATTAATTTTAACATATGTACCATATTAAAGTAACAGGTTCATAACAGGACAAACTGGGTATAGGAAACATGGAAACTGTAGTATCTTCCCAATTGTGCTATAAATCTGAAATTGTTCAAAAATAACAAGTTTATTTAAAAGTAACAATGTGAAAAATATCAATGTAGATATAAAATATTGGTAACTAAAGAGTGATAGTATCAATGGGTGATGTCTTAGAATTCAGTGTTTTTTAACTGCTGATCTGCCAGAAGTTTTGTGTTGGGTCTGTGAGAGTTAACCACTCTGATGCTGTGTGGTTAATTCTTTCCTGGACCAGTACAAAATTTATGGCGGTCCGCATTGGTGGTTAAAAACATTGATGTAGACAACAATATGTCAAGTGGACTTTCAATATTAACAATTCTGATTTTTGTAATAACTACATAAAGCACTATTCAAATTTATGTGTATTTCCCATGTCATATGTTTATTCCCAAACTTTGTTACTGCAATTATTTCCTCTTTTACTAAATGACTATAGCAAGGAAAGCTATTGGTATTTAAATAGCAACCTTATTGATTGATTGCTCATAATGCTCTAATGTTGATTTTTCTCAGCTTTTCCAGTTATCTGTAAGTAATGACTTGGCCTTCTCCAATATTTACACTTTGTTATTCTCCTGGGTATGATCTAATATTTCTAGAAAAATGTTAAACAGCAGCAGCATTTACTGGCTTCCATGTCTGGCTCCTATATTTAATGGAAATGCTTCCGACTTTTCCCCACCATTACACATGATGCTGGGCGTGGCTTAAAACAGGGGTCCCCAAACTTTTTACACAGGGGGCCAGTTCACTGTCACTCAGACCGTTGGAGGGCCGGACTATAAAGAACACTATGAACAAATCCCTATGCACACTGCACATATTTTATTTTAAAGTAAAAAAAACAGAACGGGAACAAATACAATATTTTAAATAAAGAACAAGTAAATTTAAATCAACAAACTGACCAGTATTTCAATGGGAACTATGCTCCTCTCACTGGCCACCAATGAAAGAGGTGCCCCTTCCGGAAGTACGGTGGGGGCCGGATAAATGGCCTCAGGGGGCCGCATGCGGCCCGCGGGCCGTAGTTTGGGGACCCCTGGCTTAAAATATTTATTCCATCTGTTACTCTTACCAAAGATTTTTTAAGTCAGAAATGGATTCAAATCTGTAATTAGATGTAAAAAAACATTTTAGATTAGATCATTTGTTTTCTTTGTAATATGATACATTACAACGAAACTTTCTAATAATAAATGATACCACTTTGTGAGAAACCATGCATGATCAGGGTCTATGTTCTTTTACTATATAGCCACAATATTATTTGCTAAATAGGTCTTAGGCTTTACAAAAATTTGTAGTAATACTGGTGTAGTTTCTATCATGTTTTGATATCAGTGTTATACTAATTTATAAACAACAAAAAAGGAAAGCCTCCCATTTCTTTATGTTGTGGGTCAATTTAGGTAACATTATAATTATCTATTTTTATAGGTTCAAAACAATTCATCAATGTAGCCACCCAGGCCAGATATTTTGAGATATAGCTCTTTGACAGTTTTCTTGATTGTCTTCATATTTATGGATCTGTTTTCATTTCTTCATAGATCCAAAATCATATGCATTTGCATTTTCTTAAATAATTCACTCCATCTACCAATGTTTAATTTCTAACTTTGAAAGTGCTCTGAAGCCTGACCAGGTGGTAGCACAGTGGATAGAGCGTCTGACTGGGACGCGGAGGACCCAGGTTCAAAACCCCGAGGTCACTGGCTTGAGCATGGGCTCACTAGCTTGAGCGTGAGATCATAGACATGACCCCATGGTCGCTGGCTTGAAGCCCAAAGTCACTGGCTTGAGCAAGGGGTCACTCACGCTCTTAGAGCCCCCCAGCCCAAGGCACATATGAGAAAACAATCAATGAACAACTAGATGCCGCAATGAAGAACTGATGCTTCTCATCACTCTCCCTGCCTGCCTGCCTGTCCCTATCTGTCCTTCTGTCTCTAAAAAAAGAGAATGCTCTGAAAAATTAAGTCTCGGTACCAGTTTATCTCCTTTTTAAAATTTTTATTTATTAATTTTAGTAAGAGAGAAAGAGAAGGGGGGAGGGAAGGAGAGGGGGGAGAAAGGAGAGTGGGAGGGAAGGAGGGGGAAGATAAGGGAGGACAGGGGGAGATAGGAACATCAATCTGTTTCTGCATGTGCCCTGACCTGGATCGAACCAGCAACCTCTGTGCTTTGGGACTATCCTTAACTAACCCAGCTATCCCATCAGGGAGGTACCAGCTTATCTCAACCAGTAAGAGTTACAAGGATAGGAAAGGATAAAGCAAAACTGTCACTCAATTATTTCTACAATATTTATTAGAATAGAATTTGAAAAAGGTGCTGAATATAGAAGTCACTAAACATATCAACTGCATTTATATATATCACCAAACAAATAAGATAACCATTTATAATAGAATAAAAAACAAAGCTACTAGAAATAAACCAAGATGTGTAAAGAGAAAACTAATTAATATATCAAAGAGCTAGATTAATGGAGATATCTATCATGTTCATGAATGAAGAACTAAATATAGTAACAATGTCAATTCTCCAAGCTGATTTACATATATACAAACCCCATCAAATATCCAACCAGATTATTTAGCTGTAGAATTTTGACAAGCTAATTCTAAAATTTTTACATGCAAGTGTTAAGGCCAAAAACCAAGACACCATTGAAGTGGAATTAAATTTAGAGATGGAGGAAAGGGAGATATCAAAGCAGTGCTACAGTAGTTAGGACAGTATGAGCACAGAGACAGGCAAACAGACCAATAGAATAAAGCAGAGAGCAGTTTGGCTGTATCCTGTGAGTGATAAACCAGCGCTTCTATATATTTCTAGATAAACAAGAAAATAGTCATCAAAGTCAGAACAAGTAGTTTATCCTGTTCTGAGAGAGAGGGGGGCACACAGGAGATTTTAAAAAGGAACTGGCAATCATACTTCTTAACCTTGGTAGCATTACACTGGTATTTGCTTTCTAAATTTTTTTTTTTTTAGAGGGGGGAGAGAGAGAGAGAGAGAGAGAGAGAAAGAAAGAGAGAAAGAGAGAGAGAGAGAAAGGAGAGGAGCAGGAAGCATCAACTCCCACATGTGCCTTGACCTGGCAAGCCCAAGGTTTCGAACCAGCAACCTCAGTGTTCCAGGTCGACGCTTTATCCCACTGCGCCACCACAGGTCAGGCGGTATTTGCTTTCCTTTGCTTACAACTGTACATACATATTTTAGACATCTGTCTGTATATCTAACAATTTTAAATAGACTTTTAAAAGTTTTAACAGTCCACTCTTTCAAATGGCAATCGATGTACTTATTCACGATATCCTGAAAAAAACAAGACACCTGTATTCTCACAAGAATTCTGAAGAAAACATACCTTATACAATCCAATGCCAGGATCAATAAGAAAATCACGAGTCGATGTAGATGGCTGACCAGAAGATCCCACTCTTGGTACTTTCTTCACTTTAGGAGGATTATTAGAACAGGGCTTGGCCTGTAGATCAGTCTGTTTAGATGTACTAGGAAGATCAGGATCTGGACGAACTAGTAGCTGAATTATATCATTCAGTCCAACATCATAATCGAATAAAGTATATCCGTTCTCCAACTAAAAAAAAAGAAAAATATTAAAATACTTCTCTCAAAATTTGATCTTTCTGTATCTTAGGTTACCCAAAGGTCCTAGCCAAATTATTACTTTTTTTTTTTTTTTGTATTTTTCTGAAGTGAGAAGTGGGGGCGACAGCAGACAGACAGACTCCAGCATGCACCTGACCAGGATCCACCTGGCATGCCCACCAGGGGACGATGCTCTGCCCATCTGGGGCCTTGCTCTGTTGAGACCGGAGCCATTCTGGCGCCTGAGGCAGAGGCCACGGAGCCATCCTCAGTGCCCTGGCCACTTTGCTCCCATTGAGCCTTGGCTGCCGGAGGAGGAGATAGAGAGAAAGGAGAGAAGGAAGGGTGGAGAAGCAGATGGGCACTTCTCCTGTGTGCTCTGGCCGAGAATCGAACCCAGACTTCCACACACCAGCCAACGCTCTACCGCTGAGCCAACAAGCCAGGGCCACCAAATTTTTAAAATAAAATTCACAGTATTGTAATTTAGTAATCCTGAAACCATTCCTATTACACTAGGGCCTCTGGTGTATTGTCTCAGGACTTCAATAAATTAAGAATCATTCCACATTAGCTACATGGTACACTGATAAGACATGGAAATTAAAAAAAAAAAAAACATATCACTGTTATGACCTCAGCACTTAAGCAGAAACACTCTAGATTGCTCACCAAGTTTTATTTCAATGAACAGTGCCTGAATATACAGCAAGAAAGAAAAGTTGATTTTTAAAAAATGAGTTGTTTCATGACCTTGTGTTCATAAAGACATTAAAGTTAAGCATTTCATCTTTCTAAAGATTGTGATTTTTTTAAAAAAAAATCAAGCAGGAAAAACAATTCCAGCAAGTTTTTATTCTTGCTCATACTATTCCACTTGCCTAAAGTTCTCTAATTCTATCAATTTCTGAAGGTTATCAGTTGTATTATGAAGTCTTCCAGGGTGAATAGGGAATAAATTATCTTGCAACTTTTCCATATTTTGGCAAGGTCTCTATAATAAACTGAACTGTGTCCATCCCCTCCTGCTCCTCCCAAGTATTTGGTGTCCTAATTCCATGTATATCAGAATATGACATTTGGAAACAGGGTCTTTACAGAGGTAATCAAGTTACACTAGGTAATATGGGTGGGCCCTAACCCACTGTGACTGGTATTCTTATAAAAAGTTGAAATTTGGACAAATTTGCAGAGGAATACAGGGAGAAAACAGCCATGTGACTTCAGTGATGCATTTACAAGCCAGTGAACACCAATGATGGCTAGCAAACACTAGAAGGTAAGGGAAGCAAGGAAGATTCTTCTCTAGAACTATCAGAGAGCAGGGCCCTGCTGATGCCTCGATTTCACACTTAGAGCCTCCAGAACCCCGAGACAAAAATTTCTGTGGTTGTAAGCCACCTAGGTTTTGGTACTTTGTTACGGAAGGTGTAGAAAACTATGTCTGCATTTTGCTCCTTTATATAATTCGGTCGACTATTTCACTATGATGCAATAAGAAAACAAAATTTGCCTGACCAGGTGGTGACAGAGTGGATAAAGTGCCAACCTGGAATGCTGAAGGACCCAGGTTCAAAACCCCAAGATGGCCAGCTTGAGCAAGGGGTCACTGGCTCAGCTAGAACCCCCTAGTCAAGGCACATATAAGAAAGCAATCAATGAACAACTAAAGTGCCACAACTACAAATTGATGCTTCTCCTCTCTTTCTCTTCCTGTCCCTATGTTTCCCTCTTAAAAAAACAAAAACAAAACTCTTTTAAGATTAAACCATCATTTCCCCAGAAACATTACTAACTTAATTGTTCATTTTCCATTCTTTGTATGTAATATCACTATCTACAACTATTCAATAAGACCACATTTGAGAATACAAAGAATGCAAGTCTACCCTTGAATGATAAACTTACTGCTAGGTAAGTAATTTTAATTCAAATGGTCCAAGAACACACCTAGCACAATCCTGCATATTACAGGTGTTCATAATTGTTAAACAGAACAAGTGATGAAGAAATTCATAAATTTCTCAGTGGGGGAATTAAATTAGACACTATTTCATAGCTTAGTTAATACGTATACTCATTCCAAATAAGCCCAAGAAGTCTTCCAAAAATCTGTAAGCTGATACGCACTTATACGGATGGCAAAGTTAATACTGTTTGCCTTATTAAAAGATATATAAGAACTCCCTCTAATCCTGAAGTCTTATGAAAAAAAACCTCAAGGAACAAAAAAACTATATATTCACACCTTCATTTTGACATTCTCCAAGAGCCTCTCCCCCTCCCAAAAAAGAACACAATAATTCTGGAACAGCTAAAAAAGCACAACTTGATTAAACATATAACTGTTGCATATTATAATTACTTTTAAAATGGAAGTGTTTAAAGTAGAAAATAAACTCTCTAATAGCACAGAACATGCAAAATAACTGATAGGGCAATCCCCCAAATGAAGAGAACTGTTAAGGTGCTAAAATAATTGGATAGCCGGCCCTGGCCAGCCTGTGAAAGTCCTAAGTTCGATTCCTGGCCAGGGCAAATAGGAGAAGCGCCCATCTGTTTCTCCACTCTTCCCCTTCTCCTTCCTCTCTCTCTCTCCCCCTCCACAGCCAAGGCTCCATTGGAGCAAAGTTGGGCCAGGCGCTGAGGATGGCTCCATGGCCTCTGCCTCAGGCGCTAGAATGGTTTCAGCCTCAACAGAGCAACGCCCCAGATGGGCAGAGCATCTCCACCTGGTGGGCATGCCGGTGGATCCTGGTCAGGCGCATGTGGGAGTCTGTCTGTCTCCCCACTTCTAACTTCGGAAATACTGTATACAAATAATAATAATAATAATAATAATAATAGGAAATCCAACATGTTTCCATAAACATTTTTTTTCACTGAAATTTGAAGCACAAGAGTCAGAGGGAACTTCAGGGTATTCTTACATTCAAGCTCTTTGAGTAGTTTCCTACCAAGTAAATAATAAGCTGTTTCAAAAAGTACTTGGTTAGACAGGAAAAGCAATGTCTGAGTGAAATTCAGAGTGGAACACTAAGTATATCAAGCATGAGGCCCTATATTAGAAATTAGGCTTACAATAACATGTAACCACCTTTCCAATTATTCACGCTTACTATGATAGCCACTTACCTATATTATCCATTCTCTTCTCTAAATCATAGGTACCCTTCCAGTTTTCCTAAAAATTATTGTCCATTCCACAGCAAGTTTCATACAACTAAGCCACCGGTAAGAGTGGTGAAGAATGTTAAAATGATTTGTTACTTGGAAAGTACTGAAGTTCTCCCAAATTTAATGAAAGTGAAGACTAAAAGTTTACCTGTCACTTAAGTTATGCTTTGAGTGGGGAGAAAGGGATTGATTGAGTCATTTAGAAATTACAAACACCTAGGAGTTTTTCAGGCATGTAACTATAAACCATCAATGTCTCACAGCTGAAAATGTTTCAGAACTGCCATCCTAGAACATTTATAACACTAGAGGTAGTAATAGTCCATTCTGTCTTGCCATACTGCCCACTTGAATTTTTACTGGGATGAAGGAAGAAATTTCAGGTACCAGAAAGGATTAACAGTGATGCAAAGAAAACTAAGAAGCAACAAGTGGCAGTGACCGAAAGGCAATGGGGAAGTCATCCCGAAGAGCCTAATAAACATGCAGATGGAGGGTATTAAGTTAGCAACTTTCATGCACTTTTAACATAATATACAATACATAACACAAATATACACACACACCCCTTTAAACAGAGGAACACTTTTACTACTCTATATTCTGTGTAAAAAGTAAGATTCCACAGGCAAAAGGCAACTGCTTAGTTTTCCAGTTTTACTTCAGCTCTGGTTCAAGCCCCATACCTATACCTACCATCTCTATATATTCTAGGACTATCTCTAAGTGGTACAGGGGAAAGAATGAAAGGAGGGGAGAGAATTCTTTCAACATAGTAGGAAGAGCTCTGGATTCTCAGAAGATTTAGAGACCCGCCAATACAACTTCTTTAAAAAACAAAACAAAAACAAACCGATCCCCAGTATGCTTCAAACTCAAATCCCTAGAATATCCAAATGAAGTTACCCTACTCTAACCAGAACTTAACCATGATTGCTACTCTCCATTCTGACCCTCAAAAGTACAATTACACAGCTTGTCAATTTTAATTTGCATATTTCCAGATCACCTGGGGTCCTTGTTAAAATACAGATTCTGCTTTAGAGGTCTGGTGTGAGGCTCCCAGGTGAAGTCATGCTGCTGGTCCTGCTGATTCAGGGACCATACTTTGAATAGTTAAGAAACCAGTAGTAGACTACCCTTTAACTTTCATTTTCAAAGTCTGGTAGTCATCAGAATATCCCATGGGATCTAGTTAAATTCAGCTACTTGCAATTCTGGGGTGAGTTAAACATCTACAATAAAATGTCTGCAAGTGTTGCTAGTTAAAACTGAAGATTAAAATCAGCAGACATGAGATACAAAGATGGGAAGGATACTATTTACATCATAGACAGTATGAATTTGTTTTTATTTATGACATTTTTTACTACGTGGCAGTAAAGCTTCTTGAGGAAGGGGTGCCTTTTTCTAGTAAGTATAAAGGCATTTTACACCGATCCAGTGGTTGCCTGCTAGACATACTATCCTGTCCTCAGACTGCGATCTCAACAGAGGAAAGGAGAATGAAGATAATAATCACTGCCATGACTACTTATATGCTTATAGGAAGTAAACACAGCTGGAGCACTACCCTCTCTGCCTCCAACTCAATGGGGCACCAAAGGCCCATTCCTCATCCCTACTGGTTTACCACTGAGCTGAAAAAAAAAAAAAAAAAAAAAAAATCAAAATAGTAAGTTATCAACTGCCTTGGGGAAGAACTACAAAACACTGTCATCCTCAACAGTTTTTCCCTAAACCTGGAACCAGTTTTCTGCTTTACTGGAAGTCTACCCAACCCCTACCTTTTCCTCAAGATAACCAGGTGCCTATTTTCTTTAGGTGTATTTGATAATTACACTTTAGGGGTGTTGCCCAGGAATACATTCTCATGCTTCATCTCTATCACTGGTGCTGAAGTCACCAAAGTATGCCAGGTATTCCTGTACTATTTATTCCTAGCTAGAAAATAAAATTCAGAAGACCTGATTACCTTTGACCAAAATATAAAAAGGCATCAGCCACTGGCAGCACAGCACTAAACATCTACATAGTGCTTCATACAATTATTTCAAAAAGAAAGTTTACAACTAAATGGAACACTTGATTTTATTACAAGTCAAACGCTAAAATATTAATATAAACTGGCTGCAAGAATATATCAAAGACACTATAACATTTAAAAACAATTTAAATCATCTTATGGCTCACTCTTCTGAGCGTAATCTTGTTACTCTTAACTTTTTGAGCAGTTTTAGAAGGGTAAACATATCAAGGGTAGAAAAATATTCCTTTCAAATCCTTCTTGTGGTAGAACAGCTACCACTAAATTCAGGATAGCTACATTTATTTCAAATCACAGGGTTGGAGGCAAACTGTCATCTATCAACCAGAGAATGACAACTTTTTAAAGTGGATTAAGATTAAAAAAAGAAAAAAAATAAGATGGATCCGGGTGGGTCTCTGATTATAGACCACGAGAGATTTGCGGGAATGGAGAAATCTTCAATGGGCCAAGGCACGGCCATACCATACACGTACCAGAGACACCCAGACACCTTCACAGCCAAAAACACTTTCAGCTTTCACGTCTGTACCGCTGGCTATGCTCCTGCTGCGGTGTTAGAAACTTAGATGAGGGAACAAGTAAGAAGGACCAAACAGTATATTCCTTCTCTTATGGGAATACACGGGGCGGTTTAAACCCGGTCGTGAGATACCTCGATAGCTCCCTTCAGCCCAGTTCTCTAATGTTCTCCAACACAGATTCCAGTTCTAGGTGAGAAGGTGAGGGACGGGGGGTCCCGAGTTCTAGAAACCCTGTGAACCCTCACCCTCAGTGTTTACAAACCTCTTCCACGAGGAAGCAGAGCTGTGCCCAGTATACAAGTTTTCCCCTCTCCCATCTGGGAGGCAGAGCGCGGAAGAGCCTCGGGAGCGCCGCGAGCCGTTAGGCGGGCAGCGCTCCCGGGAGCCGGAGCCGCCAGCCCTCCCCATTTGCACTGTGGCATGGCCGCCACAGCTCGCTGCCCTCCCCGCCCTCCAGGGGCCCCTGACCCGTTGAGCGCGGGAAGCGAGGGAACCCACGCGCTCCGGCCGGCTGTGCCTGCGGCTGCTGCCCCACCGTAAAGGGCGGCGAGGTCTCAGTGCTCCAGGCGCCCCCGCCTCGGAGCCCGCCGGGCGCACCTGCACTCGGGGCCGGCGGGGACGCCGCTGCGCCTCCTCGGCGGGCCCAGGCCCGCACCTCGAGGCTCATGGGCTGCCCACGCCGAACGAAGCCCAGTGCGCCCTGCGCAAGCGGCGCTCCAAGCCCTGCGGCCCGCCCAGCCCACGCGTCCTGGAGGCGCTGCGCCGCCCCGGCGTGGGGCTTCTCGAGGGCTGCGGTGGGCGCGCCTCACCTGCTTGCCCCGGTAGAAGAGGCGCTGGCACTCGGGCCGCACGTCGAATAGCGCCCACACCCGCTCGCGCAGCTCCTCAATCGTGGCTTTGCGAGACACGTCCTCAATGGTGCGCGTCTGGGAGCCGTCGATGGTGCGAACCTGGATCCACATCTCGGCGTCGGGAGAGGGAACTGGCTGTGCTTTGTCTCCCCCTGCGCTTAAGGCGCCGCACCCCGCCTGGCCCGCGCCGCTTCCCCAGCGGCTCCCGCTCCCCGCGGCCGGCGGGCGAGCGCGCGCACAAGCGAGGAAGACCGCCCAGACGCCGGGCCCGACAGGCGGCCGCGACTCCCAGACCGCGAACCCGCCCAGCGGAGCTGAGAACGAAAGGAAACCGGAACTAGCCTGAGGCGCCGCTGCTACAACCGCCGCCTCACAAATAGGAAGAAACCTTGTCTGCGCCGCGCGGAGTGTTTACTTATAGAGCTGTAGCTACCACATGGAGGTCACGGCGCCAATCCGACTCTCGCGAGATCCACGCCGGGCTCCGCCTTAAAGAGGAAGCGGCTGGGGAAGTGGCGGTAGACCGAAGGGAACTAAAATGGGCGGGGCGGCACGGGGCGGGGCTGAGGGCGGGACTATCCCGAGCCGTTACTTCTTTTGCACCTGGATTTTGGGCACGCCTTCTAGCCTTTGGGTTTCGAGCGGTTACGAGGCCGCCCACACTAGTTGCTGTTTTGGTCTTTATTTCGGGACCCCAGGGGCGAGCGACTCCTTATTTCTAGCGGATACGATTCTGTGGTTTCAAAGACAGACCAAAAATAAAAAACTGACGTGCATTTGTACCATCCCGTAAAGGGGGGGTACTGGCGGTCGCGGCCTAAGTTTCTGAGAAAGCCTGCGCTACCGCCTTCACTAGGACACCGTCTGCCACGCGGCCTGGTGGGGTTGGCTGTCTGGAAAAGCTCAGGGACCCTTCTGCTTCGCCAACTCGTTTCCCGTCAGGCCCCAAAACTGCCTTCGCGCGGAAACCGTTTCCGGAGGTTTCCCGCGCTGGGCCGAGGCAATGGACCCAGGCCCACAGGCGGGGTCCTGCCGGGATCGCCCTGCCTGGCTCGCGGCGCGCACTCCCGACCTCAGGCCGTGGTGCTGTGGGTGCCGCCACCCGGAGGGCTACTCGCCTGAACCGGACGTCTCCGTTTGCAGACCTTCCGTGTTACTGCGCTTTTTGGCCCACGGGTTGCGGGGTCATGGAAACCACTTTTAGTGGATGCAAAGCTGTACACCTTGGAAGAAAGAACTTCAAAGGTCCTACTAGGAAGAAATCCTAAGAAATTTGCCCATCACGGCATTACCTAACAGAGGGTTCATTTAAAATGAAAATACGTCTTAAGAAGGAAGAGAGCATGTGAAAGGGGGGATATCTATCTCTATATCTATATATCTCTATCTATATAGATAGAGATATAAAACTGGGACTTTATGTAACTCGAATTTTGAGATTGGTGCCAATAATTACCATAAAGGTAGAGCAACATTCTTGTAATAGCCAATTAAAGTAATTACAAGTACAGAGAAGTCCGGTAGTATCATTACAAAAAAAAAAAAAGGCCGGACACGGACGGGCAGGAAAAAGGAATATGTATATATATGTATTTTTATATAAATATATGTACATATTTCGAGGCCTTTCCAAAAATTTTACATTCACTTATATCCTCTAAATATAGTTTATCTTTTCTGCTCCTGATTTAAATAAAGCACATATTGAGTATTCGTTACACGAGCAAATGTGATGATAAAGATGTAAAATGTAAGGCAAACTTATCACTTGCCCCAATAGGAGATAACTATTTGCTACTAAAGGATATGCTATGCCCTTGTGAAGGCATGTTAAGAATGTATTTTAATTCCCTGTTCACAATGAATTTATAATCTAAGAACTTACAATTCTAAGATTTATAAAAATGAAAATATTAAAGAATAATTTAGTACCAAACAGTATGCTCTTGGTTAAAACAGCAATTAAAGATGCAAGAAGAGGATTTATAAGGATCTAGAATGATCTAGGAGTTATAAGGATAAGGGTACAACTTGAACTGAGCAAGGTGTATTGTAATGGGGGCACCATTTAAATGTTCAGTTCCTGGATTGAGATAGACTTGAATTGTAATCCCAGTTTTGCTGTTTAATTCAACTGTGATCTTGGACAAATTATTGCTTCAATTTCCTCAATGTGAAATGGTGCTTATAACATATAATGAATGTCAAATGTTTATGTGGTGCCTATCCCTTGGTAGTGCACAAATTATTTTCATGCTATTATTATGGAAAGGATTTAGATAAACAGAAAATGCCCAAAGAAGACAGTTTAAACAAAGAAAGAAGGTATTTATTTTTGCAGGTTAGAGAGAGGTCAGAAGAGATTTCTTGTACAAGAAAGGTTGACTAAATAGAAAAGGGCAGAGTGTGAAGATTAGCATTCAACGCATTATATGGGCCCCAGGGAGAAACTAATGTTTTTAAGGAATCTACTGTTGTGCTTATATACGCATTTGTAAAGACAGCAGAGGAAAGTGAAAGGATTCCTTAGGGAAAAACTAAGGGACGATGAGGCAGGGAAGCTTAGAGAAGAAGCAGTCCTGTCAGTTTTAATAAAATGTGTGGCAATAGGTAAGATAAGAAAGGGTAGATATCAGAAAATTTTATAAAATCAAGCCTATCAGACTTGTAGAATGTGTGGTTATGAGAGTTGAGAGAAATGGAATGCTGAGAATAATTCCTAAATTTCTAGCCTAGGAGATACATGGCTTAGCTTGTAGACACAGACAGCAGCATAGTGGTAACCAGAGAAAAGGGGGTGGGAGGTACGAAAGGGAAAAGAGAGCCAAATAAATGGTAACAGAAGATGATTAGACTGTGGGTGGTATGCACACAATGCAATATATGAATCATGTATCATAGAAATGTACACTTGAAACCTAAATGATCTTATTAATCAATGTCACTCCAATAAAGTTCATTAAAAATAAGTTAATTAATGGCTTGGGTAGATAGTGATACTCTTAACTAGAAGAGGAAACAAATTGGAAAAATGCAGTGATTTCCATTTGAGCTGTGTTGCATTTGAAATGCATTAAAAATATATCTAAATGGAGATATCTGACGGATGGAAATATAAGTCCAAAGTTCTGAAAGGAAGTAGAGAAGTTCAAAAGAAGAACCAGTCAAGATCTCCTATACTCAATTCCATGTGGTTATTTCTCATTTCCAATGTGGTGGGTCTTTAAAAGGGAACACTTTGGGTTGGGGGAGGGAGGACTAATGTCAAAATTAGGTCTCTGCTGGGAACAGTAGGTTCTGTGTTAATCTGGTCAATATAGATCCCAAAAGATTGGCAGGCCAGACAGTGGTGGGATTCAAATAATTTAACAACTAGTTCTCTGCCCTAATGACCGTTTTAAGTATGCAAAAACCCGATATACTGAAAGGTAGTTTATTATTTCATTCATTTAATACTTAAATAAGGCTGCGTGATTTGGGTCTGAAGAATCCCCCGTGTATGCTGCCAGCTTAATAAAACTCCTCAAAATTTAAAAAAAAATAAGAACAATAAAAGAGGTACACAAAACTAGATTATGTTATAAGAAAGCTTTAATATATTAATGAAAAAATATTAAATAATACCTGACAAAAAACAGCAAAACTGTCATTTAAGATATTTCCATATTGCTTCTTGATTGGCGTCCTCACTTGCAATTCTTTTCCTGTGTGGACTGAATGAACATTACTACGGGCGCTTAGAATACTCTGGTGTGCAAATGGACGTTAAAAGAGTAAGGAATGATTTTCATGTTGGTTGGCTGCTCAGGTGCCTGCCATTTTAACAACCAGTTTGCTGAACTCAACAAAAAATTAGATATTGGTTCTGCCTAAAGGAGTACAAACCAGCTGAATCCCCACTGAGGCCAGAGTTTAGAGATGTTGAGATTCAAAGAGACAGAATTTGGTCTCAAATTTATTACATATGATAACAAGTTTATGTATGTAGTAAGTTAATTAAGATATAAATAATTGCAAATAGTGATTCTATATGTAACAAAATGCATCCTGTTTCTTCATGTTGCAGTAATATAAGGTTATAGTACTTAAATATATAGAAATATAGAAAAATGTGGAAGTTATATAAGAATAATTAGGATATATTAAATTTATTCATTTTAAAGAGGAGAGGGAGAGAGAGAGAGAGAGAGAGAGAGAGGAGAGATAGAGGAGGGGGAGGAGCTGGAAGCATCAACTTCCATATGTGCCTTGACCAGGCAAGCCCAGGGTTTCGAACCGGCGACCTCAGCATTTCCAGGTCAATGCTTTATCCACTGCACCACCACAGGTCAGGCATAATTAGGATATATTAAAAGCAATTAAGGAAATTAAAGTTATGCAGTCTGGATATAAATTAATATAGTGCGTACAGATATGATAAACAGACTCTGCCTTTCATGCAGGGCTCAGTTAGTATGTGTGTGGTTACATATAAATAAGAAGTGGCTTGATGTCATAACTCTGTGGGTTAATGTAGACAGGAGGCTTCCCTAGGAACACCTTAAAAGTTGCTTGATGTAACATTATAGTAGATTAACATAAAAAGGGCTCCCTGAGAGGAACTCCCAAAAAGGTGGTGTGGGATGACAATCTTGTAGATTGACACCTGTTAGAAGATGTTGGCCAGAAGAGGTACTAAAGCTAAGGGGCCCTCCTGCTGCAGTAGTCACCCATACTCCAATGTGAACATGGATTGTCTCCATGCCGCTCTGACCAAAGACAGCTAAGAGAGGCATGCTGACAAGTCCCCCTTAAGCTGTGCCCAGGCACGCCAAAAGGATTTGTGAGTATAAACTGCCTATATGATTCTTGAAACTAACTCATGTGTCAGTCCTGTCTTTCCTCCAGTGGCAGTTGGTGTCGGCGCTGATAAGTAGCATCCTCATAGCCACCTCAAAAGTAGTCTTGAAGAGGCTGCCAGCCCTGCTGATAAGCAGGAGTGTCCCACTGCACCAGGAAGTTGAATCAGGGACGCCTGATTAACATAGAGCTCGGGCTCTACTGGGACACTTCACATAGTACATGTTGTAACTAAGGTTTTTTCTCCTTCCCTACAATGCTGTTGTTGTCTGTTTAGGAAGCTTCCCAGTTGTAAAACCAAGATAGAAGTTCTCTGACAAAACCCACAATATCAGACAGTTTAGACATACCATGTCTAAACATGTGTAGCTGAAACAACTTGGATATGAACAGAGAAATAAAAAATAAATTATTTTACATGAATGCAGAGCAAATGCTAAAGTTTATGCCACCAGTTATGGTCCAATATTTGTTCAAGTCAAAACAGGCAAAACAGAAAGTAAAAGATTGATTGTAGAACTAATTATGCTAGAATCTTATTACACCTCAGAATAGCTCCATTTTTCTTAGCTTATGTCCTAAAGTCAAGAATTCTTATATATATATATTTTAAAAAGTGAATATTAATCTGCTCTTTGAAGTTATGATTACCACCTTGTCACTGGCATCTCTGTGCTGATTATCTTCCTTTTACTCCACTGGGGCCATTCTCAACCTGCTCTCTGTCCTAGAGTCCATGAGTGAGGAGTACATCAATGGAGTCAATGCTCTCAGGCTGCCAACTGAGTTTGGCTAGTGGGGAAGAAGCACAGACAGGAAATGCAGGATGAGAAGAGAATGAGGTCAGTGTAAGGCTGGTAGCAGGTTCACGTTGGATTTGGGAAGATGGTAAAAGAACTGTAGAGCTGGAAAATAGTGGGCCATTCTGTTAATTAGAGTCTTGCAACAGCAGACCAGCAAGCAGGCAGGGAAAACCACTTCCCTCTCTCAGGGCTGATGAGCATACAGGCTGAGGTGGGGGAACCCTTCTCCAGCAAATAATAGCAAAAAAGTGGCCGCTCCCAATGGTGGCAGGCAATCCGCAATCTACAATCTGACCTGCAGCCTTACATAGACTGTACACATGTGGTGCTGCCCTGTGCTCATGCATCAATCAGGCAAAGTACAAGCGAGCAAGCCTAACACACTTGTTTGCCCAACGGTCAGTATATTTATTCCCCTGGCTTTCTTTCTGAAAGGTTACCTCCAGTTCTCTATTGCATGGCTGGAAAGTCACTACTCACCCCAATCTTAAAGTGGCCCTCTCTACCTGACTCACTCATGTTCTATAAACGTCTTCCTTCTCTTGTTGCTTTGGGTCTGGGGATGGTAACACCTTTATATTCCTAGATTCATGCATAGTCCATCAGTTTCCTATAACTTGGCCCATGCACTTTTAATTGGTTTCTTGAGGGATGGAGGGAGAAACATTAAAGTACCTTAACTGGAAGTTTTCTGGTATAATATCTAATGATATTTTCAAAAGAACTACCTGTTATAAGAAGCACTTAGACTTTTCATAAACTAAAAGCACTTCATATTGTGGCTTATTACCTAAACTAGCCATATTTTAAAGTGTGTGCTTTCTTTTTAATAGAATCATAGATTTTTACTGGGGGCATCAATATTAGAGATCATTCTGGTCTGACCTCTTTAAATGAGAAAATGATTGGCTAAGGACATGCAATCAATGAATGACAGTATGAATTTAAATTCCCAGTGTCCTTTCTTTCTAGCCAGTGTCTTTTTACTCTTCAGCTGTTTCTCTTTTGTTTCTCTGGAGGCTTCCTTAGTCACTTGCTCCAGAGAATAATCCTTGTCCTTACTGTGGTGAGTACCTCTGGTTCTTTGGAATACTTAATGGCTAGGTAGGACTGGGGACTTGGAATTGTTACTAAAAGACATGCAGTTTATTCCTCTTTTTAGTCACTGCCACTTTCTGCCTTCTAAAATTGGTCCTTTCCATTGCTGAACCTATTTGAAAGTCTTTGGATCAATTCAGCTCATAATTTCCTTGAAGGCAATTAGGATTCAACTTGTAATGATGGGGTTAATTTAGGGTTCAACTTCTAGTTATAACTTGTTCTGCAAAACAAATTTTAGAAATGTAAAATAACAGTCATCACTTTCCTATCTCTCACAGTTTCATTCATAGTGGGGCAGGGATTCTGAAATGGCTCAGTTGGAAAGCCTAAATTTGGCTCAGAATCTGTCAATCCATTGTACTCTGATTCAGCTAACATTGGAAGAATAGGACAAGGGTAGTTAAGAACTAGCTAGACATCTCTCCTCAAGAAGTCTCAGGACTAGATTCTCTATATACTCTCTCTCTGTGGGCTAGTTTGGGTTTTCTCACAGTATGGCTTCCACTGTGCAATTAGGCTGCTTACACAATGGCTGAAGACTTCAAAGATGAAAATTCAGGGAACAAAGTATAAGCTGTATCACTTTTTATGGCCTTGTTTGAAAGTCACGCATTGTCACTTCTCCCATATTCTTTTGATCAAATCATTCACAAAAGCCCACTCAACTTCAAGGGGAGCAATAGAGACCCGACCCCCCACCTCTCAATTGGAAGGGTGTCAAAGTCACATTATAAGAAGACCATGTGGGATGGAAGATATTGTTGTAATCATTTGGGGGGGGGGATAGAATTTACAGCACAATTCCTCCATTTAATTTTTTCTATGTGATTTTTCTGTATGACCACATTTTTGTAGGACCAGTTTTCTTTTTATCTTTCTTTCTTTTTGTTTTGAAAGAGACAGAGAGAGAAAGTCAGAGAGAGGGACAGATAGGGACAGACTGACAGGAAGGGGGAGAGATGAGAAGCATCAGTTCTTCGTTGCTGCACCTTAGTTGTTCGTTGACTGCTTTCTCATATGTGCCTTGACCTGGGGTGGGGAGGCTACAGTAGAATGAGTGATCCCTTGTTCAAGCCAGTGACCTTGGGCTCAAGACAGTAACCTTGGGCTTTAAGCCAGTAACCTTTGGGCTCAAGCCAGTGACCGTGGTGTCATGTCTATGATCCCACACTCAAGCCAGTGACCCCGCGTTCAAGCTTGTGAGCCCGTGCTCAAGCCTTGGGGTTTTGAACTTGGGTCCTCTGTGTCCTAGTCTGATGCTCTATCCACTGCGCCACCACCTGGTCAGATTGTATGGCCAGTTTTTAAATTATGACATACATCAGTCATACAAAAAAGTATAGAGAATAATATAATAAATACTTTTTTATTCACCACCTTGCTTTAGAAATAAAACATTTCAAATAATTAAAACCCCTCTTTTTGAGTTCATTCCTCTTTCTCTCCTTTTTCCAAAGAGATAAACATTGTCCTCAGTAGGGTATTTATTATTGGCATGCCTGTCTTTATACTTTTAGTACTGTACATGTACATGTATCTCAAAACAATATTAAATTGGGGTCATTATTAAGCTTTATTTAACATAATTTTTTATAACATTAGCACATTTTTTAGAATTCAATATTTTCTGAGATTTGTGTTGATATATAGCTCTAATACAAACTTTCTTAAAGGCTCAGATAGTAAGTATTTTAGGTGTTGTGGGCAGACAATCTCTGATGCAACTACTCATTCTGTAGTTGAAGTACAAAAGTAGCTCTATTCAATATGTAAATGAATGGATGTACCTATGTTCACAAAATAGGTGGCAGAGTACAGAATTTGGCCTGTGAACTGTAGTTTATTGACCCCAGCTCTGGTATAAAATTTATGGTACTTCAGATATATTGTGTTCTCTGAAAATGACTTTACATTATAAGCCATCCTTACCCCTTATCATGCTGCTCTGCCTTAAGAAGAACTTTTGTTTTGTTTTTTTGTTTTTTTGTTTTTTTTTTACAGGGACAGAGAGAGAGTCAGGGAGAGGGATAGATAGGGACAGACAGACAGGAATGGAGAGAGATGAGAAGCATCAATCATCAGTTTTTTGTTGTGAGACCTTAGTTGTTCATTGATTGCTTTCTTATATGTGCCTGACCACAGGCCTTCAGCAGACCGAGTAACCCCTTGCTTGAGCCAGCAACCTTGGGTCCAAGCTGGTGAGCTTTTCTCAAACCAGATGAGCCCGCGCTCAAGCTGGCGACCTTGGGGTCTTGATCTGGGTCCTCTGCATCCCAGTCTGATGCTCTATCCACTGTGCCACTGCCTGGTCAGGCAAGAAGAACTTTTGAGAAACACTGAGTTAGGAGTAAAACTGACAGATTTGCTAGATTTTGCTTTGTGGAAAGCTTCATTGGATTCCAGTTTTCATCTTTTATTCTTCAGTAAACTCCTCCCTTTAAGACCCCTCTGGCCACCATTGTTTGAACATGGCCTGGCTCTTTCTTACCATGCCTTCTCAGCCTAAAAAAATTCAACTCAAACGTCAAGATTTCTCTCAAATGCCGCTACCTCCAGGACACCTTTTCTGATACCTCCTAAATGAGGAAAATGCTTCCCCCATATTTCCCTATTTAATCCATAACTCTACTCTAACACTTAACTTAGAGCTGTAATTATTTCTTTTCATGACTTTATTCCCCATAAATATTTTATTCCCTAGAGGACAGGGACTTATTCTATTCATCTTTGTTTCCAACACAAAACTCAGACTGTAGTACCTAAATATACTTAATAAGTGACTGTTGGTAGAAGAGAGGGAAAGAGGAACTAGTGCCTATGCAGGTGTCTGTTTGGAACAAGAAACAAATGTGCATAATCTATAGGCCTCTAAAGGCAGAGATGACCCTGCTCATCATTCTTACCTTAGAGCTTTTCTTCATGCCCTCCCACCTCCTTTTTGCAGGGAGGCAGTTAAACCATGTCTTCTTTTATACAGATAACCATAATTTTTGCATAGGAAACACTTTGCTGTATATTTTCTTATAATCTGAACCCCCACATTCTAAGCTATTTCTATTTATGAAGCATGATAAGGAAAATAAGGTAATTAAAAATAGACTTTTTTTTCTAGACTAGTTTAGAAGAAAAATATAATGTTTCAATCTGTTGACTTTAAACAAATAGGCAGATATTTCTCCAACAAAGTGGGTTTATTTGGGAAAAACAACAAAGAATTGCCATCAGGGCATGTGGTCTATGTTAGGTTCAGGTCCAGGGTCCCCCTTCCAAAAGCCTCAATTAGCCAGGTTAAACCTTAGATGACCCAGCACTGGGACAGTTCCTGGTCCCAGGACAATTCTGGGATGCTCAGTGAGTTCTCAGGGTAACTCTCCACCCGAAAATCAGCTCCCATGACTTATCAAAAATTCTGTTATTCAGCCATTATTCTCAGACCTTCAGACCTTCTATCAGTTAATCACTTCCTATCACTTACCTAAACATTCTGTTACTTAGTGATTAACTATCACCCTGACCCAAAATTCCCCTCCAAAACTAAACTCCTAATTATCTTTGCTCACTAACCTTATAAAAGCTTAACTCCCCAGATACTCGGGGCTGATGCCACTTTTGGACTTAGCCTATCTGTTTGCATATGCATAGATAAATTTCTTATAAAATTCATCAGGCCTATGCGTACCTTCTTTGGTGACCTAACAGTCTATTTTAGGGACCCAGGGACAAGTCTAAAGAACAAAGGAGAGAAACAATTTTTTATAAAGCAAAGGGGCTGTTGTAAACAGAGTTCATTGGAGGAAACAGAGTTTGAAGTGTGGTGGCTTTTCATTGGTTGAGTTGTAAGGCTTTCATTGGTTGAAAATCATTGCAGGTTGATGAGAAGATCCTTATTCTTCCTGCTATAGTGGAGTAGAAAAATGTCTTCCTGTTGGAAGTAGAAAGTACATATCTTCCTGTTTAGGGTAACTGACAATGAGTGGTAAGGAATAAGTGACTCCTAGTCAGCTTGCAACTCCAATTTAAATGATATTTCTGTTTATTAATCTTCCAGTCTCACTAATATAATAGTTTGCCATTAAGATTATTGTCTGTGGCCCTGGCCAGTTGGCTCAGTGATAGAGTGTTGGCCCAGCATGTGGATGTCCTGGATTCAATTCTGGTCAGGGCACATAAGAGAAGCAACCATCTGCTTCATCACCCCCTCCCTTCTCTTTCTTTATTTCTCTCTTTCCCTCCCACAGCCATGGCTTGGTTGGAGCAAGTTGGCCCTGGGTGCTGAGGATGGTTCCGTGGCCTTACCTCAGGCACTAAAATAGCTCAGTTGCCAAGCAATGCAGCAACAGCTCCAAATGGGCAGAGCATTGTCTCTTAGGGGGCTTGCCAGGTGGATCCCAGTCAGGGCACATGTAGGACTCTGTATCTCTGCCTCCCCACTTCTAACTTCAGACAAATTTAAAAAAAAAAGATTATTGCCTGTGAAGAGGAAAGTTTATTGATATTAAAATACTTTTTATAGAAATATATTTTCTCCTGGTTTTCCAGTTGAAAATACATATTGACATTATTTTGTTAATTTACATGAGCAAAAAATTCATATATATAACTTATCTATATCCATTCAGCAATTTGTTTAATGAAGATTTAATGAAGGTGTGTAGCACAATGGAAACACCATGTGCTCTAGAGTCAGACCTAAATTTAAGTCAGATCTGTTAATTACTAGCATTATGGCATTGGACAATTTATTTAATTTCTCTTAGCCTTGATTTATATATCTGAAATGGGTATAATTATACCTCTCATAGTGCCACAAAAAACAAGCTTGGCCTGTGGTTGTGCATTGGATAAAATGTCGACCTGGAATACTGAGATCACTGGTTCGAAACCCTGGACTTGCTCAGACAAGGCGCATAAACAAGGAACCAATGAAATACTAAAGTGTAACAACTATGAGTTGATACTTCTCATTCCACACACCCCCTCCTCTCTCTGTAAAAATCAATAAATAAAATCTTTGGAAAAAAAAAAAGAACCAAATGAGACAAAATCTCATTGCATAGGCACTCAATAATTGCTTACTTTCCTCCATTTTTGTGACAATATCTTAGTGCATTCAATCATTAGAATTTATTTTGGTTTTCTGTTGGTTATTTGAGATAATAAAGAATTTGAAATGGGCCTGACCAGTAGTGGCACAGTGGATAACACATCAACCTGGGATGCTGAGGGCCCCAGTTCCAAACCCCGGGATCACTGGCTAGAGCACAGGTTAATTGGCTTGAGCATGAGGTTGCTGGCTTGAATGTGGGATTATCAATATGATGCCACAAGCCAAGGTCACTGGCTTGAAGCCCAAGATTGCTGGCTTGAGCAAAGGTCACTGGCTTGGCTTAACATCCCCTTACCCCCACAAGGGACATATGAGAAGCAATCAATAATTAACTAAAATGAAGCAGCTGCAAATTGATGCTTCTCATCTCTCTCCTCCTCCTCTCTCCCTTTCTGTCCTTCTTATCTAAATAATAATAATAATAATTTGAAATGGGAAGCATTGTCATTTTTAAAAGCATCTTAAGGTGCCTGATCTATGGTAACGTAGTGGATATAGCATCTACCTGGAATGCTGAGATCGTTGATTCGAAACCCTTGGCTTGTGTGGTCAAGGCACATATGGGATGCTTCCTGTTCCTCCCCTCCTTCTCTTTCTCTCTCTTATCTCCAAAATGAATAAATAAAATAAAAATATCTTAAGGCTTTCGGTCTTCGAGTTTGAGGAATCTCTTTCCTATAGTGTCAAGTTAGCATAAGATGAAGATTTAAATTAAAAAGAGCTAACTTTTGCTTGGCAAATTTGCTTATCTAAATTATTTTGGTGGTTTATTAGTTCAACAGGCAAATCCTAATGTTTTAAAGGCCCTTTAAGCAGCTTTCTATCCTCTTATGAGATCCCACAGGATTTTCAAAACTCAAAAAGTTCTACTGTCTGCTTTCTCTCTGCCCACTCCCTGACCCCAAATATAAAACCTAAAACATGGGTTGTTGAACACACAATACAGCATACAAATGATGCTATGGAATTGTACAACCGAAACCTAAAGAATTATATTAATCAATGTAACTCCAAATAATTAAAATAAACAAATTAATAAATTTCACCCATTCATGTAAATAAAAAAACCTAAAGCAACTTTGTGCTAAGAAAACAATCACAATACAATTGCAAAAAATACTTATAACAACATAACAGTCTTACTTTCTCCCTGGTACCTGAGATAATATTTACACAATACAAATACATCTAATGCATTCCTTCTAAAACTACATTAAAAATTTTTAAGTTTCCATACAGTGAGGAAATTTTGTTACCCCTTCTAGGTTGTTAAAAGAGAATTTTTCTTGGATATTTAGCCTAGATATTTTCTTTTATAAACTGCCATGGGAATTTTTTTTTAATCATGAGCATTAATGCAATTTATAGACTACAAAGAATTTTAGCAAAAGACTACATTAGACTGGGAATTAGAAGGGACTACTTTGGAAGATTGAAGCTCTTCTTGTTTATCAGTTGTCTATTTGTAAATTGAAATGAGCAGGAAAGGTAGGACAGGTATACCTCAGAGATATTTTGAGTTCAGTTCCAGATTACTGTAATAAAGTGAGTATAGCAATAAGGCAGGCTGTAAATTTTTTGCTGGTAGAGGGTCTTTTCTTCAATTTGTAAAAAATGCAGCATTGTGAAGCTCAATGTAGCAAAATGCAATAAAGCAAAGACCGATAAAATGAGGAATGCCTGGATTGGATTAGAGTAAACCACTAGTTCTTAGATGGTGATGGCAATGATTGAGAGCTGAAGCTTTGGCATTAGTTTTGGAGTCAACTGTATGAAACAAACCTCAATTTCAGTGGTGGGATTCAGCAGGTTTGCACCAATTTGGCAGAACCAATACCTAAATTTTGTTGAGTTCAGTAAACCAGCTGTTAAAATGGCACTTGTAATCAGGATTCTTTCTAAGGTGGGCACCTAGGCAGCTGCCCAGTGTGGAAATAACAAATTTATATTCCTTACTTTTTTTGTGACAGAGACAGAGAGAGACAGAGCAGGGGACAGATAGAGACAGACAGACCGGAAGGGAGAGAGATGAGAAGCATCAATTCTTCATTGTGGCACCTTAGTTGTTCATTGATTGCTTTCTCATATGTGCCTTGACCAGGGGGCTACAGAAGACCAAGTAACCCCTTGCTCAAACCAGATTAGCCCGCACTCAAGCTGGCGACCTTGGGGTTTTGAACGTGGGTCCTCCGTGTCCCAGTCCAACGCTCTATCCACTGAGCCACCACCTGGTCAGATTCCTTACTCATTTTTAACATTCATCTGTGCAACAGCATATTCTAAGCATCCATAATAATGTTTATTCCATCCATAGGTGAAAAGAAGTTGACAGAACTATGCTTGTAACATTTATTTATTCATTCATTTTATAAAACTCATTATACCTTTGATGAAGTACTACATTTTAATTCCCTTGTGTTTATTACTTCAGTAAACAAACATATAACGTAAAGAGAAAAAGTGCCAAACAACTAGGGGTTGACAAGCTGTCATTTGTTTCAGCTTTGTGTTATGTCCAAAATTCCCCTGGAGATATTATGAGTGCACTGTGTTCCCCAAACAGTGAAACCCACAGGAAGCTAAGATACAATGAACCAACAAAAATATAGATTTCAAGGGTTATCTTATTGCCCATTTCATAAGCCATGGAAGAATGCTCACAACTTTCCCGTGACAAATAGTTTTGTAATACACATTATTCAATCATAGTTAATCTGCATAGCTTGTGCCATTTATTAGTTCCGCCTAGAAATTTTCATTTAGTATCAATAAAATGCAGAAAATATATATTCTGACTGATGCTTAGCAATAGTATAAGCACAGTACTTTGTCTATAAAAGTTTATGATATGACTATACGAGGACAAAACGTTCTCCTGAGAGTTTGAAGACAGACATATTAGAGCAAACAATGCAATAATTTTTAATTTTCAAGAATCAACACATCAAACGAATGACACTGAACAAGTAAAAGCTTTGCTCTTCAAGATTGATTCCATTGATGTATCTGAGATTACAGGTCACAGACTGGGTAAACCAGCTGCAAACAAAATGCGTCCCATAAAGGTCGAGTTGAAATTTCCTGAAGATGCACTGCACATTCAAGGCATTAACAAAAGCATCAAAATGTTAGGTTTTGTTTATTGCTTCATGAAGGATTTTTGTAACATTAATGCGCTAAGAATGCTGTACTGTATGTAGCCTGGTTTGCTCCACCTTGGAATTTAACGCAACATTAAAACCCGTATTACAAAAGTTATCAAAATAGCATCGAAAGAGTACAACACAAGTTCTTAAAATCGGCATCCTATAAACGTGGTCATGTTACTTATGATGTACCTGACCATGATGTTATGGAAGCACTTAACCTAACAACATTACTGCATAGGAGAGAAGGATATTTACTTAAATTTCATATACACACTTTGTAGTAATCTTGTTGAGTGTCCTGCTCTCTTTGACCCTGTGTTTCAATGCTCCTAAAGTCATAACAAGAGAAAGCAAGTTTTTTTAATGTGAGTTTCTGTAGAGAAACTATACTGTACTTATTTTAGTGCCATAAAAAGAACGATGAGGAAATATAATGAACTGCCTCTTGATATTGATATAATTTATCATTATCCAGCTTTTAAAATAGTTCTTGTTCTGCATTATTCCATATGTAGGTGGAACATAAAAACAAGACTAAGAGACATTGATAAGAGTGTAGTGGTTACGGGGTGGGGGGGAGAAGGAAAGGGGGAGGGGGAGGGGCACAAAGAAAACTAGATAGAAGGTGACGGAGGACAATCTGACTTTGGGTGATGGGTATGCAACATAATTGATTGACAAGATAACCTGGACACGTTTTCTTTGAACATATGTACCCTGATTTATTGATGTCACCCTAGTAAAATTAATTTAAAAAATAAAATAAAATTATAATAGTTGTTGTTTATTGCTTTACTATTGTCTGTGTAATGTCTTAATAATTTGTACTTTTTTATTTCCTATATTTAAATTTAATTTCTATTGTGATTCACTGTATGCGTTGCCATGTATCTTCCATTGTTGGTACTTTATATTTTTTCTGTTTTTTCCATGCTCTGTGGTTATATATTCCTTTGTTCTCTTATATATTTGTTCTTTATTCTTAAAATATCTTATTTATAAATACTGATACTGATGTAGTTTATACATATTGTTTGAATTATGATAGTTTTTCTACTTGAGCAATACCAACTTATTTTTGTCTTGTCCCAGCTATTGGCTTATCTTTTACAATTTTTGCTTTTTCTTTTGATTCTAATTATTGTCTATGCTTTATTCTATAATTTCCTCTGGTGATTGTAGTAATATATTGTAAAACTTTGCATTCTTTATTACATGTCCTTGCTTGGTTATTGATGCATACACTTTTGAATAAGTTTTTGAATGCTATCTTATAATCTTTGATAAAGGGTATTAATGCTTGTAAATAAATATTTATATTATTATAATATATTAAAATAAAATTTAAAAAAATTTTACAGTAACCTTAAAAGCCTTTTTGCAACAGAGTTTGACAGAATTTTTAAATAAGAAACCAAAATCAGCCCTGGCCGGTTGGCTCAGCGGTAGAGCGTCGGCCTGGCGTGCGGGGGACCCGGGTTCGATTCCCAGCCAGGGCACATAGGAGAAGCGCCCATTTGCCTCTCCACCCGCCCCTTCCTTCCTCTCTGTCTCTCTCTTCCCCTCCCGCAGCCAAGGCTCCATTGGAGCAAACATGGCCCGGGCGCTGGGGATGGCTCCTTGGCCTCTGCCCCAGGCGCTAGAGTGGCTCTGGTCGCGGCAGAGCGATGCCCCGGAGGGGCAGAGCATCGCCCCTGGTGGGCAGAGCATCGCCCCTGGTGGGCATGCTGGGTGGATCCCAGTCGGGCGCATGCGGGAGTCTGTCTGACTGTTTCTCCCCGTTTCCAGCTTCAGAAAAATACAAAAAAAAAAAAAAAAAAAAAGAAAGAAACCAAAATCAGAATCTGTTAATTCAGAATTGGCCTTGGATGGTACAAAACAGTCATAATCACAACCACTCCATCCTGAAGAAAGCAGCACGTCAGTTATTGAAGTAAAAAATGATAACAACTCCAAAATTGAATATAGTCTTCTTGAATGCTGGACAGTGCAACAATATAACAATTTTAAGAAAAAATATGACAGACTGGTAATTTCTAATAAAAGGTTAAGTTATGAGTATTGTGCAAAGTATGACTTCCTAAAAGAGAAAAGTGTTCACGAGTCAACAGAATGGAAATATTTTCAGATTGTGGCATCAGGGAAAAAGAAAGAGGTACAAGTTTCTCTAAAGAAATAAAATGAAAGAACATTTTTCATCAAAAGCTCATACATTTTTAAAGAGAACTTTAAAAATGTGAGCAGAATTTAATAACAAAACTAACATACAGTGAATGAAAAATATATAAGTACTACTTGTAGAGTATTTAATACAGTTTACAGACTGGCAAAAAGATGTTAACCATTTTTAGACATAGCAGATGAGGTAGAAGTGCAAATAAAAAATGTATTAGATATGGGAATAGGATTACATTCACGTAAAAATGCTGTGAAAGTAGTTTATTTCATTGTAAAGGAAATTATAAAAAATAAATACAAAAATTATTGAAAATAATCTGAAAATATTTTTTATTGATGAAGCTTCAATGCTATCTTGCAAACCAGTTATACTTTTCTTAAAAGTTGAGGATTAGTTACATCACCAACATTTTTGTTGAGCTAGTTGAATTG